>NW_006777952.1:760395-860381 GCF_000442215.2 Lipotes vexillifer | reverse complement strand
AATGAGTGAAAACGCCGGTGGGGGGGGGGGGGGGGGGGGGGGGGGGGGAAGGTGCAGCCACCCAGATTCTAGAAACAATAAAAGAAATTCCAAGGACAATGGGGATTCTAAGAACACTGAGGGCGATCAGGGCACTGAGTCTTAAGAGTCAGTCTGGGTAGTAACCAGGAGGAAACAGGCGTTTGGGGAAGGACCTTGGAGCGGTGGCCGTGTGCCAGCTGTTCCTCACACGTCTTCCTTCTGCCTCTTCACTTGGGCAGACGTAGCATGAAAGTGCTGGATTGGACTGAGACTCTTGGCCTCTAAGAGCAACTGCGTGACTCCCAGGCTGAGCTGTTGAACAAACGGGCAGTACTATGGAGCAGAGGGGTTCTGGATCAGAGAAACTCAGAGGTCCACAGAAACAGCAGAGGAGGGGTTACGGTTTTGTAAATTGTTACTTGAAATCCCTGGAGAAGTAGCATCGCAGCTCTTCCCATACCACATCTAACTTTTTCTAAAAACTCAAGTTTCTTAATAAAAGTAAAAAGGCAATGATAGCATGGTTTGAATAGCAGTTAGGCCCTTATTATACATTAACAGTGATGGAGTTTAAGATAACTGAAGCCAGCACGGGGAAAGTAGCAGATATTTACTGAGTGCCTACCATCAGCTATCTCATTTAATATTCATGCCTCCACAAGAGGTACTGGCAGCTCCATTTTACAGAGACAAAACAGAGGCTTAGAAACGTTCAATCCTTTGCCCAAGGCCGTAGAGCTGGGCTATGACAGAGCCAGGATTTGAGACCTGACATGCGTCCTTACAGAGCTCATGCTCTTTTCTGTGCATTACACTGTCTACCTCGAAACAGTTACAAGTTCAACATTAGTCAGGTCTGAACTAATGAGATTTATTGTACCGCCCCAGAGATGGCTGCACCTCAGAACTGCAGAATGTGTAGGGAGGGGCACTTACATTAACATATGCCTGAACTACGCTTGCAATTCACAAAAGAAAGAAGAGACCAGGACCAATTCCAGTGTTCGAGAGTTTGTCTCATTCCTCCCCTCCCCAAAGAGCCCTTGCTCAGTACTCTCTGGCTACATTCCAGCTGTCTGAGGGACCCCTCACTGCTCCTGGACCTCGCCCACCATTGACACTTCATCAAGCACTAACTATCCTTTCTCCACTCCATCAGAGCCTTGACTCAGTTGGCAAGAGGTGCCAATCTCTGCTAAATTGTTAGCTAATACATTACCCCTTTTACCATACAGGTTTTCATTCAGTTAATACGTCTTTACCACCATAAAGGTAAAAAGAAGGAATGATAATGGTGGCCATCTCAGGCATCCTAGAATACAGACGGAGGAGACAGCTTCTGGGCAAACCTTGCCTTTATTTCTTCAGATAATCAATCAACCAATCAACTAGGTATTAATTTCACCAATACCCATCAATGGGTTAACTGTTAGGCAGATTAACTCATTTAATCAGGCAGGTACTATTATTACACCCATTTTATAGAGAGGCAACAGTCACAGAGAGGCTCAATATCCTCCCAAAGTCACACAGTTCATCAGCAACAGAAGGAGGATTCGAACAAAGGCAATCTACACCCTGCATCATGCTCTTCACCACTAACCCACATAGTTCTCAAAGTGTGATCTGCAGATCCTTAGGATCCCCAGCGCTCTTTCAGGGGTTCCACAAGGCTAAAACTGTTTTCCTAATAATAGCAAGAAGTCATTTGCCTTTTCACTGCGTTAATATTTGCACAGATGGTGCAAAAGCAATGGTGGGTAAAACTGCTGGAATCTTAACAAGAATCAAGGTAATGGCACCAAACTGTACTAATAATCATTGTATTCTCATTGCTATGTACTCTCAGCAAAGGGGTCCTTGATAAGCAGTAAAAATTATTAATTTTTAATAATCTTGACCCTGGATGGCTTCCCTGATGGCTCAGTGGTTGAGAGTCCGCCTGCCGATGCAGGGAACACGGGTTCATGCCCCGGTCCGGGAAGATCCCACATGCCGCGGAGCGGCTGGGTCCATGAGCCATGGCCGCTGAGCCTGCGCGTCCGGAGCCTGTGCTCCGCAACAGGAGAGGCCACAACAGTGAGAGGCCCGCATACCGCAAAAAAAAAAAAAAAAAAAAAAAAAAAAAAAAATCTTGACCCTGGAGTACTGATCTTTTAAAATATTCTGTATGACAAAATGGAAAGTACACATAAAGCACTTCTGCATACTGAAGTAAGATGTTGCCTCAAGGCAAGGCATTTGTGTCGTTGTTTGAGTTTTGAGCTGAAACAGTGGCCCTCTTCATAGAACACCATTTTTACTTCAAAGAACCACTGACAGCTATGGCTATTCAAAACTGGGTATCTGACATATTTTTGAAAATGAATGAGGTGAGCCTGTCACTTGAGGAAAACAACTGACAGTATTTGTTGCTAATGATGAAATGTGACCTCTCAAGCAAAAATAAGAATTTGGGGAAACTTGTATTTACCATTATTAGTTTTCAGCTTCCCAATATTTAAAGATTTTTAGAGATAAGACTGGACATGGTAGTAATGACTGTGATTTTTTGATACTGTATAATACAACATGTCAACATATGGAAGATCTGAATAATCCAGTGAACCAATATTTTCCAAATAACTAATGTATAATGTTACAAAACCCTGCATTAGTAAGAGATTCTCATGTAACAGAATATTAAATTTCATCCATATGGTTTCAGGTACCATACGGCAACTAACCTTTAAGAAACGACTACTTGTCAAGTTTTGGTGCAGTATCAAAAAAGAATAT
Source organism: Lipotes vexillifer (assembly GCF_000442215.2). Taxonomy (NCBI): domain Eukaryota; kingdom Metazoa; phylum Chordata; class Mammalia; order Artiodactyla; family Lipotidae; genus Lipotes; species Lipotes vexillifer. The sequence continues at coordinate 857,582 of NW_006777952.1, read as the reverse complement.
CCATAATTATCTGAAAGGCCTATTGAAATATTCCTCTTTTTTCCAACTATGTATCTGGGTGAGCCCAGATTTTCTTCAAATACTTCAACAAAATAATACATTACATCATATTGAATGCAGAAGCAGATATGCAAATCTAAATGCCTTCTCTTAAGCAAGATATTAAAGAGATGTACAAAAACATAAAGGTAAAAAACACCACTACCGTCACTAGATTTTTTGGCTTTATAAAATGCAGTTGAGGGGCTTCCCTGGTGGCGCAGTGGTTGAGAGTCCGCCTGCCGATGCAGGGGACACGGGTTCGTGCCCCAGTCCGGGAAGATCCCACATGCCACGGAGCGGCTGGGCCCGTGAGCCATGGCCGCTGGGCCAGCGTGTCCGGAGCCTGTGCTCCGCAACGGGAGAGGCCACAGCAGTGAGAAGCCCGCGTACCGCAAAAAAAAAAAAAAAAAAAATGCAGTTGACCCTTGAACAACATGGGTTTGAACTGCATGGGTCCACTTATATGTGAATTTTTTTCAGTAGTGAATACTACAGTACTAAACGATCCGCAGTTGGTTGAATCCACAAATGCAGAACTGCAGTTATGGAGGAACCGAAAGGCATACATGGAGGGCCGACTATAAGTTATATGCGGATTTTCAACTGTTCAGGGACTCTGCCCCCAAGACCTGCATTATCGAGGGTCAACTGTATAGTTATTTTAAATAAAATGTTATTTATGTTAACATGCGATTATTTTATTATTGTTATTTTAAAGTGAACTAATAAATATTTTCAAACTTTCTTAGTTTTAACTTCACATATGGTAAATATCAAAAGCTCTTCAGAGTCCTCAATAATTTGTAAGAGCACAAAGAGGTCCAGAGACCAAAAGTTTGAAAATCACTGTTGTACAGCACAAGACCTAGAAGAAGAGAAGCCAAAAGAATAGACCGTGCATCTGCATCACTCTCCAGGTGAGAGGGCATCATAATTAGCCACCACAAATTTCATGGACTTCTCAGCAAGCAAGTTTCAAGGATCCAATTCCTCATCAGGCTTTATGGCTTAATGAGCATTAAAGATCATTCTCAATTCCTCGCAGTTCCCAGCGAATACTTGCTCTCTCTCCTGCCCTGGGAACGCCTACTCCCCTTGAAGGAGCCATACTGCAGGAGGTATTCCCCTCTGCTCTCTGCCTCCAAGTACCCTATATGCCCTCTTCTAAAGCACCAGGCTCGTCATTCAGATATTTGCTTATGTGACTCTAGGTTGGGAGTCTGAGGCCTTGAAAGCTAGACTTTTGACTTAATTCCAGCACTTTGCTCAGTACTTGGCACACAGAGTGAAACTCAAAAAAGACCCGTTCAATTAATGAAACCAACGAACTCCCCACCATGCACCAAGCAATCTTCCAAAGGCAACCTGACTTCCCCAGGGGAAGGCTGCTGCTGGCTAGCCAAGAGGAACAGTGCAGGTTTTTTGACTGCTTCTCAGTATGTTATTCAACTGACATTCTGACTCACTATCATATCTCCTGTTAGTTTCATCAGTGTGAATTGTAAACTAAGACAAAATCCAAGGCAAGCTCCCCCTGCACCCTCCCCATACCGAAAGGCCCTTTCTTTGCAGACACTGGTCTCCCTCTGTGATACAAGTGACACAAGCTCTCTAAAACAAACAAAATGTTTTTAAGCAGCCAGGTTTGAAGAAGAAATTTTTAGTAAAATGACACATAAAGCCAGTTAGAAAATCATTGCTGTAGCCTGAACTGCTATATGATCAGAGACTTCATAACTCAATTAGAGAAAAAGATTTTCCCCCAAAATTTAATGTAAGCAATGTGTGGGAATAAAGGATGTTGAATCAGATAATCCCCTGTGAGCATGACACACAACACAATGTGTATAAGTTATGAAAAATTTTCACATAGCTCAGGATGTTACAGCTTCTTTCTGGAATGCTGCTACTGTCCTGTTAACCCCCCTCACCTCCCCCCGTCAACACACAATGTTCTCTTATCCTGTTGTTCATCCTGCCTTTTCCCTTCCTTCTGCCTTTCCTTTTGCTCTACCTAGTTCTGCTGCTTCTCCCTCTATTCACCTAGGAACTGAGGATGTAATACAGCTGACAGAGACAAGACATTTCACAGCCTTCTTAAGCTCTGCCAAATTAGATGATCTCCTTATTTCCTTATCCCTACAGAGTAAGAACCTTGGAAATCACCTGTTCTCACCCCCTCATTTTACTTGAGAGGAAACAGAAAAATAATGTTAAAGGACTGAAATGCCATACTTCCTCAATTTATTTCTATGTGTTTCAGGAAAACTGACGTCAAGGAAAAGGGGGTGCCCATGGTTAAAAGGAGGAAAGAAACTGAGGCATGGTTAAGAAGACTGTCAGCATCCATTTAACACCATTTATTGAGCATTTACTCTGTGCTGGGTGCCAGGGCCCCTTGGCACAGGCAACAGAGAAAGCCCTAACTGCATGTTAAAAATTTAACAGATATTAAATCAGAGGGCAAAAAGTAAAAGCAAACACCACAAAGGAAAACAAAATAAATACAGTAGGAAAACAGAAAACCTAGCAAGGCTCTCTTATGAATGGAACAAGAAAGAAACAGAGGAAAACATAACATATATATTTAGATCGTAGATAAAAATGTATCATCTTTCACTTCAAGGAAAACAGTAAAGACTAAGCAATTTATTCACACTGCAATTTAAGGTTGAGAAAGACTGCATATATTCACTACTGGGAAAGAATTTCTGGTGACAATTTAAAAAAACCCACAATAACAATATTCAAGTACTTTTCAGAAAACTCCCTTAACCCCCTCACTTCACCACAAGAGGGTGCACAATTCCTTATTAATACAGTAATCAAAGGAAACCCTCAAGTTCCTCCAGGCAGCTGCCCACCTCTGCATGGGTATCTCTTCTCCACTCCTGACCCTCAGGGGTAACGCACATCTGCACAGACTGATGTAGGTTAAACTGTTTTCACCCACATTATCTCATATAATTCTAACACTATCTCTGTCAGGGTGGGAAAGGTGAAAAGTACCAACCCCATTTTAAAGATGAGGAAACACACTCAGAGGCAAAGTGACTTCATCAAGGGCAGAGGGATAAAAATGTCAGAGCCCAAACTCAAATTGATATCCTCTGATTCCCAAATCCTATATACATTTCCTTTATTTCCCTATAAGAGCATAATCAAAACCCATACCTCAATCATACAGTGCCTCTATCAATCCATTCTACTTTTTCTGAGCAAAGAATCATACACTGGGCAGATAAGGAGGCCTTGCTCACCTCTGCAGTATTAAAGCTCTTTTTTTTAAAGTGTATGTTAACACCTGGCAATTACTTTTATGGGTTTCCAATGAGGTGAGAAGTGCACTGACACTTGTCCACAGTATTCCAGCCAGCATTAACATGGACTAGAATAATTTTAAGTGTTGCTTACAACAGGGAAATTAACTATAATCTCAAATGACTTTGGCCATATCTTATGAGATTCAGGCTAAATAATTCCAAAGGCCCTCTCTCATAAGAAACAGTGTAGCACAGTGGTCAAGGATTTGGGCTTGGCAGCCAGACTGTGTGAGTTCAAATCCAAGTCCTGCCACTAACCCTGTGACCTGGGCCAATTATTCAAACCCGGTGTGTGTCAGTCTCCTCTCTGTTCTGCGGAGAGCAGCACCCACTTCATGGTGTAATAATGAAGGTACAGTCACCACGCAGAAGAACACATAATGCAGTAAGCTCTCAAGCTACAAAAGGCAGTCCTTGTTTCAAAAAGACAGATAAAATTATTAATTACAGTAGTTATTAAAAGAAAACATTGGGCTTCCCTGGTGGCGCAGTGGTTGAGAGTCCGCCTGCCGATGCAGGGGACGCGGGTTTGTGCCCCAGTCCGGGAAGATCCCACGTGCCGCGGAACGGCTGGGCCCGTGAGCCATGGCCGCTGAGCCTGCGCGTCCGGAGCCTGTGCTCCGCAACAGGAGAGGCCACAACAGTGAGAGGCCCGCGTACCACAAAAAAAAAAAAAAAAAGAAAAGAAAAGAAAACATAAATTTTATGTGCTTTATGTCACATTGCATTTTACGACAATATGTACACTTGAAAATACATTTAAATCCCTTAATAATCTATATGCACAGCGAATTATATCTAAAAGAATTTAGAGCATAAATATAAGTTGCTAAGGAGTATATAGATCTCCTACCTCTGCTTTTATGACATTGTGTATCTATGGTTAATTCAATGCCAAGTCCATGGACAGGAAAGAAAAGGTAAATTACAGAGTTCCTTTGGGAGGAGATGAAAATCTTTACACAGCAGAGAGGAAAGATTCCTGCCCTAGAAACCTGAAGACCCAGGTTGTAGTCACAGCTCTGCTACTAACCAGCATCCCCTTAATCCCACATCCATAGCTCCTAAATATCTCTAAAAATCCACCATTTCCCCTTCGTTCCTACTACCAAAATGATAATTCACCCCTTACCATCATGGTCTTCCAACTGGCCACAGGAGGGGCTCAACAAGTTAGTTAAATGAGTGAATAAATGGGGCTGGGAAGAGTGACACAGAAGGAAAAGACTGCAAAAGCGGGGGCGGGGAGGGGGGAGATAAGTTTACAGACTACATACCTCCACTTTGTTAACGCAAGTCCTAGCTCAGCTGACGTGGTACGACTCTGGGCTACTCCAGCAAGGGTGGTCTATTAGAATCTCTCCTCCCTCTCAGAAGGTTTTTCTCCGTGGTAGTGTCACAGGACGCTCAGGGACCCCAGACCACCTTTTCCAGTCCTGTTCAGTCTGCCAGATCAAATTCACCAGAGCAGTAAGGCTGGCTGCTCCTACACCTGGCTGAAGTCACTTTGGCACTTCTAGGCCTAAGAAGGCATTGGGCCCAGCTTCGCTAGAGATCACGTGGGCTTGGAGGTGGGGTAGCCCGCTCTTTCCAGCTCCTTTCAAGGGCCCCCACAGACCTCCGATCCCCTCCCATTCCAAACATCACATTCCTCCTCTTAAGACTGACCTCTAAGTTCCTGTTTAGTTTGGACACCTCTCTTGCTTGACTCCTGTGGGCAGAGATAATTCCGTGGTTACATCCCAATGAAAGGTGAATACCTTTTACAGCTTTGACCTGAGATTTTATTTAACATCCCACGGGCTCTGGCGCCCCTTCTGGGAACACAACTTCACACACACACAGTGCATGCAAGATCATTCCCCATCCGTGTAATGGCACTGTCTTACTGCATCTGAAGGACAAAAGATTACATTGCCTCCTAGGCTCCCTCAGGAATGTTCTCACTTGCTTACCCACTGTGGCTGTTAAAATTTTACAGTAAGCAGGCACCTCTGTATCTTGCTCACAACCTGAAATTTCCAGCAGGGGGCACCATGAAAGGAGGAATCTGTCACCTGAGAGCGGAGTTAATCAGCTAAACTCTTAGGGTTTTAATTTAGGTTTCAGGGACAGTCTCTGAAAGGCTGGACTGCATGACGTTGGGGACGTGCCTGAGTTTGGCTTCTACGAGACTGTAACTCTTTCTTTTGACCCCGATATGCAAAACTGTGCAATCAGAACTGGGTGACAAATCCATATGAGGAAGGGCCATGATCTCAGCCATCAAAATTAGAACTGGAAAAGCCCTCCCCAAATGTAGGCAGGATAGTTCAGTCATAAATGCCTCCTATATAGGGCTGTGGATACTTCTCTTGGGATTCTAATTTAGAAGCTAACAAGTCTCTCCATGAAAACAGCTTTTCATGATGTTTAGCATTATTTTTTATTTCTTTTTATATACTGCTTTGATCAGTTCTAAATACATTTTCTCTTTCCATGATGTTTACATCCTTCACATTCTTAGGGACTGTTATCATATCCCCTTTAATCATCCTTTGGCCAAGCTATACATATTTAGCTCCTTTCATCTCTCCTATGCCCTTCCTTCCGCAGTGTTGGCTCCTCTTTAAATTCTTTCTCATCTGTCAACATCTTTCTGGAACTGATGCACACTCTCCCTAAATAAACATTCTAGGTACTCCTTGTTTCCTAAGAGTTCTCCAAAACCTCCTATAATACAAAGAATACTGGAGCAGGAGTAAGTTGTGGTAGTTCTAATCCTGGCACTCCTCCCAGGCTCAGTTGTCCCTTCCATCAAATAAATGACAGTGCGACCTCTTCTGATTAGATCAAGAGAACACAAAATATTAAAATCGCTTTGCAGATTTTAAAGTACTGTGCACGAACGATCTGTGCACATATTACTTGCATAATTTTAAAAGCACAAACAAAGAAAAATAAGCTTGGAGACAAGTGTGTCAAATAAGAGTTGTTAAATCTGGTGGTGGCAAAGAGTAAGGTTACATTATTCAATGTATTTGGTACTTTTTGTTTCAATTTAAGGAACTCATTTATTCACTCAGTATTTACTGAACATCTACTATACATAAGACAAAGGCCTGGATGATATGGGAGAACATAAAACAAGGACAAGGACTTTAGGAAGTTATCATTATCATCCCAAGTTCTTAGGAATTTGGTTTGGATCACATATAATCAGAAAGCTGTTGCTGCTATACCATTCTTTTTTTTAAAGTATATTTGCCATAGAATTGCTGTAATTTTGATTATGCTCAATGTCATAACAGGGTGAATTCTTCATTATTGCTTTAGAATACATTATAAGAAACAGAATTACTAGGTCAAAGCGTGTGCCCATACTTAAGCTTCAAATTTCCAAACAGTGTGCCAGAAAAGGTGTGTCATTTATACTCTCATCAGCACCCCATTGCCAACATTGGTGTTACCTTTTTTCCCCATCTAATGGACTGCTTTTATAAATCATAAACAAAAACATGAGAAAATCTAAAATTCATTTCTACCAACACAAAATATCTCCACTTGCACCTATTTTGGTGTCACCTTATGGTTGTTAAGTGTTCAGGAGAATCTCTGAGTGCTTATTACTTTCCAGGCAATATACTGGGGGTTAGATAAAGGTGAAATAGACGTGGACCCTGCCCTTAAAGGCTCATAATCCAGTGAAAAAGATAAACGCCAACAATTACAGACACTGTGAGAAGTGCGCCTTCCTTGTGAAGTAAGTGTAAAGTACAAAAGCAACACAGAAGAGAAAGCCAGGAGCAGCAGAGAGGAGTCAGGGAGGCTTCAAGGAAGTGGTGACATCTCAGTTGGGTTTTGAAGGATGAGGGGGTCTGGACCAGAGAAGGGAGAATGAAGGAGAGTCACCCAGGCAGAGGATTCTGTTGTGTCTTTGCAGCCAGTATCATCTTCTCCCAGAAAATATTTTTATTGTATAGAGCTTTAGCAATCCAGATTTAAGCTTCATGGGTACTTTTATTTATTTTTCATCTCTATCATTTGCAGTTGTATTTCTGTCCACGGAAAAAGCAATCAGCAATCTTCCTGCTACTTCATCCAACAATAGAAGGTGCATGATTACTCCTGCTTCCTTCACAGAAGACTTTGTTTTTACAAAAATGGGTAGGAAGCCATTTTGTTGAATATAAACTTTAAAAATTAGATTGTCAACTATAAGATGTTAATGAAAGAAACTGAAGACGACACAAATAAATGGAAAGATATTCCATGATCTTGGATTGGAAGACTTAATATTGTTAAAATGTCCATACTACACGAAGCAATATACAGATTCAATGCAATCTCTATCAAAATTTCAAAGACACTTTTCACAGAAATAAAACAAACAACCCTGAAATTTGTATGGAACCACAAAAGACCCTGAATAGCCAAAGGTATCTTGAGAAAGAAGAACAAGCTGGAGGCATCATATTCCTGATTTCAAATTATATTACAAAGCTATAGTAATCAAAACAGTATGCGGTTAGCATTAAAAACATACACAGGGCTTCCCTGGTGGCACAGTGGCTGAGAATCTGCCTGCCGGTGCAGGGGACACGGGTTTGAGCCCTGGTCTGGGAGGATCCCACGTGCCACAGAGCAACTAGGTCCGTGAGCCACAACTACTGAGCCTGTGCGTCTGGAGCCTGGCCCCACAACAAGAGAGGCCGCGACAGTGAAAGGCCTGCGCACCGCGACGAAGAGTGGCCCCCGCTTGACGCAACCAGAGAAAGCCCTCACACAGAAACGAAGACCCAACACAGCCAAAAATAAAACTAAATAAATAAAAATTAAAAAAAAAGAATAGCATTGTCTAGAGTCTGTGCATGTACTTTTTTAAAAAAAAAAAAAGACACATAGATCAATGGAACAGAATAGAGAGCCCAGAAATAAGCCCACAAATATATGGTCAATTAATTTACAACAAAGGATCCAAGAATATACAATAGGGAAAGGACAATTTCTTCAATAAATCGTGCTGGGGAAACTGGACAATCAAATGCAAAAGGATGAAACTGGACATATCTTACACCATACACAAAAATTAACGCAAAATAGATTAAAGACTTGAATATAAGACCTGAAACCATAAAACTCCTAGAAGAAAACATAGGCAGTACATTCCTTGACATCAGTCTTGTTGATGATTTTTAGATCTCACACCAAAAGCAAAAAGAACAAAAGCAAAAATTTACAAGTGGGACTATATCAAACTAAAAAGCTTCTGCAGAGCAAAGGAATCCATCAACAAAAGGAAAAGGCAACCAAATGAATGGGAGAAGATATGTGCAAATCATATATGTGAAGAGGGGTTAATGTGCAAAATATATTAAGAACTCATGCAACTCAATAAAAACAATAACAAAACCCCCAAACAATTCTATTAAAAACTGGCAGACGATCCGAACAGACATTTTTCCAAAGAAGACATACAGATGACAAACAGGTACATAAAAAGATATTCAACACCATTATCATTAGGGAAATACAAACCAAAACCACAATGACGTATCACCTCATAACTGTCTGAATGGCTATTATCAAAAAGACAAGAAATAAGTGTTGGAAAAGGGAACCCTTGTGCACTGTTGGTGGGAATGTAAACTGGTGCAGCCACTCTGGAAAACTGCATGGAGGTTCCTCAAAAACTTAAAAATAGAAGTACCTATGATCTGGCAATTCCATTTCTGGGTATGTATCCAAACAAAACAAAAACACTAATTTGAAAAGCTATCTGCACTCCCATGTTCACCGCAGCATAGTCAAGAAATGGAAACAACCTAAGGGTGCACCAACAACCAACAGATGAATGGATAAAGACAATATGGTGTGTGTGAGTGTGTGTGTGTGTTTACACACACACACACTCACACACACACACTCAATGGAATATTGCTCATCCATAAAAAAAGAATGAAATCTTGGCATTTGCGACAATATGGATGGATCTTGAGGGCATCATGCTAAGTAAAAAACACATACGACTTCACTTATATGTGGCGAACATTTAAGTGAAAAACCATGTATGTGACAAACATATAAGTAAAAAACCAAGATCATAGATACAGAGAACAGATTGGTGGTTGCCAAAGGTGTGGGGTGAGCAAAATGGGTAAAGGGGATCAAAAGGTATGAACTTCCACTTATAAAATAAGTAAGTCATGAGGATGTAATATATAGTATGCTGACTATAATTCATAATATCATATTTCATATTTGAAAGATCCCAAGAAAGTAAATCTTAAAAGTTCTCATCACAAGGTAAAGAAATCTTGTAATTACATATGGTGCTGGATGTTAAGTAGACTTCTTGTGATCATTTCACAATATATACAAATATCGAATCATTACGTTGTGTACCTGAAACTAATATAATGTTATATGTCAGCTATACTGCAATTTGAAAAATTAAATTTAAGCTTTAAGAGGATATTTAATCCTTAAAGGTCCTTATATAGTTTCTCACGTAAGATGGGAAGGTATACAAATGAGATAAATGACTTTCCATTCCTACAAAAATAAGTCAACTGGATCTACACAAAATCCAACTTAAAAATAGTATAAAAAAGCATAAGAATTTATTAATGGCATCAGATAATTTTCAAATAATAAAATCACACCTAAAAGCTGCCCTTTTACGTGTTTTCACATGTCATTAGTAGCAGATATAAATACCCACGTCTGGGATTTAACTGTTCTGAAAAACAGACTTTTGCAGAATATGGATTTTAGCAGCACACTTAAGGGGCAGGGGGCAACTGAAACTGTACTAGTTAAAAGCCTCTAACTTATCCCAGAATTTTCAAAGCCCAAAACATCTCTCTAGGTCACTAATCCTCCAGTGTTTACATTACAGAGGATTTAAATAGAATTGGCAGAAAAACATACAAAGGAGCCTCTGGTCCCTTATCAATTATTAGAAAATGGCTTATGAATTACTTTATTATTTTCTTTTAAATTTAAGCCTTTCAACTTGTGCCTATGGCTCAAATATCTTCCTAAATGCTTTGTTATCAAAGGCAAACAGATCTTCCCCTGAATCTAAATGACAGCCTGGTTTTCTCCACCACCTGCTGGAATGCACCTGAGCTTGGCCAGGAGCAGAGGCTTATTATCTCTGATGCTGCGCCTGTGATGGGCACAGCTTCTCCAGCCAGGGAGCTATAGGGGAAAGCTCTAACCCCTGAGTCCAGGTAAGCCACCACACACAGCTTCGGTTTCTGTCCAGCCCCACGATGCAGCCCAAATGCAGCTAAGCCTCCAGGCCATCTGCTACTGAGCCCAGGATTCACAAGTCACGCCTGTGTTCAGGTATGGAAAATTACCAGTTGTCTGATCTTTATTAAAGTAAAGATACTGGGGCTTCCCTGGTGGTGCAATGGTTAAGAATCCATCTGCTAATGTAGGGGACACGGGTTCAAGCCCTGGTCTGGGAAGATCCCACATGCCACGGAGCGGCTGGGCCCGTGCACCACAACTACTGAGCCTGCACTCTAGAGCCCGTGAGCCACAACTACTGAGCCCACGAGCCTGGAGCCTGTGCTCCGCAACAGGTGAAGCCCACACACTGCAATGAGGAGTGGCCCCCGCTTGCCACGACTAGAGAAAGCCTGCGTGCAGTAACGAAGACCCAATGCAGCCAAAAATAAAAATAAATTTTTTTAAAAAGTAAATATATCACTCAAATTTATCTGTTTGGTTTTTTCCTACCTTTTTTCTTTTTTCCAATTGTCAAAAAGCAAATGGGATCCTCACACACAAAAATCCCACATTAAGCCCACACAATTTATACTGACTTGAAAAACAGATCACTTGGTTTGTTTGTAAATTTAGAAGGATAAATGTCACATGAGGTGAAAAATAAAATATGTACCTATTTATAAGTTCACAGTTTAATCAACAAGCACCTATTATACGCTGAGCTAAGGATACAGAAATGAAAGACACGTTTCCCATCTTAAAACGCTCACAGTCTGGTACAGACCAGTACCATTTTCTAATTTGCATTTAATTTCTATCTGTTGGGTTACCAATAGAACAAGACTAGGCTAATTATTACATTAATCTAATAATATATTATCCGATTTATTTAGCTTCTAATTACAAGCATCATCATTTGAAGTCTTTTTTTCAGTTTTATACTAACAAGCATAATAGCTAAAATTGAATGCCTAGTCTGTGCCAAACATCAAACTAACCTATTTCTGTGTATCATCAAGCACAATCCTTTGAGCTAGCTATTCTTATCACTGCCTCTTTACAGGTGAGGAAACCAAGCTCAGAGCCATAGATGACTTGCCTAGTCTTATGCCTAGTAAGAGGTAGAGCCAGGATATAAAGTCAGGTCTGCCCAATCAGAGCTTAGGCTCTTAACTACCAAGTTTTGTGGCCTCCACTTACTCAAGGGTCTGGCAAAATCAGTTACAAATGGAAAGAATTGGGGGATATTTTCTGAGGAATTGTTCTATCATAGGCACATGGGCAAAATAATACAATAGCTTCTTGGAGATAAGTTCAGAAAACTACTGGTGAGCCTCATCCACCAGACGGCACACAGCAGAAGCAAGAAGAACTACATTTCTGCAGCCTGTGGAACGAAAACCACATTCACAGAAAGAGACAAAATGAAAAGGCAGAGGACTATGTACCAGATGAAGGAACGAGATAAAACCCCAGAAAAACAACTAAATGAAGTGGAGATAGGCAACCTTCCAGAAAAAGAATTCAGAATAATGATAGTGAAGATGATCCAGGACCTCAGCAAAAGAATGGAGGCAAAGATCGAGAAGATGCAAGAAATGATTAACAAAGACCTAGAAGTATTAAATAACAAACAAACAGAGACAACAATACAATAACTGAAATGAAAAATACACTAACAGGAATCAATAGCAGAATAACTGAGGCAGAAGAACAGATAAGTGACCTGGAAGACAGAATTCACTGTCTTGGAATTCACTGCCAAGGAACAGAATAAAGAAAAAAGAATGAAAAGAAATGAAGACAGCCTAAGAGACCTCTGGTGCAACCTTAAACTCACCAACATTCGCATTTCAGGGGTCCCAGAAGGAGAAGAGAGAGAGAAAGGACCCAAGAAAATATCTGAAGAGATTATAGTCAAAAACTTCCCTAACATGGGAAAGGAAATAGCCACTCAAGTCCAGGAAGTGCAGAGTCCTAGGCAGGATAAACCCAAGAAGAAATATGCCAAGACACACATTAATCAAATTGACAAAATTAAAGACAAAGAAATATTATTGAAAGCAACAAGGGAAAAATGACAAATAACATAGGAGGCAACTCCCATAAGGGTAACAGCTGATTTCTCAGCAGAAACTCTACAAGCCAGAAAGGAGTGGCATGATATATTTAAAGTGATGAAAGGGAAGAACCTACAACCAAGGTTACTCTACCCAGCAAGGATCTCATTCAGATTCCACAGAGTAATCAAAAGCTTTACAGACAACCAAAAGCTAAGAGAATTTAGCACCACCAAACCAGCTCTACAACAAATGCTAAAGGAACTTCTCTAAGTGGGAAATACAAGAAAAGGACCTACAGAAACAAACTGAAAACAATTAAGAAAATGGTCATAGGAACATACATATTGATAATTACCTTAAATGTGAATGGATTAAAGGCTCCAACCAAAAGACACAGGCTCGCTGAATGGATACAAAAACAAGACCTGTATGTATGCTGTCTACAAGTGACCCACTTCAGACCTAGGAACACATACAGACTGAAAATGAGGGGAAGGAAAAAGATATTCCATGCTAATGGAAATCAAAAGAAAGCTGGAGTAGCAATTCTTGTATCAGATAAAATAGACTTTAGAGAATGTTACAAGAGACAAGGAGGAACACTACATAATGATCAAGGGATCAATCCAAGAAGATATAACAATTATAAATATATATGCACCCAACATAGGAACACCTCAATACATAAGGCAACTACTAACAGCTATAAAAGAGGAAATCAACAGTAACACAATAATAGTGTGGGACTTAACACCTCTCTTACACCAATGGATAGACCATCCAGACAGAAAATTAATATGAAACACAAGCTTTAAGTGACACAACAGACTAGATAGATTTAATTGACATTTATAGGACATTCCATCCAAAAACAGCAGATTACACTTTCTTCTCAAGTGCACATGGAACATTCTCCAGGATAGATCACATCTTGGATCACAATTCAAGCCTTGGTAAATTTAAGAAAATGGAAATCATATCAAGCATCTTTTCTGACAACAACGCTATGAGATTAGAAATAAATTAAGGGGAAAACAACATAAAAAACACAAACACATGGAGGCTAAACAATACATTACTAAATAACCAAGAGATCACAGAAGAAATCAAAGAGGATATCAAAAAATACCTAAAGACAAATGACACCAAAAACACCATGATCCAAAACCTCTGGTATGCAGCAAAAGCAGTTCTAAGAGAGAAGTTCATAGCAATACAATCCTACCTCAAGAAAAAAGAAAAATCTCAAATAAACAATCTAACCTTATATCCAAAGAAACTAGAGAAAGAACAAAAAAAAACCCCAAAGTTAGTAGAAAGAAAGAAATCATAAAATCAGAGCAGAAATAAATGAAATAGAAACAAAGAAAACAATAGCAAAGATCAATAAAACTAAAAGCTGGTTCTCTGAGAATATAAATAAAACTGATAAACCTTTAGCCAGACTCATCAAGAGGGAGAGGACTCAAATCAATAAAATTAGAAATGAAAAAGGAGATGTTACAACAGACACCACAGAAATACAAAGCATCCTAAGAGACTACTACAAGCAGCTCTATGCCAATAAAGTGGACAACCTGGAAGAAATGGACAAATTCTTAGAAAGTTATAACCTTCCAAAACTGAACGAGGAAGAAACAGAAAATACGAACAGACCAATCAAAGTTGAAACTGTGATTAAAAATGAAATTGAAATTGAAATTGAAACTGTGATTAAAAATCTTCCAACAAACAAAAGTCCAGGACTGGAGGGTTTCACAGGCGAATTCTATCAAACATTTAGAGAAGAGCTAACACCCATCCTTCTCAAACTCTTCCAAAAAATGGCAGAGGAAGGAACACTCCCAAACTCATTCAACGAGGCCACCATCACCCTGATACCAAAACCAGACAGAGATAATACAAAAAAAATTACAGACCAATATCACTGATGAATATAGATGCAAAAATCCTCAACAAAATACTAGCAAACCGAATCCAACGACACATTAAAAGGATCATACACCGTGATCAAGTGGGATTTATCCCAGGGATGCAAGGATTCTTCAATATATGCAAATCAATGAATGTGATACACCATAGTAACAAACTGAAGAATAAAAACCATATGATCATCTCAATAGATGCAGAAAAAGCTTTTGACAAAATTCAACACCCATATATGATAAAAACTCTCCAGAAAGTGGGCATGGAGGGAAGCTACCTCAACACAATAAAGGCCATATACAACAAACCCACAGCAACCATTATTCTCAATGGTGAAAAACCTAAAGCATTTCCTCTGAGATCAGGAACAAGAAAAGGATGTTCACTCTCACCACTATTATTCAGCATAGTTTTGCAAGTCCTCGCCACAGCCATCAGAGAAGAAAATGAAATAAAAGGAAGACAAATTGGAAAAGAAGTGAAACTGTCACTCTTTGCAGATGACATGATACTATACATAGAGAATCCTAAAGATGCCACTAGAAAACTACTAGAGCTAATCAATGAATCTGGTAAAGTGGCAGGATACAAAATTAATGCACAGAAATCTCTTGCATTCTTACACACTAACAACGAAAGGTTAGAGAGAGAAATTAAGATACCTAGGAATAAACCTACCTAAGGAGGTAAAAGACCTGTACTCAGAAAACTATAAGACATTGATGAAAGAAATCAAAGATGACACAGATGGAGAGATATACCATGTTCTTGGACTGGAAGAATCAATATTGAGAAAATGACTATACTACCCAAAGCAATCTACAGATTCAATGCATCCCTATCAAATTAGCAGAGGCATTTTTTACAGAACTAGAACAATAAATCTTAAAATTTGTATGGAGACACAAAAGACCCCGAATAGCCAAAGCAGTCTTCAGGGGAAAAAAACAGAGCTGGAGGAATCAGCCTCCCTGACTTCAGACTATACTACAAAGCTATAGTAATCAAGACAATACGGTACTGACACAAAAACAGAAATATAGATCAATGGAACAGGACAGAAAGCCCAGAGATAAACCCACGCACCTATGGTCAACTAATCTATGACAAAGGAGGCAAGGACATACAATGGAGAAAAGACAGTCTCTTCAATAAGTGGTGCTGGGTAAACTGGACAGCTACATGGAAAAGAATGAAATTAGAACACTCCCTAACACCACACACAAAAATAAACTCAAAATGGATTAAAGACCTAAATGTAAGACCAGACACTATAAAACTCTTAGAGGAAAACATAGGAAGAACACTCTCTTGACATAAATCACAGCAAGATCTTTTTTGATCCACTTCCTAGCGTAATGGAAATAAAAATAAACCAATGGGACCTAATGAAACTTAAGAGCTTTTGCAAAGCAAAGCAAACTACAAACAAGATGAAAAGACAACCCTCAGAATGGGAGAAAATATTTGCAAACGAATCAACCGACAAAGGATTAATATCCAAAATATACAAACAGCTCATGCAGCTCAGTATTTAAAAAAAACAAACCACCCAATCCAAAATTGGGCAGAAGACCTAAATAGACATCTCTTCAAATAAGACATACAGATGGCCAAGATGCACATGAAAAGCTGCTCAACATCACTAAATATTAAAGAAATGCAAATCAAAACTACAATGAGGTATCACCTCACACCAGTTAGAATGGGCATCATCAGAAAATCTACAAACAACAAATGCTGGACAGGGTGTGGAGAAAAGGGACCCCTCTTGCACTGTTGGTGGGAATGTAAACTGATACAGCCACTATGGAGAACAGTATGGAGGTTCCTTAAAAAACTAAAAATAGAATTACCATATGACCCAGCAATCCCACTACTGGGCATATACCCAGAGAAAAGCATAATTCAGAGAGACACAGGCACCCCAGTGTTCATTGCAGCACTATTTACGATAGCCAAGTCATGGAAGCAACCTAAGTGTCCACTGACAGATGAATGGATAAAGAATATGTGGTACATATATACAATGGAATATTAATCAGCCGTAAAAAGCAATGAAAGTGGGTCATTTGTAGAGATGTGAATGGATCTAGAGACTGTCACACAGAGTGAAGTAAGTCAGAAAGAGAAAAACAAATATCGTATATTAACGCATATATGTGGAATCTAGAAAAATGGTACAGATGAACCGGTTTGCAAGGCAGAAATAGAGACACAGATGTAGAGAACAAACGTATGGATACCAAGGGGGGAAAGTGGTGGGGAGGGGGGTGTGGTGGTGGTGGGATGAATTGGGAGATTGGGATTGACATGTATACACTAATATGACACTAATATGTATAAAACAGATAACTAATAAGAACCTGCTGTATAAAAAATAAATAAAATTCAAAAATTCAAAAAAAATAAAGGAAACTATTGGTTTGCAAACATCTTACCAGCCCATGAATGAGTGTACAAACCCAACAGTAACATACGCCAACAGAAGTACAATTGTGAAGGTACTGATTATAAATTTTGTTTATTAAACTTCTTAAATCCCAAGATCCTGGACTTTTTTTTTCGCTTTTTTTTAAATGGAAGTAGAGTTGATTTACAATGTTGTGCCCATCTCTGCTGTACAGCAAAATGACTTGCTTCCAAGATCCTGGACTTTTAGACTCAACTTCATTTCTTTCCTTTTCAGGATCCATGGGCTAATGTGTCTGACTGATAAACACATAATGAAAGAATGAATTGGTATCAATAGCAAGCAGTACTTTGTACCATGAATAACTGCTATTTGTCATTGTCAAGAAAACCTGGAATTCACACTGGACAGAATTCTGGGCCCCATGAGATTCCAGATAAGGAGGACTCATAACCCAGAATAGAAAGCCATGGGAAGGTTTTCAAGATCCAATCATAAGGATTACAAAAATAACAATATTTAGGTCTGGCTTTATGGGCATGTGATGTGTGCAGTCACACAGGTCCTGTGCTCAGAAGGGCCCCCAACACTTGGTTTAATGCTCTCCTGTCACCATGCAGAAATTCTTAATATTTTGTCTTTGAATCTGTGTTTTGTAAGTAAAGTTCAAAGGAATGATGGAGCGTGTGTGAGCAGGAGACATATGTAATGTGCGTGTTGCCACTGTCTCCCTCTTTGCATAGAGCATTTGTGATGCCCTTTAAGCAGAGATTTCTGGTGGGCCCACCACATGTGCGAGTTCAGCAAGACTCAGAGCAAGTACAAGGCAAGCATGTGATGTCTTCACATCGCAGTAAGTGGAGGTAAAGCCCCAAGATGTCACTTTTTCCACTGGAACCAGAACTTGCTTGGAACACAGAGAGAAGGCAAAGGCATTCTAAGAAACATGAATGACCAGTGAAGGACTACAGTATCCTTTCTTACACACATTACTTTCTCATGCAAGCCAAGCACTTACACTGAAAGGATGATGGAAGGAAAGGAAAGGAAAAGATAGGGCAATCCATAGCCCCTTTTCCATTAATCCTTACTATCAGTAAGCCATATGTAGAGTATTGGTAGAATGTGCACACATTAAGTGAAATAAAAACAGCTGAGTTAGTTTGGTGCAGTAGTTCCACTGTTCTAGTAAGAACAATGTATGAGCTACAAAATACAAATTGTATAATTCTGGTGATTTCACATATGAGTTAAATCCACATACTTACATTTTAAACTGGCATTGCAAGACACAAAAGTCAACAGTAAAATTCATAATAATAATGAAAATCTTTAATATTCCTTCACTTAGAATGACATTAAATAGCAAGTAAAAAATAAATCATTACAAGTCAAGATAGAGAACATGGAAGAAAGGAAAAAGCTTTATATTTTAGTACTTTTAATGACACTTTTTCCTGGTTTTTTTTTTTGATCAGGAGACCCCACATTTTCATTCTGTATTTTACCCCACAAATTATATAGCAGCCTTGACAACAGTAACAGGTGAAAAAATTAAATTATGATTAATTCACTGCCTGCTTCCAATCGAACTTCAAATCAAACAAAGACTAGATAATTCAACAATAAAGCAAAAAAAAAAAAAAAGTATTACTGCTTGGAATTCTGAGTGTGGTGAAACCAACCCATCAACACATACACACAACCTCCTTCACCATGTGCAGCGACCCAGGTATTCACCCTGAAATGGAGGAAAGAGGTTTTCACATCAAGTCAGTCACCAATACTTCTCCCAGTGCCCAAGACTGTGCCTCAGGGCTTTCCTGTGAGGGAAGAACATGCAGATAGGACAAGTGGTATAAACGATCCATTTGCAGTGCAAATCTCTGTATGAAACAAGCAGCCTCAGACTTCAGCAATGACTTATTGCTCATGTGCACTTGTCACATTTGGCACTTAGAGGAGAGAGATAACTCCTTATGCTCGATGGACATTTTAAGATTTAATATACCACCTAGAGGGGTGGGATAGGGAGGGTGGGAGGGAGACACAAGAGGGAGGGGCTATGGGGATATATATATACATACAGTTGATTCACTTTGTGATACAGCAGAAACTAACACAATATTGTAAAGCAATTATACTACAATAAAGATGTTTAAAAAATGATTAAAAAAAGATTTAATAAGCACAAGCACTTTCATATACAGTCTTATTTTATTCCTACCATAGCCATGTGAGGAGCTCAGGAAAAGCAGATTTTAATAACATTTTTATTGTCAGTATTCCAATGATAAAAGTAATGTTGCTTTTAATGTTCCTGACCTGGGTAGTGGTGACATGGGTATTCACTTTAGACTCATTCTTTAAACTTCATATATGTGTTTTATGTACTTTTGGGTATGATAGATAGAGTCTGCAACAAAAAACAAAAGGTAATAAATGTTCAGTGTAGGAATTAGAAAAGAAGGCTATAAATCTCCCATAATCCCATCAAAGGAAACTATTAACAACTTGATGCTTTCCCTTCTTTGTTGTTATAAAATTGGAATACTGTTTTCCGTGATGTCTCTTTCTCTTCGTATTTTTATACAGTATTCAAAATTCAACATAGCATTTCTTAGCAAAGATAAACCCTAGTGTATTTAACCAATTCCCTATCGTTGGATATTCAGGGTATATCTAACTTATCTCCAAAATTACCAGAGGGCACTTATCTCTCTTGCAGGGAAAAGGAACAGCTCATGGAGGCTGACAACCTTACCACTGCTGTGTGCAGAGCCAGGAGATACTCACTGGGTTGGAGGCTTGTTCCTCTCCATATGCTGCTCTACACTTCCTCTGATCACAAAGGTTTTAACCTGACAAATTAAAGGGGATAATAGTGAAAGACAACGCATCCCTGACTCCTTCCCATGAACTCTCGCCCCTTTAAATGGGGCACAGTCCACCAAGTTCAGGGTTGAGATCAGGAGGGATGTGTTTCTGCGGTGTCTGGTCTGGGATGAAGGGCCCCATCGCTGTCCCCCTGAGGTGTACTGCCTAGGCCCAAACAGTTCCTTGGGAGACCAGGCAGGGAGAATAAACTTTTCAAAGGTACAAGGTTGCAGGGTTTGAGGTTAGTAGGGAGGTTCTATAAATATTTACTGAACAAAACTCTGTCTGTTAACTGGTGACACAGAGCAAGGTGTGGTTTTCCTTCCTGCCCCCAGAGGCGGCTGGGAAAGTTGGTCTGACAAACTAGTGGGAAGTGCTGCCTGGCCAAGATGGAACCAAGACACAGAAGAATGCTGAGCATGATTCAGGAAATGAAGTGAGTCCAACCATCTTCTGTCTGCCCTCTCCCCCGAGCCTCCGCAACTCCCACCTCTGGTCACTGAAGCCGGAAACCATAGAGGAGAAGACACTCATAAACAAAACACTGGTCACAAAAATGAGAGCCTGCAGGAGCTGACCAAACAAATAGCTCTGGTTGCAGTACACAGTTTAGCTGTTCCCCAACAGGTTGAAATATCACTGGCACCATTTAATACTGCAAATGCCACTGGGTGGCAATAAAAATGAGCTGTGGGAGGCTGTACACAGAAAAAAAGTCCTAGCCTACCTCTGGTTTGGTGGGTGGTCTGAAAGTTTTCTTTTTGGCAAGGCCACGTCCATTCCTTTACCATCCTTGCTAACTGAAGTAGCCAAGAACCTACTTTTAGTAAGATGACCTTCCTTCAGGAAGAACCACAACTAAACCACTCTAGACTTAAGACAAATCTATCCTATCATCCAGGGACTCCAGAGACAGTGGTTCTAAAACCTACTTGAAAATGCAAAAAAGCTTAGCTACAGTTTACTAGGAAATCCACCTCCCATCCCCAGTCAATTCTAATCTAATCCCTGATTTTTAAAAAAAAAAAAAAAAAAAAAAAAAAAAAGCCCATTTTTCATATAACTTCTATGTGGCACGACAAATTTTGCTTGGGGACATCCAGAGTCAGTGGGGGCCTTCAAAGGTATAGGAAGCCACCTTCCAGAGCTGCCGAAGCCGAAGTGCACCTGACTGCTCACAGCAACCGTGGACATAAAACCTGCTGGCTCCAAACATCAGTGATCTCAAAGGCAGGTGCTCCCAGTGGCAGGCGCTGCTCTGTCGTGGAGCTGCTTCTCACATGAGCAACTCCATGTCCTCCCAGGAGCAGCAGAGATTGATGATTCATTATTGTCCTGAGCAGTACTGGGGTGTCCAGCTAGAGTATCATCATTCAGAAGGATCAGTCTTTTTAGCACGGGAACCCTAGCTCAAACTGAATGTCTCTCCCTTCTGTATCAAAAAAAGCCAGCTCTCACGAACATGGGTATGAGATATAATTTGATTTATAAGCTCTGTGGGCCTCTATGAGGAAGACTGTTTATGGGAGTGGAGTAGAAGTGAGGATAAAGCCAGCAAGAAGCATATAACATATTATGCAAGCAAGATACCTATTTATTATTAACTTTTATTTAGATTTTCATTTAAATGATACATTCTCAAGCTAGGGACTCCTGTAGAAATTACCTGACAAATTTTATGGAAGAAGAGAAAATACTCTAATCTTTGGAAGCAGGACCAGAAAAGGATCTCTTTGATGCTTTTAAGTTGAAAAGTTAGGTCTGTAAAGATCTAGGTACCCAAATGTGGCCATGCTAAATTTGAGTGTGGGCTCTTTTCCATTCCTGGCCTGACTTCTTTTCGAAGTATGATTGGGCAAAAAGCAAAATCAAAAATAAACAAAAGCAAAAACCAGGTAAAACACGGAAATAAGTCAGAGACATAGAAAATGCCAACATTAATAATTTCCAAATCACTATGAGTTAAGGATCATTACCCAGCTATGTATCAATGGAATTACTATGTTTTAACTTTCTAAGATTCTCATGCTTCCAAAATTAAGTATCTGCTTACTTGTAGCTTCTAACTTATAATTTATAAATAGGTACCCTTTTTCTGCTTTGAAGAAATTTAGATTTTAAGATGCTAACATTTATGTTTTGGTACAGTCATCATCCTTGGGCTTGGAGATCTTTGGTATTTATGGTCAAGGTGCTCTGTTCTTTCAGATTAAAAAAAAAATCTGTGGATGACTTTAGTTTCTTTAACAGGTTGGGAGTGTCCCAAATGTAGTCATAAAAGTTCCCTTCCTGTCACTGTTTTAGGGAGTCGTACTCAGACTGCTCTCAGCAGCAGCAAAAATGGCAGAGGAAGGAATAGTGGGTTGGCGTAATGGACAGACCATTAGATGATGTACTACCTGCCTGTCTCAGTGTGTCAGTCAACTAGAACTACTGTGCTTTAACACCAGAGCAGCAACTGGCAAACAGGAAAGTCTACCACAAAGCCTGTTGCTGTTACTATTGTGGGAAGTCAAGCTTGTCAAATATAAGTTTTCTCCCTGCTCCAATAATGGGTCATATAGAAGCTCTCTTCCAGGTTATAGAATTTGTTTTATTTCTAAAAATTCCCAACGGGCAGTAGGAACCGGTAAGGCATGATAGGTAACAATCATTAGAGGCTGAATTCCCCAACTCTTGATTTAGAGTATATAACCGTCACCCTGCCCCAACCTCCCCACATCGCCTGCACTGTGACAGCCTGGTTCCAAAAGGGCTGGCTGTCCCCACTTCAAAATTCAGCCTAAGTCCCATCTGGTGAAATCTGTCCCCCACGTTCTTGACACAAAGAACTCCAATGTCACTGTCAACTTCAGAAATTCCATAAGGTCCTCTTACCTCTCCTTCCGCCATGAAAATTATTTTAAAATATGTATAGAAATCCAAGAACTTCCCCCTTTTCCTGCTTGACTATACTGAGAATGGTATTTAACCTAAACACGTACATGTCAAGGCTGTGCTGTAAAGGATAATTACCTATTTGTTTATTTATTAGACTCTTGGCCTTAAAAATAAATGTCAGGAGGGGAAAAAAACCAAGAAATCGGGGTCAACACTTGAAGATTCAACACAGAGAAATTAATACACATAATTACTGATTAGACACTAATGACAATAATGTATGCTGCAGTCCAAAGTTCAAACAAGCAATTAGGGTTGATATAAGAAGTATAAACAATTAATGAACGGTCTAATTGCTTTTCTGAATAGAGACTGGCCTCTATTCCTCACACAGACTCTGTGACAGTCTATCCTAGAATCTCTATGGGTAATTCCTAGGCCACTTCCTCCCAGGTGCATATTGAAAAGCTCTGAAAACTAGTAACACTCTGAATGCAGATTTATCTGTTAGGACCATCACTTCCTCCTCTGGGTAACTTTGAGAAAAAACTTGAAGATGTTTCACTAACCAGCGTGAAACAAAAATTGGACTTACAACTGGACATGGAATTAGCCAGGATATGATCTCTCATTGAAAGGCAAAAGCACTATTACAATTAGCAAAATTGCACTGTGTTAAAAAGGTCCCTGACATCAAGCCAAGAACATGAATTAGCTTGGCTCAGAGAGAAAAGAGCCTGTTCCTAAGATAAATCAGGCAAGCACACATCTTTAACAAAAATTAAAAGTACACCAAAACCACAATGGCATCTTGGCTTTTATCCCTCTTGCTGATTTAACAGGTGACTCTAAACTCTTCAAAAGTGGGGACTACATCTCAGCTCAATTCCTGCATCAGAATCCCCAGGAGGACTTGTTAACACAGGACGCACCTCCAGAGTTTCTGACACAATAGATCTGGGGTGAGCCTGAGAATTTGCATTTCCAACAAAGTTCCCAGTTGATGCTAAGGGGGCTATACTTTGAGAAGCATGTCCTGGCTTATATATTACATGGGGTGTACAAAGGTGAGAGGATGCTTGCTTACCTTTCTGTGGGGAACATCCCCTCAAGAGCGCTGGAGAGCTGCAGTGTGAAAGGCTCCTTCAGGAAATGCCCACATAGGCCCACACTTTGCCTTTGACACTGGGAATTTATTATCTGTTGATCTTTAATCTATGTATTACAAACCTCTCTGGACTTTGAGACCTTCCAAAGCAAACGAGAGCAACTCCCGAAGCCTAGGAACCATCTCACCTGGGATGACATGCATCCCATCCCCTAGAAGTAAAAATTCCAGAATAAGATGCACCTGGGTTCAAATCTTGGCTCTTTCACTTACTGAAGTGTGAGCCCTTGGGCAAGTTACTTAATCTCTGAGCCACTGCTCCTCATCTATAAAGTGGGAACCATAACAACAATATCTACAACTCATAGTGTGGATGGAAGAATTCGATGAAATAAAAAGCTATCTAAATCTCTTAGCCCAAAGTCTAAAACAGAGAAAACTCAGTGTCAATGTTATCATGCCCAGTTTTTACTGAGGATGTCTAGAATTCTCTACCCAGATCACTTGTAATCCAGGAACTCTTCCTCTACTGACAACTCCCACCTACCCAGACATTTCAACAAGATATCCAAGACAGGAGAGAGAGCTTTCTCCCAAAAAAACATCATTCACAGTCCTCTTGGATCCCTTGGTCCTCCTGCCAAACTGGTATCTCTGCTCCAATCCAGACCCTCCATAAATGCCGGTGTAAGAAGTCTACCTGGAGTACTTTCACCTGAAGCCCTCCAGGTGCCCTAAATTCACCACTCTTCAAAAAACAGCCTTTTTGAATAAAGGGAGGAAAGGTGTGGGCCATCATTAATTCAGCCATCCAAAGATAAGCAAACCACCATGGCACCTGAACGCATGCATGTCCTCTAAAATTTATGTAATTCAGTGCACATGATCTTTTTAAAAATTTGTTTCATTTTTTAAACATTTTTATTATAAAAGTAATAAATATAGAAATTAGAAAATTAAGACCACTAGTGATTCTATCACAAGATAACCACTGTTAATAATCTGATGCATGTTATTTCAATTCTACATGTATATATGAAAATGGTATCATACTATTTGTTATTGTTCTGCAATCTTTCTCAGTATATTGTACAAGTTATTAAGTTATACATTTTTCATTTTTTATTGAAGTATAGTTGATTTACAATGCTGTGTTAGTTTCTGGTGCACAGCAGAAATATATATATTTTTTCTCTTTCAGATTCTTTTCCATTATAGATTATTACAAGATACTGAGTATAGTTCCTTGTGCTATACAGTAGGACCCTGCTGCTTATCTATTTTATATACAGGAGTTTGTTAATCCCAAACTCCTAATTTATCCCTCTTCACCCCCATCCTCTCCCCTTCGGTAACTGTAAGTTCATTTTCTATGTCTGTGAATCTGTTTCTGTTTTGTACAAGTTTTTAAATATTCTTCTATAACATTAATGTTAACAGCTGCAAAGCGATTCATGACACGGCCGGGCAATAACTTACTTAACCCCTCGGAGCCTTTTCTCTCACACATGCTGTGTATGCTGAGGACCCAGCAGAGTGAATAGGCATATTGACAACCGCTGCTCCCCATCACTCGGCCACGTGCAGGGACAGAACTGTTGGACTGACAAAGCTGAAGGAATTATTAGCTAATAAACTTGCAGACTGACGTAATCAAAGGAAAACATTTAAAGTAACTAAAAATACTTCTATTAATTTTCTACACATTCTAATACTGGATAGCAGGTGGTCCACAAATTCCTACCCTTTTGTACTCCAATGAGCTGAAACATTCCCCCCCCCCTTTTTTTTTGCGGTACACGGGCCTCTCGCTGTTGTGGCCTCTCTCGTTGCGGAGCACAGGCTCCGGACGCGCAGGCTCAGCAGCCACGGCTCACGGGCCTAGCCGCTCCGCGGCATGTGGGATCCTCCCGGACCGGGGCACGAACCCGTGTCCCCTGCATCGGCAGGCGGACTCTCAACCACTGCGCCACCAGGGAAGCCCGCCCCATTTTTGTTTTAATGAGAAATTTAATTTTGTCAATGAAATTAAATTAAATCAGAATATACTTTACATATATTCCCCAAGGTCTGAGCAGTTAAACTTTTTTTTTTTTTTTAATAAAAAGAGGGAAAATCAAGACATATAAGCTATTTACTATGCTTCAATTCTGTACTGACTACAGGGAGAATGCAGGGGGCTGAGAGTGGTTGGGGGAGGTAAATCTAAGTCTTACACGGTATATTCTCATTAGTTAACGCTGTTAGAGAATCAAAGATCCTGTGTGAGGGAAAGTCCAACTCTATTTACACTGTGCCTCTCAAAGGGATCCTGTAAAACTGATGATTTTGAGTGTAGGGCTCACGCAGCAGTCACCTCAGGAAGCACCTACAGTCATGGCCTTTGTGGATATCCAGTACTGATGTCACTCCCGAAGACTGTCAAGTACCTAGAGTGGTGCACTCTGCTGCTCCACTACCAGCCCCACCAAGTCTGTGCCCCCTGCTTCTCATTTCTCACTGATTCCTTCAAAGAATATGTCGTCCTTCCCATTTAGGGAGGACCAACGTTACCAACCACATTATCTAGAAAGAATCAACTCATATATCCCTTATAAAAATTAAATTATTTATCACTTCCCATAACAAGTCATGCCTGGGGTGACCTGAGGGTTTGCCATGGTATCATATGCAGATAAGGCAACTGCCCAATCAGAAGAGACAGCAGGGCACAGCCATCCTCTCCCATTGCTAAGCAGACATTTCCTGTTGATGTACCAGTGCCTCAAATTTAAAACTTTATCTCCTCAAACCTACCTCCCTTTTCTGACTTCCATATTACATTTAATAAAACAGCAATGCTCTTCTCCTAAGATCCCCAGTTCAGGATCACTGGGCCACCTTTGAGGACTCCCCTTCCTTACCTTCACTAGACTTGCACATCCAGTCACTAACTCAGCAAGTTCTGTCTCTTCTCTCTTCGCAATGTCTTCCATCTGCCTCTTTCTTTCAGCTTCCTCAGCCAATACCCTAGTTCAGGATTTATTACCCAAACACCTAAACAAATCCGTAGCCTCTTAACTGGCCTCCCCACCTGTCCGTCCACCCCACCCACAGGCACCTGTTTTGATCATATACCTCTCTGCCCATCAGACACTCAGGTAGCTACAGGATAGAATCTGAATGTCTTTGTCAGCACTCAAGATACTCTATGATTCCAGCCATATCTCTGGCCTAGCAGAACTGGTCTATTCTATTCCAGGGGCACATTTACATATGCACTCTTGTATTTCCAAACTATACTTGACACCTTTTTCCTGCATTTGGAATGTCCTTCCCGCTTTTCCACTCTTTGACTTTTCCGTGAATTTTATTCATACTTGAGCGTCCAGCTCAAATTCAACTTCTTTCTGTCCCTCCGTAAGTCATACCTGCACCAATTAGATGTAAACCTTTGAGAGGCTGTATCTCACACGTCCTTATTTTTTTAATCCTACAGCACTCCTAGCATAGTGCCAGGCATGTCACAAATGCTCAGTAAATCTTTGCTGATTGATTTTTGATTAGTACTTATAGATCCAATCTATCTCCACACACACACCCTGACCTGCCTGTGACAGCAGCCATTTATGCATCCAAGCTAACAGGAGAGGCTAACCTTCATTAACAGCTATGCTCCAAAACCAACAGGGCTAACTGGTCACTTGACCAAGAACAATAATTTTCTTTCCCATAGAGAACGTGAGCCTTAGGCACTTAGTGCACTCTGTAAAACCCTGATGCAACAGCAAAAAGCACACTTCTGAATGGTACAGGAGTCGGTAGAGGTGGCCTCTGCCTTCGTATGCCTAGATAACAAAACACAGGTTTAGTCAAAGATTCCCATTCATATAATGCCTTTGATAGTTCTTACAAACTCATAACCATTTTATCTCATATAAATTTAGGAGATATGCAAAAGATCTGTCACACATCCAAAATATGCATCAATTCAGCCAATATTTACCAAACAACAAGAAGAGGAAACACACTTTACAGGAAAAAGCATGGGCTTTGGAACTAAGAAAACCTGGTTTTGATTCCTAGCTTTACAGCTAGTCGTGTGGAAAGACATATGACCTTGCTCAGCTTTGATTTCCTTCTCTGTAAAACAAGGGTAGAGCCAGCCACTTACCTCACAGGGTGGCTCTGAGGATTAAATGAGATAATGCATGCAAATTACTTGGCACAGATAGGTTCATAGGTGGAAAGTTGTTGCTATGGTCAAAGGAGAATAATAGAGCAGTAGTTGTATTCAAAGTGCTGGGCTTTGTGCTTAATTAGCACTGCTGCATATTAAACAAGACAAGCTCAAGAGAGACCCTGACTTAAAGACAGAAATAAGATGAATATATATAAAGCTATCTTAGGCCTCGGAACTCTGTGTCTGTCTTTAAAGTCTTAAGTAACATTGAAATTTCATGGATATTACAAGCAACATTATGCCAAAGTACTTATGAAGTGAAACAGATCTCCAACTACTGTCACATGGTAATCACTAGGTGCTTTCAATGATTCAAACTGTTTGGGGGGGATATAGGTCAGTGGTAGAACACCTACTGCACTTTAAAGTTCTTTCACCTATTTTACCTTGAGCTAAATGGCATGTAAACTCCAAGAAAGTCATTGTTGTTCCAAAAACCAAAGTTGGTTCTTTAGGGAAGATAATGCCAGGAATCCAAAACTAGCGTAAGAATTCAGCTTCCCGGCAGGCCACTGCAAAGAGGACATACCTACCATATACAGTAGACACACAAATGTGTGCTGAACACAAGAATGAGTTTCAGTTACAATGAACCTGTACCTCTAGTGTAATGTAACACCTGAGATACAATGTAATAAATGTTTCTATAAACAAGAATTCCAATCCTGAGAATCAGAGAAGGGAATACAAATGCCCAGTTTCAATCTCCCTTGAGAACAAAGAGTACCTGAAAAAAAGTACTAAAAGAAAAGTTGGTGTTTATTCACAAACATATGTCACTGTCAACGTTACCCCTTTCCACACCCATTTACAGTCTTAGGGGTATGTGTGTACATGGTTTCACCCCATGGGTTTCAAGTTCACAAGGAAGTCAAGGATAAATGCTATTCTTTAGCATCTTGCTGAAAAAATTTAGCTCCCCACCTGAGAAGATATTACGTTTAAGTACTTTAGCACTCAAATCCCAAATCAGGAGACAAAGAAATGTAAAGGGCAAAAACACTTGAGAGAAGAGATAAGAGTTCTCTTCTGCCTTTCTGAAGAGTGGCAGCTATTCCTTTCACAAACCCATGATGCAGTATCTGAGAAGCACAAGGAAGGCTGAAAAAGCTGTGGATGACCTTACTAGAATTTCATGCTTACTTATACGTGTGACTTCGA
The DNA here is from genome assembly GCF_000442215.2 of Lipotes vexillifer. Classification (NCBI taxonomy): domain Eukaryota; kingdom Metazoa; phylum Chordata; class Mammalia; order Artiodactyla; family Lipotidae; genus Lipotes; species Lipotes vexillifer. Next base: position 828,343 of record NW_006777952.1, on the reverse strand, counting down.
GCCAGTACCCAGGCTTCCAATCTCTCAGAAGTCACCCATAAATCAGCAAATGAGACAAGTGCTGCAAATAGCATAATTTCTCATGAGCAAGTACCCTAGCTATGTTGCTAGATTTTTTTTTGTCGTTAACAGAGAATGATAAAAACTGTTTTAACATTTTATCATGAAAATTACACAAAAGTAAATAGATAGTGTAATGAACCCAGCTTTAACAGTTATCAACATATGGCCAATCTTCTTTCATCTAAACCCTATCTAATGGATTATTTTCAAGGCTACCCAGAAATCATAGCATTTTATTTAGAAATACTTCAGTATGTATCTCTAAAAGAGAAAGACTTTTTAAAAAATCATCACAATGCCGTTATCATACATTAACAATGAAAAGTAATTCTTTTATACTATAAAATATGTTCAAATACATCCCAAGTTATCTCATAACCTCATCATCTTTTTACAGGTGGTCAAAAATTGAATGTTCACAATGGAAAGAAACTTAGAAATTGCAGAGTACAATTTCTACCCAATATGACCGAATCCCCCTTAAAGCAGTTCCTCAGCTGTGACACTGCCCATAAGATGTGCACATCTCGTGGAAAGACATGAATCTTAGACTCAATGAGCTGATTTTTTTCAGTATGCTATTTAACCATCTTTTATAATTGCAATTTAAAAAATTTAATAATAATAGCTCTGTTGAGATATAATTCACATACCATAAAATTCACCCATTTAAAGTATACAGTTCAATGGTTTTTAGTATATTCGCAGGGTTATGCAAGCATTACCACTATCTAACTTTAGAACATTTTCACCACTCTGAAAAGAAACCTCATGCCCATTAGCAATCATTCCCATCTCCCTTTCTCCAGTCCCTGGAAACCACCCATCTGCTTTCTGTGTCTATGGATTTTGCCTTTTCTGGACATTCTTACTCTACACTATGCTGTTTTAAAATTGCTTGGGCCTCCGCTTGCCCCCCAACCAAGGCAGCAACTGTCCCAGAAGGTACTAGGGGTACCTGACACTCATGAGAACAAGATTCCTTAGCAGGAGTTTCTCCCTCTTTCCCCTAATTTGGGAGCAGAGGATCAGCTGCTTCTTTTTGCTTTAGCTGTCAGGAAGCCCAGAGTTGAATTTGTGGCCCAACTTTTATAACTGTGTAGCATATTATCATATACATTTCTCTGACCAAACTTTCCCTCTGACCTGAATTTTCCTTTTGTTCATTTGTTTTTGCTTATATTTCAAGAATTTTTGTACTTTATTCAAATACTTCTTTGGAACAAGGAAAGATTTAAATGTGTAACATTTCCTTTCAGACATTCTGGTAATATTCTATCATATCTTAAAAGCCTAGGAAAATCTTTCCCATTTGGCTATGATTATTTTCTTTTGATGATGGATGCTTAGGCTGGTATTTTAAAAAATACTGTCCTAGGACTCCTAATAAAGGATACGAATGCATAAAAGGTGACATGAGTGAGGAAAGTTTATTCCTGTACATACAAAAAAGAGGTGTAAGTGTGGGGGGCAGATTTTGTAAAGAAAACGTTGGTGATTCAGTGGTTTACAGAACTAAACCTAACAGAGTTAATGATCAGGGGAAATAAACAGAAAGAAGAAAAGAGACATGGCAGGTATCACACTCTGGGATCCTGGGATTACAGCATTTACTAAGAGTGTGTGTGTACTAAGAGGGTGTGTGTGTGTGTGTGTGTGTGTGTGTGTGTGTGTGTACTTAAGAGACCAAGAACTGAAGCTTTACTGCTAGAAATGTGATGTACTCCCCATTCCAAGTGCTGGCTATTCGGCACATTTTACTTGGTGGTATTGATTGTTTTGCTCAGAATATTTTTCCGTACCAAGTAACATTAAAATCCAGGCTTTCCCAAGGAAAAGTTGCCTGGAAGGACCTCACAGGCAGAAGACATTAATCCTCCTCTTGATAGAGTTCAACAAAACTCTTCCTGCACCCCGGAATGCAATGATTAATCAACTAATTTCGACCCAAGTTTTGTTTATATGTTCCAACCATAAACATTAATTGAAATATTTCCATTGCAACAAAAACACTTTGGTTTAAACACCGCTGTAGGACAACATGCAAGCATGTTTCAGAACATGAAAGTACAACTTGTCAAAGTAACATTTCCTGTGTTAAATCCAAGGGGGCACACAGTGTTAAGTGTGTTATTCTAGGGTGCACAGCTACTTGACAGCTAGAGCAAGGGACTGGGACTTCCTCTTCCATGTGATAAACTGCAGTAGGGATTCCACCTTGATCTGTGGTTTTAGAATAGCCTGCATGAAGACAAATTTGCTTGTTGGTGTCTCTTTTGTTTTACTGTGTTTGGAGGTGTGTGGAGAATTTAGGTTTAACATGTGAAAAAGAGACACAAGTGTGGGAAACACCTTATCTGACAGTAAGCATATTTTTGATAGTATTTGAATAGAGGTTAGGGTTAGGGTTAGGGGTTAGGGTTGGCACATTCAATATGTGCTAGATCACTCTCAGCTGCAGAACTCAAAAATATTTCTGAAAGACACATATCAAAATGTTAACAGAAGTCATCTCTAGGAAGTAGCATTAAGGATTTTGTTGCTTGTTTTTCTGTTTTCCCAAGTCTTTTACATGAGCACGTGATGAAAAATACTCTCTAAAGAAGGTGAAATCAGTTTGAAGAATGAAAAATCGATAGGCAGAGAGGGGCATAAGAAAGACAAAGTGCCAGAAGCACTTGGTAACATGAGCGGCTCTGTTTGCTATAACTTGGAGTGTAGGGCAGAAAAAGGAGGAGGTAAGGTGGGAGAGATTGGAACAATATTGCAAAAGCCTTGAATGTCAGGGTAAGGGGATTTATAATCAGCAACTGGGAGGTGTTTAAATGGTACTTTTTATCATTATAAAAACAACATTTTCTCAAAAAAACAGCATTATACCTTTATTGTACAAATAACTGGCAAAGACTAAAAACCCCAAAGTAAATAAAAAGCACCAGGAAGGAGCCCGTCACCAGAAGAAAACCATTGTTAATATTCTGGCACGTTTCCTTTCAATCTCTTCACTATGTATATAGCTCTGGCAGATTTTTGAGCATGAATGTGACATCATCAGGGCTATGCTTTAGGAAGGCTGGGTTACAAGGTGGGCTAAGTACAAAGTGCACTTTCTGGGAATGCAAGTGACCAGCTGAGGTTTCCTTGCACATATTCACAGCTGCTCCTGCTTTTATTTCTGTACCCACACAAGTCAGAGGACAGTCTGGCTATTTAGGGCAGACCCACAAACATGTCCTATGGGGCAAGTGGCACCTGAGAGGGAAGCCCAAGGCGAAAGCCTAGGAGCGAGCATCCCTAACAGTGTTCAGTCTAGCCGAAAAGACCTCACTGGGGGTGGAGAGAATGTTCTGCAAAGCACCAGCAGGTTTCCAGGAAGGGAGGTCTTATCTCAGGGAGAATGGAGAAAGCTTTCCTAGAGACCATCCTCATCGTGCACGATTCCCAATAGGGAAATGCCTAAAAATAGGCAATTACCACATCTAGTATGTGATAATCATATTATGATAAAACAGCTCATGGTGTGACAGCTACTGCCTATTAGTCATAATTCATGTCAACTCTGAGATCACAGCCTCAAGAAGAGGTTGACCTGTGTCAAAATTCACTGACAGGCTTTACTTTCCAAGTCAGTTCTCACAGCTCTCAGCTTTGCCCCGTACTTGGAGACAACGGGGCTCTGTGAAGGAGCAGAAGCCAAAAACTGGGAGGAAATTTGCATGCCTCTTCTAGCCCCACGAGGTGCTTATTATTTTGCTTCCAAAGAGGCCGAGTCCAATGTTTTATTCCTCCCCTTTCTTCCACTTGCTAATTTTAACTCAATTTCAAATTAATATTTTTCAAGCAATAACTTACTTAATTCCCAGTCCTTCCTACCCGTTTATGACTTAGGAATGAACGTAAGCACAAAACATCTTGTGATGGCCTCAAAATAGAAAGCAGGTTTAAAGTTTTATTTTTCTGTCCCAAAGCTGCCAAAGTTCTGGGTGTTTTAACTTCTGCTCTACACACTGTTTTCTCCCTCCCTCCCTCTCTCCCTCCCATCCAGCTATATTTAGTAAAGCCCAAATAAAAGGGATACAGGAAAAGCAAAATTAAATATAGTTTCTTTGAATCAGTAAACCCCAGAGTTAGTCTGTATGGCAGCAGCTAAGAAAGTGAAGCTCATATGAACACACGTATACTCATGACATGCACCGTCCTCCAAAGGTGACCACAGCCTCGCCTGATTCACCAAGTGGCAGGTGCACCCAGGAAGGTAAACACACCACCTCCAATCACCCTCTTCCTTTCCTACCCACACATCTCCCCTGCCCACCTCACTGCCACCCCCATCTCACTGCTCTCCATTTCTAGATATCAACATATCTACACAACCCACTACTCTCTGCCCGCATCTAGAAGGAGAAAAGTTGAGAAGGGTAAATTTAAATGAAAGGAAGCATGGAGAAGTACCTGGATGACCAAGGACTTCTAAACGAAGCTGGTTCAGGAGCACACTGCTGTTAACTGCTGTACAGTATACACTGTCACCTCAGCTGGTTTACTTAAAAATGATCTCAGACTTCTGCTGACAGAAGGAAATTCTATGGGACTTGAGAACAAGGGAAACACTCTGATTCTGGTTTTCCAATACAAATAATGAGCTTACAATGACAATAAGGAGCCTACAGTGACAGTAAGATTTTGGGGGGTAACTTCCCATCCACAAGGCAGCAAATCTATAAACCTAAATACAGAACACTCCGTAGGAGGGAATGGGATGGGTTTGAGAAGCATGGATTGCGGCATGGAAAGGGAATGCCACCCAATGCAAACTTTAGCTTTTCCCATAAAAGAAGTACCTGATTGCCCACCCCCCCACACACACCGCCTATCCCCAAACCAAAGGCACAGGACAAGAGAGGAGAAATGCAGAGGTTCTAAGAACCTAATGGCTGAGTAGAAAACTCACCCTTCACAACGTTCTCACCTATCAAGTCCAACCTGAAAAGCAATAAAGACAGTACACTCTCTATTTAGACAATATCATCAGAGAACGCCCATATTTATTTGCTACTACATTAAGAAAAAGCCCCCACAACTGTACACTTTAAAATATTTTAAGGGAATTCCCTGGCGGTCCAGTAGTTAGGACTCCACACTTCCACTGCAGGGGGGCACAGGGTTGATCCCTGGTCGGGGAACTAAGACCCTGCATGCCGCATGGCATGGCCAAAAGAATATGTATATATGTGTGTGTGTGTGTGTCTGTATACACACACACACACACATATTTATTTATTTTAAATATAATGTCCTAGGACAGGAGTTAGCAAATTATGGTCCATAGGCCAAACCAGCCTGCCACCTGTTTTTGTACAGCCTGTAAGCTAAGAATGTTTTTCATTTTGTAAATGGTGGAAAAAAATCAAAAGGAGAATACTATTCTATGATGTGAAAATTATACAAAATTCAAATTTCAGTCCATAAATAACATTTTATTGGAACACAGCCATGTTCATTCACTTACATACTGTCTGTGGCTGCTTCTGCAGTTAGGCAGGTATGAAAGAGACTTTTGGCCTACAAGCCAAAAATATTTACTATCTTGCCCTTTCCATAAAAAGTTTGCCAACCACTGGTCTAGAGACATATCTGGGGTGTGAAAATACCTCACTTATTTCATACTTTATAGTTTTTCCAGGTACATTCACACTCATAACTTTTATTTTATCTTTACTCCAAGCCTTTGAGTTGCATAAGCAGGAATTATTATCTCCTCTCTAGAGACGGGAACACAGTTTGAAAGTGAATTTACCCAAGGTCATGTTGCTGCTAAGTGGCTAGGCCAGGACTAGACTCCAATTTTCTGACCCATGTCCAGAGGTGCTCACATTATACAACTGTGTTCTCTTGGATGTCAGCCAACTGTGGCTAACCAAAGTCTTTTAAACATTCTCTCCATATTTGAGAGTTCACCCTAGTGTAAAATCCTTCCTTCCTAAAATAGGATCCCAAACACTACACTTCCTAGCACCACTTCCTGCTAGGGTAGAGACGCATGAAGTTTCCCATCTTGGCAGAGGCAGCTCTGACAGAAGCATACCGATGGTGGCAGAGGCAGCAGCCCCCTTGGCAGACCAGTTCAGTGGAATTCCTGGAAGCTCAACCTGGAGTCTGTTTCTTCAACTTGCCCAACAGTTCTGTGTCTATTTACACACCTCAGTACATTCTTTTAAGCTTAATCAAGCTCCTGTGGGTTCTATTTTCCAGAACTAGGATCATGAACCAAAACAACTTAAGTCAGAAGAAATCCTTATAACGCTATAGTGAGTCCTAAAAACTTCTGGAACAACTTCCATCTTCATCACCATCACCATCTTCCAAAGTACAATCCTGTTTCCATGAGATATTACCAAATGTAACTCTTAGAAAAGGATTCTGTAATTAAATAAATAAAATTGGAAAATACCAAGTTAAGCAGATTTCTTTATGGCAGGACTCATCAGAGCCTTAATACACATGTATGCTTCATAAATCTCCAAGAAAGGGACAAGTATGCAACATTTGAAAATTTATTGGACCACTGAATCATTTTTAAATATAATACATCACCTGGATAGTAATAAGTGTGGGAAATACTGGTTAAATGATATCCTCTATCTAGAAAAAAAATTTTTTTAAGTTCTAAAATATTAAAAAAATAAGACTGTTGAAATGAGAAATCCAATTCTGGAGTGTGTTACGGTGAAAATAATACTTTCATATACTAATGGGGGGTGGTATATATTGTACGTTTTTTGAGAGCAATTTTACAATAACTAGCAAAGGTCTCAATATTTATACTCTTTGACTCAGTAATTCCACTTCTAGGAATTTATCCTAAAAAAATAATCTGAAATTTGGACGAATGTCAGATCCTCAGTTCTTATGTATGCCTCTGATACTTTATGAAAAAGAGAAACAATATGCTCTGATTTGAGGAAAACACAAAGAGGGGCTGCTTCATCTTTCTACTCAGGTGACAGAAAAAGGACTTGCTCCTTATAACTGAGGGAAAAGAGACAAAAGTGCTCTTATATTCTTAGTGGCATTATGACACTATATAAACATTTATTTAGCTCTCAACCTTCTGCAAAAAAAGGAAGAAGTTGGAAAAAAAAAAAAAAGGAAGGAGTTGAAAGTTTAAAACTTTCCCAAGACTATCTCTATTGTTAATTAAAACATCCTAGGCCAGATGCACAGCGTCTCCATAAATGAAGGAGGGAGAAGAAACCTGGGTGACACTGATATGTTGTTAAGAGGTGCTATGATGCTGAGCTAACCTTAAGGTTGATGACAAACCACAAACCTTTGGGACAGATTTTTTTTTTTAACATCTTTATTGGAGTATAATTACTTTACAATGGTGTGTTAGTTTCTGCTTTATAACAAAGTGAATCAGCTATACATATACATATATCCCCATATCCCCTCCCTCTTGCGTCTCCCTCCCATCCTCCCTAGCCCACCCCTTTAGGTGGTCACAAAGCACCGAGCTGATCTCCCTGTGCTATGCGGCTGGGACAGATTTTTTTACTCCAGGATTCAGGTTAACTTGGTAAAGATCAAGAAAATGATGATGAATAACTGTATGTTAAATATTTATTTTTTAAGTTAATTTAAATACTTTAAAAAATTATTTAATATTACTTAAATATAGTTATTAATTGTATTTTGTATTATTGTATATATTTAGCATATATAAAGAAATACAGTACTAGAAATTTTAAGTGGAGGATTGAAGGGAGCCTCAAATTCAGCAATTTGTAGGTTTAGATCATGTGACTAAGGCGGCAATGCCCCCTAGTGGTGGAGCATCACTTTCACTTTGAGGCTTTTGACAGATCAATAAGCATCTTTAAAAGGTCAAATCCACAAAAATAAAGTCATGAGGAGACAGCAAATATTTCTAAGAGCCAGTAACTCCTAATTGGTGAATGCCACAACCAAACAAGGGTATATTCAGTTTTAAGGCCGTTCCTTGATTTTCTCTCAAGTCCATTTTACAGATAGAGAAACCATGGCCTCAAAAGATTAGGAATGATTTTGTCTCAGTCACAAAACCACATGAACCAAGGGCGCTATGTCTCTGCCATGCTTACTGCCTATTAGGCAAAACCCACAAACAAAGGATGAATGAACCATCTTGCCATATTTTATCTCTAACAATATGCCAACACCTAGAGTGGCAGCCACTACATTTTTCTTTCCAAATTCAGCCCCTGTGGACTAGAGGTCTACACAAACTGCCTAAGGTCCAGCTACCCCCAGAAGGAAAATGACCCCTTTCTCCACGTCCTTCAGTAAGTACAACAGGGAAACTGTTTCCTGCTTAGGCTCAAATGCCAAGAGAATCTATGTCTCAAAGGAGGGGATGTGGTGGTGGGTATATAATTGATATCAGAAAAAGAAGCCTGTATCTTTGTCCTTCAGGAGGACAACCACAGAGTTAGGAGTCAGGGCCGGTCAAGTAGGGCCAGCCAACCCCAGGGACATATCTAGTGATTTACAGGAAACTCTCTAGTTCTCTCAGGGAAAGCGGGATGTGGTAAGACAGGCAAAACCAGGGAACAGAGACCATCATGCTGGTGTGAGCAGCAGTAGTGGTTTACATTTACAGAGTGTTTTATGTATTGCAAAGTATTTTCACAAGTATCTCATTTGCTCCTTTAGTTATATCCCTGTAGAGAAAGTCCCATTTATTCCAAGGTTAGAAATTAAGAAGAGAAGATTCTGAGAAGCTGAGTGGCTTGTTTGTATAACCTGGCAAGATAGCAGACTCAAGACTCACCCTGAGGTCTACTGTTTCCCACAGTACCTGTCACATCCAAGTGGGAGATGGCTTAATTAGCAGCGAATATAAATTGTGAGAGGAGGGAAGCTCCTATAGGTAGTCACCAAGCAGGAGAGAGAGACTGGTAACAGATGACATTGTAGAAACGTTTTCAAAGTCCAAGACACAGTCATAGAAATTAAAAAGCAAAGAAGTCTGAGACCATTTAGAATAGGGACAAACAGGCCTCCACAACTGGAAAAGAGCCTTAGTTAACCACTATATTACAATTAAAATACATTCCTTATACTCTGCCCAAGAAGCAGGAAAGTGAGAAATCCATTTCAGAAAGACTGCTACCCAAAATTGCTAAAACATCCCCTTGAGGCAAACTTTCCACTTTCCAAAAACCTTCTGGATAACCAAGGTTCTGGCTAAAGTTTCTTCTCAATAATCTCAATCAGTTAGTCAACCTTTTTCTCTTCCTCCTGTGCTCTCATTTTTCCTTCTACTTACTTACAGTTTGAAGCAGTCTTATATTTGGAGTTTTTAAGATGGTTCATTTCAAATTTTATGACCTTATTTGCATTGTAAAACTCCTTCTTGGTAATTAAAGAAAACAATGGAACTGAAAAGGTAGAGAACCTATAATAGACACATAATAGCCTATAATAGTTTTTGAGACCCTCAGCAGCTCATACTGCACCTACACCCTCAGGAACTGCTTCCTCATCCCAGGGGTGGGCTCTTGGAAGCCATGTTTATACCCTGGAACCCTGTCTCTGTGACCATATCCGACTGATTAGGAGTCGACTTCCGTCCCAAACAGAGCCAATCAGAAACGTCCTCAGAGCAATTCCTTCTGCTTAAGCTAGCTTGATTCTGCTTCTATTACTTGGAACCAAATGGTTCTAAATCACACATTTCATGTATTTATTTTCTGCTTCCCTACATTGAATTGTTTGTTTTACAAGGGCAGAGATTTTTATGTTTATTATATCCTAAGTGCCTAAAATAAAGCTTAGCCCATAGTAGATACTCAGAATGTTTGCTGAATAATGCATATTGTGAGCCTTTCTTAGTTTTCCCCATTCTAAGTTTTATTCAGTGTACACACTCTATTTGCTTAAGAGAGTAGACTCAGTCCTGCAGAGTTCGGTCTTTACCATACCTCCACACAGTATCTGAAAGGTTTCCAAATTCCTCCTTTCCCAAATATCTATTCCCCCTGCTTCTGTCACTGAAGTCTCATCTTCCCTTTATACATTAGCACTTCAGTACTATATCTGTTGTATAGAGTACACTGCATTACTATCTTCATAATGGGATAATCTCTTTATTTCTCTTTCTTCCCTTCTCTTTTATCCTTCCAAATGTCTGCTCTCAATAATGTCACTGGCTGGGCCGTCTATTAATGAATGGGCAGAAGACCTTGTTCCTGGTTCACCAGCTCTAGGATTTAAATGATGTCAGCAAGGGAATAAAGAGGTGCTCAGGGAGGCCTGATGACTCCATTACGGACCAATCACGTTCCCAAGAGAGGCAAAACATGTGACTGCTACCCAGGAGGCCAAACAATGTCATACACCTCCAAATCCCCTTACAGAAATTAAAAAGCAAAGACCAGCGTAGCATAAAAACTGCAAAAAGACAGCTGGCCAAATCTTTATACCTCCTAGATACTGTTCCAGCTCTTGTAACTGAGCCATTTAACTGCTCTGTGTGGTGATTAGTAAAATAGATCAGTCCTATTCTCTATATTCTTTTTTTTTTTTTTTTAACATCTTTATTGGGGTATAATTGCTTTACAATGGTGTGTTAGTTTCTGCTTTATAACAGAGTGAGTCAGTTATACATATATATATGTTCCCATATCTCTTCCCTCTTTGTCTCCCTCCCTCCCACCCTCCCTATCCCACCCCTCCAGACAGCCACAAAGAACCGAGCCGGTTTCCCTGTGCCATGCGGCTGCTTCCCACTGGCTATCTACCTTACGTTTGTTAGTATATATATGTCCATGTCTCTCTCTCGCCCTAACACACCTCACCCTTCCCCCTCCCCATATCCTCAAGTCTGTTCTCCAGTAGGTCTCTGTCTTTATTCCTGTTTTACCCCTAGGTTCTTCATAACATTTTTTTTCTTAAATTCCATATATATGTGTTAGCATACGGTATTTGTCCTTCTCTTTCTGACTTACTTCACTCCGTATGACAGACTCTAGATCTATCCACCTCATTACAAATAGCTCAATTTCGTTTCTTTTTAATATTCCATTGTATATATGTGCCACATCTTCTTTATCCATTCATCCGACGGCGGGCACTTAGGTTGTTTCCATCTCTCTATATTCTTAAGAGAAAACAATCACTACTGTAACACTTAGACTATAGAGCTTGAGTTTCTGGCTAAGATAAAATGATCTATTAGGGCTTCCCTGGTGGAGCAGTGGTTGAGAGTCTGCCTGCCAATGCAGGGGACACGGGTTCGTGCCCCAGTCCGGGAAGATCCCACATGCCACGGAGCAGATAGGCCCGTGAGTCATGGCCGCTAGGTCTGCGCATCTGGAGCCTGTGCTCCGCAATGGGAGAGGCCACGACAGTGAGAGGCCCGCGTACCGCAAAAAAAAACAAAAAAAGATCTATTAGACTTCTAAGTGATTTTAAAGCAGAAATACTAAATAAATATCAATTATTCCTACATAAAATTCAAGTCCAGATTATACATTTAAATGGAGACATAATCAAGAAATAGATGATTTTTTTAAAGTAGAACATTTCCCCAAATATATGGCAGTAAGATTCAGTGTTTATGTCTAAAATCACTTAGTTTAAAAAAACAACAACAAAAAAAGACATTAAATAAATTTAAATTCCCAACATAAAAACCAAGTTAGGGAAAACCAAGAAGAAGCTTATTTATAAGGTAGAAAGAAATATCATCACAAGTAGATAAATGAGCAACTGGCCTTATCCCTATGGTTTCTTACAATTCGTTTTATCACCTCATCTTCTCATGCCAACTTCTCTTTCTTGTTTTAATTCCTCAATGTAACTCCTTAGGCTTAAATACTTAAACTTTTTTTTCTTTCATATTATGGAACTCATTAGCTTAATCTTACTTTCTTGTGGTCTGAGTACTCTAAAAACAAGTGCCCTAAAAGCCCTTGTGCCACACTTTTTTTTTTTTTTTTTTTTTTTTTTTTTTTTTAAGGTCACACAGTTTTTTTTTTGTTTTTTTTTTTTGCGGTATGCGGGCCTCTCACTGTTGTGGCCTCTCCCGTTGCGGAGCACAGGCTCCAGACGCGCAGGCTCAGCGGCCATGGCTCACGGGCCCAGCCGCTCCATGGCATGTGGGATCTTCCTGGATCGGGGCGCGAACCCGTGTCCCCTGCATCGGCAGGCGGACTCTCAACCACTGCGCCACCAGGGAAGCCCCGTGCCACACTTTTAATGTGTTGAACACACTCGTGTAAGTGATCTGACAAAGGCAAACACTTTTTCAGCTCTCATTCACCAGCTCAGAACTCTTCTCACTCTGGCCCTCCCCTCCAGGAAGTCCTGACTTTGCTGATTAAGGGGAGAACAAATCTCTTTTGATGGGCTGGGGTGAGAGCTGCCTGCCACTCTCTACCACTCCTTAACACAGTGCTAAACACAGTTTTCCGGAGGAGCTCCAGAATGTGTGTTTTCTAGAAGAGTAAAGAACTGTGGCAGCATCTTTATTCTAGTTCTCACAGCTGGGAGAGTGTGGAGGGTTCAGAGCAGAAGGGAGGGAAGCAGGGAGCCTGTGATATGGAGCTTACATGATATCACTGACACTCACCAGGTTTCAAATGTCCTCTTGTTTTCCCTCACTTATGTAAAATTACAGACTAAGAAAGTAAAAGTGACTTCAAGAAATAACTACTGGGCAAATCTCTGCCTTCCCACAGATAAACAAGTAAGTCTCACGGGCAGTATATGTGATGATGAAGAGAGAACCTGGGTTTAAGTCTTGGCTCCACCACTTATCAGTAAACTCTAGCAAGTTACTTAAGCTCTGCGCCTCAGTTTCTTCATTTGTAAAATAAGGATAATAACAGTACTTGACTGCATAGCATTATGCAGATGTTACATAAGATAAACATGTAAAGCATTCAGAACAGTACCTGGCACGTAAGAGCTCACGTAAATGATGGCAGCAACAGCTGTTGATGTGATTACTATCACTAGCTTTGTCTTCTAAAAGAATTCCAAGAACTGCAATGCCTTCATTCAGCATTCAACATTTTTAATGAGAACTTACCACGTGTGCCATGTATACGGTGCTAAACACTGGAGATACAGACTCAAAAGGTGCAATCCAGCCCTTCAAACAGCATCCAATCAAATGCAACAATATATCACAGAGTGGTTGTTAACAGAGATCTGTACAGGATCTGCACAGAAGCAAGAAGCCTGGAGAGGTCCAAGAAAGGGAGAAGGAGCCAAGACTTAAGAAGCAGACTGGAAGGCACCAAAGGAAGAGGACAGGGAAGGTCATTCTGGGCAACGGCAAAACATAAGACTAATAAACTTAACAAAGGCAAGTGTACGAAAGGCTTAAGTAACTTGAACCTCAGACTCAAGATAAATGTAGATCCTTAACTTTAGGACAAAGGATTGGCTGGAATGGGTGAAACAAAAGGGGAAGGAGACTGAGTGGCAATTACTACAGTAATAAAACCCCCAAAGTGAGCAAGGATAGATTAAAAACCTCAAAGCATTTACAGAAAGGATGGAGCAGAGAGAATAAACTCCCCAAATATTTAGCAGTTAAAGTGACTGGTCTTAGTTACTGATTAGACGTAGAGGACTTGAGAGTGAAAAGAGTAAAAAATGAGCCAGCACAAGGTTACTGATTGGAGTAACGGGATGGTAGTGCAACTGGGATCGAGGCAGAGAGGGTTTTGGGGAGATTATGCTGAGCTTAGTTTTGAAGATGTTGAGTTAAGGTACTTGTGGGACCTTCAAGTGGTGCCATGTGGTAAGAAGGAAGTCAGAAACACAGGTGTGCATCTATGAAACTGGGTGAGGAGGTTGGACGTAGAGATGAGCCATCACTGCTCAGGGTGCCGCGAAAGCCACACAGAAAGAGAGAGAGGTGGAGGAGACCAAGATGGATGGGTCAGGGAGATGAGGGGACCAGGGAGAAAGAAGGAGCAGATACAGACTCAAAAGATGCAATCCAGACCTTCAAAAAGCATCCAATCAAGTGCTACAACACATCACCAACATTTTCTCAGAACTGCTGCACTATTTTCATCCTCATTAGTCATGTCAATAACAACTTTTTCAAACATTCCAATGTTCTTTATTTATATACCATCTGTTTCACAAATATTTGAGGCTTCTTATGGTAAAGACATACAATAAAACAGTGAAATAAAAATGAAACAAATATGGTATTAGAAGAAATATGAAGAAAATATGGTATTAGAAGATCATACAGAGGGAGGTTGGGGGAGAAAATGGGAATAGAATACAATTATGCAGGCCAAAGGGGACTACAGAGTTTTTACAGTAAAGTTGCAAGTTTGGCTCTGAGCTTCCTAGTGGCCAAAGTAAGAAAAGAAATAGTTACCTCCATAAAAAGAAACTGTACCCTTCCTCAGGGTTACCTGATTTACCCAAGATTGCCCAGTTAAAAGGCAAATGGCTCTTACTCTACCAAGCTGTTTCAACATGCAAATACTCTTCTGCATAGTTAGATTCCCATTATCAGGGTGGAGTGATAGAAAGGGAACTAGACTAGGAATCAGGATACCTAGTTATTATAGTATTAGCTCTTCTGCTAATTGCAAACCCAAGGCAGATCATTTAAATTCATTTTCTCAACTATAAAATAGGTGCTTTCACTGAGCCAGGGTCAACCAATACACAGCATTTGTGCTATCATTCTCCAATCCAGCACACCTTGACAGACATCACTAGTTAATCACAGATCTTTTTTCTGCTGAATCCTGAAAAGACCTCAAAATCCTGCTCAACAGTGTTCCAAGTAACCACCAATGAATCAACATGGGCATTCTGACGCCAGGGCTACTCCAAAGTGCCTCCAATGCTATCATGCTATCAGACACACCATCATGCAATGAGCATGATCTCTATCATAATTTGTGGGATCCTCTCTGAATGGGAAAGGCCGAGGGGGGTTTGACTGCAGCTGCTAAGGTAGGCAGATATGGAACAAAACTCTTTTCAGATTTATTTTTAAACTTCTAAAAATACTCTGATATAGTAAAATTAAAACTCACATGAGTCAAAATACACCACTGATTAAAATAAATACTTCCAAATGATCCACCAGAGGAAATCTAGGAAAGGCATAGCAGCATGTACCAAGCTGAAAATCTTTAGAAGCAACTCAAGTTTCAAAGAATCTTTCTTTTGTTCTATTTCAGAATCTGTATTGTGAGCATTTCTACAAAATCCTCTTCACAAAAGTAGAAAGAATAGTACAACAAATCTGTATGCACCACTACTCAGTTTCTACAACCATCAACATTTTGCCACAGGATTTAACTTTAAAAGTGAAGCCAGGGCTTTCCTGGTGGGGCAGTGGTTGAGAATCTGCCTGCCAATGCAGGGGACATGGGTTCGAGCCCTGGTCCAGGAAGATTACACATGCTGTGGAGCAACTAAGCCCATGCACCACAACTACTGAGCCTGTGCTCTAGAGCTCGCGAGCCACAACTACTAAGCCCGCACGCCTAGAGCCTGTGCTCCGCAACAAGAGAAGCCACTGCAATGAGAAGCCTGCGCACCACAACAAAGAGCAGCCCCCCCTCACCACAACTAGAGAAAGTCCGTGTGCAGCAACAAGGACCCAACACAGCCAAAAATAAATAAATAAATTTATTAAAAAAAGAAGAGTAGCCCCCATCGCCACAACTAAAAAAAAAATCCGCGCGCAGCAATGAAGACCCAACGCGTCCATAAATAAATAAATAAATATATATATAAAAGTCAAGCCATCTGGGACTAGAATTCACATTCTTATAGCAAAATACAGCCTCCTCCAGAAACACACTCATGTCTATGCATTAATGCATGGACACACACACACATTACAAACAACAACTTCCAGGCAATACGCGGAAACAAGCTAGAGCGAGATCTGTTCTCTAGATCCTTGCTACACAAAGTGTGGTCCCTAATAAGCAGCATCAGTATCATCTGGGAGTTTGTTAGAAATGCAAAATCTCAGGCCCCATTTCAAATTTACTGAGTCATAATTTGCATTTTAACAAAATCCCCAGGTAGTCTGTACATTATGGTTTAAGCAGCACTCGTCTACTCTAGACCACCGTAACTGTCCTCTGCAAAGTTTTTCTTAACTAAGTGACTTCAGAGGAGCTGGGCAAGAAACTGAAGTGTGAAAAAGTGTCCATTTCACTTGGGAGGGCAACTAGCCATTAACTACTCAAATTTAAAGGTATATAATTTATGACCTAGTAATTCCACTTCTCAGTACCTATGCTAGAGAAATATTCACCCATGTACTTAAATAGGATATTACAAAG
Source organism: Lipotes vexillifer (assembly GCF_000442215.2). Classification (NCBI taxonomy): domain Eukaryota; kingdom Metazoa; phylum Chordata; class Mammalia; order Artiodactyla; family Lipotidae; genus Lipotes; species Lipotes vexillifer. Next base: position 811,943 of record NW_006777952.1, on the reverse strand, counting down.
ATGTCTATCACAGCATTTTTGGGGGACTTGGAAACAACCAACTGCCCATCAATAGGTGAATGGTGAGACAAGCCAGTACAGAACAGTCAGCAGAGGTTAAAATGTATGAACCAAATCATGGAAAATTCTCCCGGACATGTTGTTGAGTGAAAAAAGCAAGTTCCAGAATGTTCCACTTAGTATAACAACATTTGTTTAAAACAAAAGTTTCATTATGTATTTTTTCTGGATATACATATGCATGTGTAAAGGAAGAGAAAAGGTCTGGAAGGACAGATACCAAAAAGGAAACGGTGCCTACATTTGCAAAGAGATGAAGGGGTCTGGGATTAGGGGTGGTGAGTTAAAGGGCGATTATAATGTTTTACCTATTTGCTTATTTATTAAAAGGAGAATGCATTCATATATCACTCGTGGAACAAATATTTTATAAGTGGCTACGTGATTTCTCACACCAAACGAGTTTACATAGAGAAAATATGGTCAGGGTAAGGGTACAGAGAGGATTAGAAAGTCTAAAGACCTTTGACAAACTGCAGATTTTTAGAAATGAGTTTTGTTTGCAGGGACCATTTTCTCTATTTTCCTCAATACATGCATACAGCTGGTAGTGGGTATATTTTGCACTATTTAAAAATATCTTCAAAAGTGGTATGTTCTGTATACACTGATGTGTATAAAATTGATGCCTAATAAGAACCTGCTGTATATAAATTAAATTAAATTTAAAAATTAAAAAAACAAAAGTGGTATGTTCATTTTTCTGCATATTTTTGAATTTCCTTCATTTGTCCATGATCTATTTGAGAACAAGTTATATATGTGATTGTTTCTATTGCTGCATATTCCAGGTTCCTAGTTCAACAGATGATGATGCACACTACCTAAATGAATAACTTACAAGCCTATGGATAATAATAGCTTCAAAAAATCCCTAAGAAGTAGGCAGAGCACGTATTGTTCTGATTCTATAGCTGAAGAAATAGACTCAGAAAGGTTGGGCTATGTGCCCAAGGACCCTCTAGCTAGTAGGTGGCAAAGCCAGAACTTGGCTCCCACTCTATGATTCCAAGTCCTCTGTCCTTTCAATTATACCACATTTATCATGCCACCATACTTAAATATGATACTTACTTACACTTCTAGGCAGTTTTTGACATAGCTTCAGATTGGAAACTCTCATTAGAAATACTAGAATTCAAATAATATGTACACTTTGGGGATCTTATATCTAATTATTTATTTAGAGTTTCTTTTCCAATACCTTGCCTTGACATGCCCAAGGAGATAATACTGAAAAAGTACTACCATCTTATTCTCATCATAAAGTAGAAAAAGGATGGATTCTAGTACTCTGAGTTTAAAAAACCATCTGTTCTAATTTACATGGGGAAAAAAATAGTATAAAAGTAGACAGATACAAACAACCCAATCCAAAAATGGGTAGAAGACCTAAATAGACATTTCTCCAAAGAAGATATACAGACTGCCAACAAACACATGAAAGAATGCTCAACATCATTAATCATTAGAGAAATGCAAATCAAAACTACAATGAGATATCATCTCACACCAGTCAGAATGGCCATCATCAAAAAATCTAGAAACAATAAATGCTGGAGAGGGTGTGGAGAAAAGGGAACACTCTTGCACTGCTGGTGGGAATGTGAATTGGTACAGCCACTATGGAGAACAGTATGGAGGTTCCTTAAAAAACTACAAATAGAACTACCATATGACCCAACAATCCCACTACTGGGCATATACCCTGAGAAAACCATAATTCAAAAAGAGTCATGTACCAAAATGTTCACTGCAGCTCTGTTTACAAGAGCCCGGAGGTGGAAACAACCTAAGTGTCCATCATCGGATGAATGGATAAAGAAGATGTGGCACATATATACAATGGAATATTACTCAGGCATAAAAAGAAACGAAATTGAGCTATTTGTAATGAGGTGGACAGACCTAGAGAGTCTGCCATACAGAGTGAAGTCAGAAAGAGAAAGACAAATACCGTATGCTAACACATATATATGGAATTTAAGAAAAAAAAATGTCATGAAGAACCTAGGGGTAAGACAGGAATAAAGACACAGACCTACTAGAGAGTGGACTTGAGGATATGGGGAGGGGGAAGGGTAAGCTGTGACAAAGCGGGACAGAGGCATGGACATATATACACTACCAAATGTAAGGTAGATAGCTAGTGGGAAACAGCCACATAGCACAGGGAGATCAGCTCGGTGCTTTGTGACCGCCTGGAGGGGTGGGACAGGGAGGGTGGGAGGGAAGGAGACGCAAGAGATATGGGAACATATGTATGTGTATAGCTGATTCACTTTGTTATAAAGCAGAAACTAACACACCATTGTAAAGCAATTATACTCCAATAAAGATGTTAAAAAAAAGAAAGTAGAGAGATACTATGTACCCATCTCCCAGCTCTAACAGTTACCATAGTGCATTAGAAAAATCCTAGAGACAATATAAATAGTGTTAAGGAGTAGGGGGGAAAGTGAGAATCTAGTTGTTTATCCTTAATAAAGGAAAGTGACCACATACCTGGAAGCTTTTCATGGGAAATAGTCTCAATCTGACTAATCGGCTTTGTGAAGTTAAAAAATTTTTTTTTAAGTTTGAAGTTAACAAGGTTAAAGGCTCACAATGGACCTTAGATATCAAGATAATACAACTGACTTCTTGATCCTCTTAAGCACTGTGGCTAGAGAGGAGCTACTCTGGACACACATGCCTGCCTCTATTTATAGCAGTGAGCACAAAGTCTTACGGGAAAAGCTCCTAAACCATTTAAAAATCAAACTATTTTAAGTATCTCACAGCTTTCTAAGAATTTCTTTTTTTGTCTTAATATTGTTCCCAAAAGTTGGGTCATAAATTGTATATGTGTGCTTGCGCACACATGTGTGTGCTTATTTTGGGGAAATGTGCAAAATGAGGTTAGTGGGTTTGAAGCATTAAAGGCTCTATGGAGAGCTCTAACCAGAGCCGCATTCGTGGGATTAGGTCCTGGGGGCTCACAGTATGACTAAGAAATGAATTAGCTGCCTAAAAAAAAAAAAAATCTATTTTTTTTTTTAAGTATCAGGCAGAATTTACAAATTGTTAAGAAGTATGAATCAAGTACAGCTCATTTCAAATAGGAGGCATATTTCTCATAACCATTTAAAACATGTATGTACCGATTCTGGGAACTTGCTAAATTTAAACCCTGACTCAGTAGAAGACATGTCTTTCCTTCTTCTTTTGGGGAGCGAAGAGTGGAAGAGATTGCCCCAGCAGAGAGGACTTTTAAAAACACCCTCTAGGGCTTCCCTGGTGGCGCAGTGGTTAAGAATTTGCCTGCCAAATGCAGGGGAAACGGGTTCGAGCCCTGGTCCGGGAAGATCCCAAATGCAGTGGAGCAACTAAGCGTGTGCGCCACGTGTGCCACAACTACCGAAGCCCGCATGCCTGGAGCCCGTGCTCTGCAACAAGAGAAGCCACCTCAATGAGAAGCCCGCGCACCACAACGAAGAATAGCCCCCGCTCACCGCAACTAGAGAAAGCCTGCGCACAGCAACAAAGACCCAACGCAGCCATAAATACATACATACACCATCTGTGTGCCAGGAACTTCACATACCAGGAACTTTTTAATTACACAGAGAATTATTAGTGTTCCCCCCCTTTCTTCTGGATGAGTAAAAACCAGCTGAAGACATTTAAAACCTGCTTGGGATCACAACTAATTTCCTACACTGGTCTGTTTGACTACCCCTTCTCTCTACTACCTTGACACTCAACTACACCGGTGGCACCATATGTTTGCATAAGTCTTGAAATAGGTTTTACTGACCATCACATCTCTTCTTGGAATTAATCTTTTTTTTTTTTACTTTTTTTTTTTCCCGGTACGCCGGCCTCTCACTGTTATGGCCTCTCCCGTTGCGGAGCACAGGCTCCGGACGCACAGGCTCAGTGGCCATGGCCCGCTGTCACTGTTCACAGATGACATGATACTATACATAGAGAATCCTAAAGATGCCTGGCCTCTCCCGTTGCGGAGCACAGGCTCCGGACGCACAGGCTCAGTGGCCATGGCCCACGGGCCTAGCCGCTCCACGGCATGTGGGATCTTCCCGGACCGGGGCATGAACCCGTGTCTCCTGCATCGGCAGGCGGACTCTCAATCACTGAGCCACCAGGGAAGCCCAGAATTAATCTTTTGATCATGTCTTTCTCTAATGTGCCATGTTTTTAAAGGTCACATTCATTTATATAGTTACCACCCACTAATTTTGAGGAAAAACCCTTGAAAAGGGCTTTCTACTCCACCAGGGCACATACAAGGTGGTCATCAAAAAATGGTTATGCCTAGTAATTTTATTCCATCACCAGAAGCTCAGAATGTAAATCAATGGGCACAGCTACACTGGTCTTGTCTGAAAATAGCTACCTGACTGACTGTGTCCACACAGTGTCTAAAATAAGTCAAAGTACAAGACTCATGGGTTGCAGGAATTCAGTAAAGGGGAGCCTCCAGGAAGGTCGACCAGGACCCCAGGCTGAGGGCTGGGAGGTGGCAGTCATTGGCTTTCTAGCTTGGTCACCAAATAGCACCCACCTGAGATTTTTACCAGAAGTCTTGTTGTTGTGATTATTGTTTTAAATCCTATCTTAAGGAACACATATGAAGAAGCTATGCAGTAGGGATTAACCACCTGTCAGCTGTGGGCCTTGTGCTATCAAGTTGCAGACTGGACTCAATTAGAAGCTGTAATTAATTACATAATTTTTAGTTCAAGTGTAATTCCACTAAAATGTCATGGTGAAACTATAATGACCAAGTTAAAGGTTATCATACATTTGATTCAGATTTGAGACACCTGTGATACTTATAAACCAAGAGTCGACCCTCTTGCTCCATGAAGAGCAATAAAAGTATGTCCTTCACATATATAGGTTCTGAGCATTTGGATTCTTACTGAAAACAGACTGATGCTTCTGCCCTGAAATGGCCACGAAAGGAATAATTCCACCCCAGCACTCAGCAGGGAGAACGTGGTGGGCCTCTCCAGGACTGCAGGGAGCCCCGTAGAGGTGAAGGGCTTACAGTGGTGGGAAGCCCCAGGGCCACTGAGATTGCCACAGTCAGCAAATGGAGTTCTCATCCTTGAGGGCAGGACAAAGGATACTCAGAGCGTCCAAGCCATCAGCTGATTTACAAACTCAGGGACATAAACCGGGACTGTCACTTTGTCACTCGAACGACAGACCACTGCTTCTGCACCTGGTTCTTGGTTTACATCACTTTATGTGAAAACATCTCAGTTTCCAAGATCTGACTGGCCAAAGCGGCTAATGCCTGTCTGTTCCCAGCCAATAGCTCAACTATGCTTCTCTCTCTATGATGTAAGTCTCCCCAGCAAATCACAGTGGTGGGCTCAGGGTACAGGATGAACGTAGTTCATTCTCGTGGAATGTCAATTCCATGTAAAGTTTTAAAATATTTTTGATATGTTTATACTAAAGCAAACATATATATAGTGGGGTCAGATTGCCAGAAACAGAAATGTTAAAAAAAAGTACAAGAGGAGACAACTTTTGTGTTCACTGAGGTGACTTTGGTGGCTATCTCCTGATTCCCCTGGAAAATGGTGGTAGAGATATCTAAGGAACACGGGCCTGCTGGATCTCTATGCTGTTCCCTCAGAGCCTAGGCTGGAACAGAAGGTCCCTCTCCCCAGACACCACTTCCAGCTCCCACCCCAGCAGGAGGCAAGAATCCTTGGCACTGCCTCTTTCATTATCCTCCACCACACCATGCTCTAAGTCAATCACAGGGCTGGGCACGACTCCATCAGCACTGGTTAGGCCATGAAGACTGTCCCTGCACACTGAATGCTGTCTGAATAGCCCCTCGTTATTTATCATCATCAAACCCTCCAACAGTGGTAGAAAGACCAACTGGTACTTGGGACCAAAGTGAGATAGGGGGAACTGTATCTACAGGAATGAGTCTGTAAGTGAGAAAAAGTTGGGGCAAAGAAAACTGCTAACAGAAGGAACTCTGGGGTACAATGAAGCGTGTGCAGAAATAGCACCAGTACAGCCAGCACAGAAACACATTCACTAACCACCCCATCACATGCTAGGCACTGGGGATACAGGGATACATAAGACACAGTCCTTCCCTGGGAGGTGCGATCAGGATGACCCAAGTCTTTGCCACTTCAGTGGTTGCTTTCAAAATTTATATATTCTAAATCCAACTTTATTTTTCAGGTAAAATAGTGATACATCTGTGCTTTCTTTCCAATTTAGAGCTGACTTGACCATGAGGAGCCTTGCCTGGACATGTAGGGTGAGAGGTCTTTACACTTCAACACCTACACTCACTTTGTGTCAATAACAAACATAAGAAAAAAAAAGAAGAATTTTAGTCTAATAAGAAACATCTGTCTGCTATCACAGAGATTAATCATTTGACAAACTTCTTAAAGGTTAAAAAGAATTTTTTTTCTTTTTTTAATTTCCAGTGCTGTAGAGTTTGCTGGGAAAGCAATTTCTGGATTGAATGGGTCACTGAACTAGATCAGAGGTTTCATTCATTCAACTATGCTGTAACAAATTTAACGGATTGAAGAAAATGTTCTAGATCCTGTGCTAAACGCTGGAATATTCAGAGGCTAATAAGACACACACCCTGTCTTCCAGAATTTAGTCTTGGGCAGTTTCTCAAACCTTTTTTCATTATTGTTCCCCTAATGAGCTTAATTATGTAGACATTTGCTCTAATCGCTCTTCCCCGCTTCCCCTCCCCAAGAAATGTTAATGCCAGAGATAACACTATATATCTGTTTATACCTTGTGGCCCTTTGGAAGGCTGCAAATTATATAGTATCTAAGATTTTTCACCCCCCAAGAACCAATTTCACCCCGTTAAGGGCAACATGGCCCCATTCAGAATTCATGATCTAGGATACATGTTCATATACCCCCATAAGATATATACGTGGAAGGGTACGTGTACACACACACACACATTTTTAAATCAAACTCTTCAAGGACCCCATGATTTTAAAAAATGCACATGGGGGAAGACTTCCCTGGTAGTGCAGTGGTTGAGAATTTGCCTGCCAATGTAGGGGACACAGGTTCGAGCCCTGGTCCGGGAAGATCCCACATGCCGAGGAGCAACTAAGCCCGCGAGCCAGAACTGCTGAGCCCGCGTGACACAACTACTGAAGCTCGCGCGCCTAGAGCCCGTGCTCCGCGACAAGAGAAGCCACCGCGATGAGAAGTTAACAAAGAGTAGCCCCCGCTCACCGCAACTAAAGAAAGCACGCACGCGGCAATGAAGACCCAACGTGGTCAAAAATTATTTAATTAATTTTAAAAAATGCATATGGGATCTAAAACAGGGTTCAGAAAACTTGTTCTGTAAAGGACCAGATAGTAAATATGTATTTTAGCTTTTGTGGGCTACATACTGTCTCTATGGCATATTTTTCTTTATTTTGTTTTTGTTTGTTTTGTTTTTACAACCCTTTAGAAATATAAAAACCTTTCTTAGTTCAAGGACCCTACCAAAACAGGCTACTGGCCAAATTTGGCCTGTAGCTGAAGTTTGCTGACTCCTGATCTAGAGGGATAACAGCTAACATTTTTTGAGATCCTACCATTTATAAAAAAAGTAACTGTTTGTAGTATGGCGGTTGCCAGGGGCTAGAAGGAGAGGAAAATGCAGAATTATTGTTTAATGGGTATACAGTTTCAGTTCTGCAAGATGAAGAGAGTTCTGAAGATGGATGGTGGTGATGGTCACATGATAATATGAATGTATTTAATACCACTGAACTGTACACTTAAAAATGGTTACAAAAGTAAATTTTATATTGTGTATACTTTACAATAAAAAAATTGTGATTTTTATAAAAGTTAACTGTTTAACTTTCATTTAATACTCACCCCAAAATCATATAATAGATATCTTCATTTTATAGCTAAAGAATGTGAGGCTAAAAGAGCTCTGACCACTTGCCCAACTTACTAAGCTGGCAAGTGGAATGCTGAGGTCTGAAGCCTAGTCTGTCAGTTTAAAAGACTGAGCTCTTGGGGCTTCCCTGGTGGCGCAGTGGTTGGGAGTCCGCCTGCCGATGCAGGGGACACGGGTTCGTGCACCGGTCCGGGAGGATCCCACATGCCGCGGAGCGGCTGGGCCCGTGAGCCATGGCCGCTGAGCCTGCGCGTACGGAGCCTGTGCTCCGCAACGGGAAAGGCCACAACAGTGAGGGGCCCGCATACACATGCATCACGCTTGGGGGGAAAAAAAAAAAAAAAAAAAAAGACTGAGCTCTTAGTCATTCGCACCATCAAGTACTCCTTTTATTTATTTTCTCCAACAAATGCTGTATTTCAAAAGATTTTATCTGCTGAACAAACATCATTTACTAATAATTTGTTTTGCTTCTTAAACAGTTATCCCAAAACACATAACTGACAATCAGAGCTTCAGATCCATTCATGCGTCAGTCCATTCTTAAAAGATAAGCTCTAAACTGGTATGATTTTATCCAAAACTCAAAGAAATTTGGCATCCTAGTTAGCCTGTCAATATTTTCCCTTGGATTGTAAATGTAAGGTCCATGAGGGGACTTTCCTTCTCTCTGTTTCACCCCACCATCCTCAGTTCCTAGAACAGGGCCCATATTTAGAAATTCGAAGAAATGCTCACCCTTCTTTACCTCTGAGTCCTTTGTGTTTAGGAGACCCCATGATATATGAAACAACTGAAGGCAGATGGGATCAAGGACCTCTTTCACTGCTCAAGTTTTATGATTTTATGCCTCAATATACATATTCCAGTGGTATTCAGTCAGTCAACCATAATTCTCAAGAACACACTACAGCACAGGGTGCTAGCCTGTGTTCTTGCGAAAACGCAGAATAAAATGAAAGAGGAACCTAAAGTTCAGTTGGGCATAAAGTCCAGAACTGGACAAAAACAACAGAAGAAAGACTTTAAAACATGTTCCATGAATTAGGTAAAGAATCTTAACCAGTTGTTGGAACAGGATCCCATATGGATTAAAAAAGCAAAAAATTGCTGTGGCTGTCTGTTTATAACAATTCTCTCAAGGCAATGTCTGTGTGACCTCCCTGGACAAGGGACACAAGCCTACCTCATCCCCTTGGCTGTATGAACTGTCCTGGGCATGTGACCTAGGCCAGGCCAATCAGAATTCTTCCCTGGGGGAAAGGGATCCTGTTTCCTCCCAGATCCATGGTACTACCTTCCATGTAGAGGCAGCCCACCTGCAGTAAGAGAAAAATGAAGCCAGCACTAAAAGAGACAAAAGGTGGAGAGAAAGCATGGAGGAGCCAGAGATACTCAGCTGTGTTCAAGTCCCTGGTTCTCAACGTCCTTAAAATCCACTTCATCCAGCTTATCCTGCAGTGTGGTTAAGTAGGCAAAACAGTAGCCCCCTTTTGCTTAAGCTGGATGAAATGAGTTTCTGTTACCTGCAACCAGGATATCTTAATGCATGCACCGAGGAGTCTGCCTGACCTGGAAGGATAAAGTGCGTCATCCCAGAGAAAGTAGGCTAAAGGTAACCAGCTCTGCAACTCACCCTGGACTGTTCCTCATCCTTCCTCCACCTCGAGTTTTCATCTTAGAAACTAGGTTAAACCTCTTTGCTACCAGGTGTGCTCAAATCTCTTAAACAGGCAGATCTGACATAATGTACTGTTTAAGCATTTTTGTTTTTAGACAGAAATGAATAACCCCAAAATCCATAAATAGAATTATTTTTATCTTGAAAGCCCCTTTACATTTTACAGAGCATCCAGAAACAAGTGTGAAGAAAGGCTTCGGGCTATACATAATAAAGAGCTTTAAGGGAACTGTTAAGAACGTAAGTAATCCCTTCAAATAGCTCATGTAAATTATATAATCTATGGAAAGAAATCTTGCACCACAAAGAGAATATCCAGAAAATTTTTCATTTTCTTCCAACCCAGCCACCAGCCCAATCACCCTTTATTTTGCTGATTTTGTTGTATTGTCATTTTCTTACCTTTCCATGATTTTAATTGTTTTTTTTTTCCCATATGAAACTATTCACCAGTAAATACTCAGATTTACCTAAGACTGGGGAGCTATGAATAGAAACAATATGCAACTAAATTAGTCCCAGGCACAAGGAAAAGTGTGCCTGAATAGAAAACTCAGAAATTAATAGTTTATTAGCATAATATTTGGGAAAGGTTTTTTTAATACCTCAGATTACTATTTTAAGACTTCATTTTAAAAGAAGGTAAATAAGAATTACTCTCTAATCAAAGACTGTGTAAAAGCAAACTGCCCACATCTTGTTTTTCATTAGTTTATTTTTAAGGACACTTGAATAACTGTAAAAGTCACTTTTTCATCACTGATATTCAAGGTAAGAAAAGAGATTTTATGTCCAGACACACAGGGTATTTCAAAGTCAGTATATGCATTTCTAAAATAGCAGCAGTTAATAGAAAACCGTCCCACCCCAGACCCAGTGAATGCCCTCCTGACAATGGTCAGATTATAAGCTCCAAGAGAACAGGCCATGGAATTGCACTGGTCCACTGCTATGCTTTAAGTGCCTGGTAGCACCTGGTACATAGTAGGTGATCAACAAATGTTTGGTGAGTAAGTAAATAAAGGGATCAATAAATAAATCCAAATTCCAGCACTAATAAAGAGCTCAACTAAGAAAGTTCTTGAGGGCTTCCCTGGTGGCACAGTGGTTAAAAATCCGCCTGCCAATGCAGGGGACACAGGTTCGAGCCCTGGCCCAGGAAGATCCCACATGACGCGGGGCAACTAAGCCCGTGCACCACAACTACTGAGCCTGCGCTCTAGAGCCCGTGAGCCACAACTACTGAGCCCGCGTGCCTAGAGCCCGTGCTCTGCAACAAGAGAAGCCACCGCAACGGGAAGCCCGCGCACCACAACAGAGAGTAGCCCCAGCTACTCTCAAGTAGAGAAAGCCCTTGTGCAGCAATGAAGACCCAACGCAGCCAAAAATAAATAAATTAAAATAAATTAATTTAAAAAAAAAAGAAAGTTCTTGAGAAACTGACAAGGATGAAAATAGAGAAGGTAAAAGTTTCTCTCTTAAATTCAACCTAATTCATCAAGTCCTGGGGGGCATGTCCTATGTGCCAGGCACTGGAGTAGCAGCTGCTGGCACACAGATAAATATGACCGAGCCAGTGCACATCAGAGTGCGCTGACATCACCTAGAGGCCCAACTTTCACAGGACCTATCAGTCTAGCAGTAGGTTCACCTTTAGTAGGACTGTCAAGGTGGGAAGGGAGAGACTACCATGGGAAACTAATGAGATTTTTAAATGCACTTAAGTATCCTAACTAGCCATTACAATGTAAGCCACTAAAAGCTTACAGTATCATACAACCTAATCCCTAACATTGTTTCTACAGAAAAATATGTTTTAACAGGGATGCTATAGTTCCAGGAACAAGCCTCCACATTCCTAATTCCTCTTCTCTTCTCCCACTAGGGCATTGCTCAGGCAGAGGTGCCGGGAAAGAGAAAGAATAAAGGGCAGGTTTGACAATGGGGGTTCTTCTAGAATGGGAAAATATGAGAAGGAAAGATAGGGGAGGGTGTGATATTCCTATATACATATATTGATATATGATATGGATCATTCACGTGTCTGGAGATGGGAGTGGCTGCACCTTTAATTTTGAACCTCATCACACCCAGGTGTACTTTCTCATACTGAATTCCACCTACTAAAGTCATTACTATTATTGCCCTCTGTTTGAACGCGTGATCACATAGACAAATCACTCATCAAATTATAACAAATCCTGATAAAAAGCAATCCTCACTTTATTCCTTTCAGATACCATCAAATTATGACACCCCCCAAAACACCAGATACACAGAATATCTAGCTAATTTTGCAATTGAGTATCTGCTTTTCTCCCCAATACCAAAAGTAAAAAAAGACTGCATTGTATTCATTTAGCATAGATGTTACCAAAGTTATAAACAATGATTCTCTAAAAACTGCAAGCTCTTTCATCTAACCATCCATTCACCCATGGAACACCAATTATGTGTCATTTACCATATCAGCCTTAGGAAAAAATATGGGGCCAGGGCAGAAGGGAGGGACACACCCTCAACTAGTAATATCAAGTACTATTCTTTCTATTTCTTATATTGACTTGTAAAGTCTAACTGAATGACTAGTGAGTGGAATGGGAAGGGGAAGCTTAACTCCAAGTCATATCCCATAATAAATTAGAGTAGAAGTTAAAAATAGATTAAGAGCCACAATTATTTAAAAACACACAGGTGCGAACAAAATGTGAAGAGTATCTGGTCACACCATAAGCATTCCTGAAAAACCATAAATCAGCCTATGAAGAGCTAGGCTAGCATTAGACTCTCACAATAGTTTCTGAACCACCTGAGACCCTCTCATAAGCAGCCCACCACTCTTCCTCCTCTACCCAAGCGAGAATACTCTACTGTCCTAACACATAAAGCCACTGAGGAATTGTTCTACTCTGTTATGGTTATCACAAACATGGCTCAACAGTCACAAAACTGTTCAGATCTCAGCATTATAGCAAGGAAAATTACAAAAAGGGCCAGCTAGTGATTCTGCTACTGCCTTCTTGAATTGGAGATAATCTTTCAGTTCTAAATTATTGAATAGCACGGTTATATGCCCTCCTACATTAAGAAGCATGGTACAGCAGAAAGACTACAGGCTTTGCAGTCAGACAGATATAAGTTCAGATCTAAAGTTTCTTGCTGGTGGCCTTGGGAGAGTGGCAATCTTCCCGAAGCCCAGTCTCCTCTTCTGAGGAATGAAGTTGCCACCACTTGCCCCACAGCTCTGTGAAGAGATGGACAATAATCCACATAAGCAACTAGCCCAGTCAATGGCTTCTATTTTTTATGCTAGGCTGTCTATACCTCCTCTCACCTAACACACCCACAAGCTGTGCGCGCATGGCACTCAGACTGTGTTAAAGGTAACTTTCGGCCTGTCAATCAATCTCTGTGTGCTTAGTAAAAGCAAAGCTCCAGTCTATGGGAAACCTAAGGAGAAGGATTAACTTGGTACAAAACTATATGCTCCAAAGCCTGAAAGAAACAACTCAGCCTCTAGCAACTACCATTCTACTTTGTGTATCTATCAATCTGACTACTTACTCTCTAGGTGCCTCATATAAGTGGAATCATATAGTATTTGTCCTTTTGTGACTGGCTTATTTCACTCATATAATGTCTTTAAGGTTCATCCATGTTGTAGCATGTTTCAGAATCTCCTTCCTTCTTAAGGCGAAATAATATTTCATTGTATGGATATACCACATTTTGTTCATCCATTCATATGTTGATAAACACTCAGGTTAGAGAGAACCTTTCCCATGGATTACTGAAAATAAAGACAAATTGGGAGGAACAGCCCCCATCTTCGAGGCAGTGATGAAGAAATAGATTTCTGATGCCGCAGGGCTCAGTCAAAAGCACTGAGAAAAACAGCCCCAAACTCTGGGCTGGTGTCAAAGCAGGTACAGGACCCCAAGATATAGCTCTGGAATCTGACAACTCTGTGGAGTTCTGGTCCTGCCTAGAGAGCAGGGAGGCAAGATGGACTGATAAAATGCTTACTGTATTTTCAAACATGCCTGAGACAAGCGCTGGCCAAAACAAGTTCTAGAGAACTGGTCTGCCCTCATATCACAGGTGTGCCAGGCTCCTTATCTTCACAGGCAGTTGTTCCTAAACAAGTATTTCTTTGCTAAGGACCTGAACACTCACAGAATTCCAGAGCAGGCAGGAAGGCTGGAGATGGACCAGCCTACAGCCTCACTTTACTGATGAGAAAACTAATGGCCAGATGGGTAGGTCACAGAGCTGGATAACGACAGACAGAGAATTACACAAAGCCCAGGTCAGCATTCCTTCCACCAGACTCATCTCATTCAGGTATCAGTGAACAGCCAGAGTTCCCTTCCTATCAGTGTTTTTTGTTTTCGTTTTTTTAAAAAAAGCTTTTCAAAGGCTTGACTTTATTTGGAAGTCACCTCCTTTTTTACCCAACACATTTTTTTATTGTGATAAAATATACATAACATAAAATTTACCTTTTTAACCATTCTTAAGTATACAGTTCAGTAATATTAAGTACAGTCACACTGTTGTACATCCATCACCACCATCCATCTCCAGAACTTTTCATTTTCCCAAACTGAAACTCTATACCTGTTAAACAATAATTCCTCAGGCTTTGGCAACTACCATTCTACTTTCTGACTCTATGAATGTGACTACTCTACGTGCCTCATATAAGTGAAATCATAGAATATTTGTCCTTTTGTGACTGGCTTATTTCACTTTGTATGTCTTGCAGGTTCCTCCACTTCGCAATATGTGTCAGAATTTCCTTCCTTTGTAAGGCTGAATAATATTCCGTTGTATAGATATACACTGTGCATATAGATGCAACTTTTTATCTATTCATCTGTCAATGGACACCTGAGTTGCTTCCAGCTTTTGACATTTGTGAATGCTGCTGCTATGAGTGTCAGTGTACAAATATCTGTTCGAGTCCCTGATTTCAATTATTTGAGGTATATACCCAGTAGTGAAATGCTGGATCATACCGTACATCAATGCTATTTTGAAATGTGTCTCAAAGGAGACCAAGAAGAGATTAAATCATCTTGGTTGGTGGATTTCTTTAAGAAAATGAAAAACTACTGAATGTTTTGTTCCTGAACTTAGCTTTACTTAAAAAACAAATTTTATGAGAAAACTTTTAGAGGTTATGTGAGGTAGAAGAAAAAGCACAGTAATGATACTGAGGAGAATGAATGTCCAATGTAACATTTTTGACCTCTCTGAGTGTGAATTTCCACAGGGAGGAGAGAGTAGTCTAGATAATCCCTAAGGTCTATGGATTCTGTGGGTTCTATGAATCCATGAAAAAACTTACTTAGAGGATTACTATGTTCCTTAATCATTTTCTATTTTCCTTCAGTTCGCTTTGAATTCCTAAGCATATTACAGCTTAAAGAACTGTTTCTAGTTAAAGAACTTAGTGTATTCTTGAGACAAGAGTTCCAGGGGCAGTAAGAAGAATCCTGAGCTAGTAAAAAAAAATTGTGACTAATTTAATATAATAGGCAATGATTTTCTCTAGTAGTACATTTATTTGATAATTGCCTTAGAATTCCTAGAATATAGTACCTGTATAACCTGCGTCACTGTGGCTTAATTTGAGTCACTGTGAACCTGTGGTTATTTTATAGTAGTTGATATAAAACTATCAACGCACACGGAGTTCAGTATCAACAGGGCATACCTGCCAAGAAAAGTTTGCTACAATAGTTTGGTCCAAACAACACTTCAGTTACTGAGCAACCTATTGTTACCAAGATCCCTAACTGACAATGCATTCTGAGTCAAAATGCACACCTGGCTACAGGTAGGACACCAACAACACACTTCAAACCCCATCCATTCTTGGGCCTTTTCTAACGACCCAGACTGTGAACATTACTTTCTTTTCCCAGGAAGGATTTGCAGGTGAGAAACATACTTCCCCATCACTTCCCCCAGCTTCCCAGAACTATCTGCTTGGGTATTCACCATGAAGCAGGCTTTCTACTCCAGGGGCAAGAAGACAAAATACAGATAGGACTCCTCATGTCTGTTCCACCAATCAATATTTCAGCTACTTAAAATAACTTTCATGGAAAGCTTCTTATGCTGGGTACAATTATTTATATTAATCTATTCAGTCCTTCCAATCCTGTGAGTTAGGTGTGTTCATGCTCACACTGCAGGAAAGGAGATGGAAGCTCAGAGAAGTATCCTGTTGAGAGCCACAGGGGCAGTAAGGAGCCAGCCAGGTTGGACTGGGTCTTCTGGCACCAAATTTAGTACTTTTTTCCACCAACCGTTTGCCCAGATTCTCACAAGCCTATGCCAACCGGCCAACCCAAAGAGAACATCTGAAGTGCCTCTCTTAAAAAGCAGGCCCTAATGATTTAACAATTAATCTGCAGCTTTTAAGTCAAATGTGAAGTGTACTGATCACATCACTTATTCTCTTCCTGTATTTCTGCTAATAGGCAGAACTTTGAGGGAACTAAGGTCAAGAGGAGAAATCCTGGATCAGTCCCTTCATGAAAAAATGCTTTTCAGGGATAGAAACACCCACATTCTCACCACCTCCACCAGCAGCACACACTGCTGACTCCAGGTAAGGCTGCTGAGGGAAAAGGCATCCATCAAGGCTTCCTTGGACATTTTTAGAGGCAGGTTATCTAAATCTTTCCTCTCCAAACTCTAAGTGTTCATACAGATCGTGTTAATATTTATTACATAACAGATCCAGGAAACTATTTCTTATGACCACATGCATTTTTCTATAGCATCAAGACCTCTGGGGGTGATGCTAGCTTGTGTACTACATTTATGCTGATTTTACTGGACTTGGAGCATAATTTTATTATTTTAAATGACCACAGAGGTTTATAATTATTGTATCATTGATTTTTTGACACGTTATTGGTCCCATCTATGATTTATTTATGCCAGGGCTTTGATCAGGAAGTTAACACCCAGATATGACATTGTTCCTATGGGAAAACACCACTGGCTTTAGAACACCTGCTTTTATGAGAGAGTTCTTATTAATGCCATGCCATGAAAAGTGAGGACTGCCTACTCAATAAAACCCTGATTAAGCAAAATATAACTGTAAGTTTTCCTTTGTCCAACTTTTAGGAGAAAGAAGCATTAATTTGGTTTTATTTTTTAAGCCAGCTGCAGAGGCTAATACGGAGTAAATTCCAAATTTCTGTTCTACCCCCTACATCAATGGTTCTCAATTCTGGCTACACATCAGTATCACATGGGGGCACTTAAAAAATAACTATGCTAGCCCTCACACCAGACCAACTGAATCAGAATTTCTGGGGGTGCTCTTGCACTGTTGGTGGGAATGTAAACTGGTACAGCCACTAAGGAGAACAGTATGGAGGTTCCTTAAAAAACTAAAAATAGAACTACCATACGAGCCAGCAATCCCACCACTGGGCATATACCCTGAGAAAACCATATCTCAAAAAGAGTCATGTACCACAATGTTCACTGCAGCTCTATTTACAACAGCCAGGACATGGAAGCAACCTAAGTGTCCATCGACAGATGAATGGATAAAGAAGATGTGGCACATATATACAATGGAATATTACTCAGCCATAAAAAGAAATGAAATTGAGTTATTTGTAGTGAGGTGGATGGACCTACAGTCTATCACACAGAGTGAAGTAAGTCAGAAAGAGAAAAATGAATACCGTATGCTAACACATAATTCAAAAAGAGTCATGTACCAAAATGTTCACTGCAGCTCTATTTACAATAGCCAGGACATGGAAGCAACCTAAGTGTCCATCGACAGATGAATGGATAAAGAAGATGTGGCACATATATACAATGGAATATTACTCAGCCATAAAAAGAAATGAAATTGAGTTATTTGTAGTGAGGTGGATGGACCTACAGTCTATCACACAGAGTGAAGTAAGTCAGAAAGAGAAAAATGAATACCGTATGCTAACACATATATATGGAATCTTAAAAAAAAAAATTGTTCTCAAGAACCTGGGGCAGGACAGGCATAAAGACGCAGACACACAGAATGGACTTGAGGACACAGGGAGGGGGAAGGGTAAGCTGGGATGAAGTGAGAGTGGCATGGACATATATACCCTACCAAATGTAAAACAGATAGCTAGTGGGAAGCAGCCACATAGCACAGGGAGATCAGCTCGGTGCTTTGTGAACACCTAGAGGGGTGGGATAGGGAGGGTGGGAGGGAGGGAGACACAACAGGGAGGAGATATGGGGATATATGCATATGTATAGCTGATTCCCTTCGTTATAAAGCAGAAACTAACACACCACTGTAAAGCAATTATACTCCAATAAAGATGTTGGAAGGAAGGAAGGAAGGAAGGGGGAAAGAATTAATTTATGGGGGTGGGCTCAGGGTACTGAATTTTTTAAAACGTTATGTGTATCCAGGGTTCAGAACAGTTACCCTATACCAGTGGCTCTCAAACTTGAAAGGGCACCAGAATCACCTAACGGCCTTATTAAAACACAGATTGTTGGGCCCCACCAGGGAATTTCTGATTCACTAGGTCTGGGGTGGGATGGAAAATCTGCATTTCTAACAAGTCCCCACACGATGGTCCAAGGGCCACACTAAGAATCACTGCCTTATACTTTCTCTAGTTGAACAATATTAATAGTTATTCTAAATTAATTTTATTACAAAGATATCAGACCACTCCTTAGTAAGAAATGGTCTAAAACTTTAAAAGATTTTCAACAGTGCAAGCTAAAGAAAAAGATTTTCTGCTTAACCATCAAATAAAACAGGTAACTGGGACTTCCCTGGCGGTCTAGTGGTTAACACTCCGCACTGCCAATGCAGGGGGCGCAGGTCTGATCCCCGGTCCGGGAACTAAGATCCTACATGCCACGTGGCACAGCCAAACCCACCCCCCCAGAAAAAAAACAGGTAACTGAGGTTATCAGAATGCACTGTTCCCTAAGAATTTCAGTTACTGAAGTTAAACCAGGATAAAATCAGACCCAATTCCATTCAACCATGAGTAAGCACCTCCCATGTGGTGATTGGGCACACACCATGAGTAAATCATTCCTTCCTTCCTAGAGCAGTGAACAGACTATCACACAGGACTGCTGTGCACACAGCTACACAGTCACACAGTAACAGCTGAGGTGATAGTGAGACCCTGACAGGGAGCGTTACAGAAGGACTTGGGGGAGCTTTACCCAGGTGGGGTCCTTTTAGCTGGATCTTCAAGGGGACCACCCAGCTGCCAGTTTTCCACTGCCCACAACACATTTTACATTACCTGGGCAGTGAACTCCCTGCCCCAAGAGGAAGCATCTGGACTTTGTCCCCAGGCACTATAGGAGTGATCAGGAACTGCAGGCTACTTTTACTTCCAATCTGAAGGCAAGTTCTGTGGTTTATCTACCTTTGTACTTTTTTACAATTAGCCCAGCATCTCACACACAGGCGTTGCTGAATACCTGGGAGTAAGTGCTGAAAAAATGTAATCTGGAAAGTAAACCTAATGCCCCCCCAGGGGTGCATACAGGTCAGAGGGGAGGTCAGGTTCAGACCACCAGTCTTTTGCCCTCTAATTAGCACCCTCATTCCAGATTTAACACACCACAGGCATTTAAGAAGTGTTCCTGACTAACCAAAAATATGGCAGCACATTAAGCTGTCATTAGCATGGTTGTTTCCATAGATTTGGAAAGAATAAGAGGAGAAGACTCCTCAGAGCCTAGCTCATTAATGCAGGGACTGAGGGCTGGCTTCTTCTGTATCCTATGCTCTATGCCCTGCACTCTGGCTAAACACATAGTTTATTTAGTTCAAGTGAAGCTCTTCCAAGTTGAAAAAACTTGTTGAATTCCTAGTGAGTCTCAGAAACATTTTTAAAATTATTCAGACATTATTTGATGTTCAGCAGTTGATTCAGCTGAAGTAATTGAGAGCTGACAGGCAGTTAATTTCAAAACCCTAATGCAACATCACCAACTAGGCACAGAATCCCTCCTATACACCCACCAACTACCCAAGCACTATCAATGACGTGTAGGTCACTAAAGACCCCGATGCAGAAAATCTCCAGAAATAAAAGCTTTTCTCAAGATAAAAACACCCACAAACACCGTTTTGTTGTTACAAGAACTGAAATAAATGTAGAAGTTAAATGATGAAAGTACCCTTTGGAGTGCCAATGTAGTAGGGGTTAGCAGACCTAGGCTCTGTCTCTCCCACTAGAACACAGCTCCCAGGCAGCCTCTTCTACTTAACAGCCAGATATTGGAGGTTATCATTCTATTTCTGACAAATGCAGCTTGCTAGGCTCAATATGAGAAGTTATATATATATATATATATATATATATATATATATATATTTTTTTTAACTACAATGTATTTATATTCTACCTTTAAGGGGTAGTACAGAGTCAAATGGCAAATGATCAAACGTTAAAATAGCCCCCAGTTAAGTACTACTGGTTATTAAATTCTTGTTGGTGAATATTTCCCAAATAAAAGTACTGAAAAAAAGAGGTACTTCCATTTTATTAAGTTGTGATTATTCTGATCAAAACTGCCTTCATTTGCTATCAGTTAAGTAATACTGGCTTGCCATGATTTAAATTGAACTCTTTCTTTTGAATGGATGGATTTTTAACCACTTTCTGTTACGTGAAAGTTATGAAGGCATCATCCTAAATTCTTCCAGAATAGGATGGTAACCATATATAACTATCTGCATCTCAAGGGCACTGAAAACCTAAAATGAATCAAGACTACAGCTCACTGAATAGTGAACTACCATTAATTTTAATTGTAATAGGACAGAACTGGAATTTACCTTTTCTTTAAAAAAGAGGGAAGGAGTGCTTACTCAACAAAGAAATCAATATAAACAAAATCATAAGAGGTAAATTTAAACTACTCAAGAGAATAAGCTGTTTAAACACATTTCAGAAGTATTTATATACAACTGATATCATGAATATATAAATCATTTTCTCTATTCAATAAGAAAGTCTAGCAGGACTGTTCTCTAGCAACATTTTGTTAGTTTACTCAGGTTACAATTTTTAATTGAAAGTAATATAATTTAAAAAAATCTGCCTATTCAGACATTCTACAAATTAACATTCATCTTTCCCTTACCTCAACTAGTCTGAATCAATGAGGCCTCAATGTATTTAATTCTAACCATAACCACAGGTCAAGAATTGAACAGCATCAACCAAATTCAGAAAAACTGATACTGCTTGTGTTTTCAGACAAGAGGATCTGATGCATTTGGTGATGAAAAACACCCAACCACACTCATTCTGCATTGTGTGGCTCCAGGCTGTTAGACACAACCATGAATGTCTGAGGTTCAAATACCAATTGCACTGGTCCATGAGCATTTCTGAAAATCCAGGAAACATGTATGTTTCCAAAAGCCGTAGAGCTATACTCAAGAGCCTCTCTACACACCCAGGGCCACTCAGAGGAGTGGCGTCCTAACTGGACTCTGTGGATAGCTCCTGTGGTGAGCCGCTCTGTAGAAAGGGACACCTGTGTGGCTCTGTGAGGTGGCCTGGGAAAGGGGCTCTGTCAGATCACCAAACAGGAAATGTTCTCGTCTTCTGCAGATGGTGCTTTTCTTGACTTGAAAAACAAATCAACTGGTGGGGCAAGTTAAGGAGGAAAAGCCGAGATTATCTGAGACCTGAGTAAGTCACCTGAGGGTGCTCAGCCTGCTGATGGCTTCTGATTTTCCCTGTCCCCTCTCCCCAACGCTGGGATTACAACAAGAAGAAAAGTCACTGAGGAAGAATGAGAAAAAATACATTTCTTTGGGTGCATATCCACAGGCAGTCAAAATATTAGGAAAACCAACAATAATAAGAAACAGTGTAGAGTTACATATCACAGTTGGTCCTCTGAGCTCACAGAATTCCTTGTTCATGCTCACCTTTAACCTCCTAACACTTGAAAGTGATAAAAATCTGAAATAAATCTTAAATTCAGTCTTTCCACTGAGGGTAGTTGGGATGTTCTCTCTAAACTCTCTAAAGAAAAAAAAATTTTTAATACTATAATCATTTGATTGTTTTATGAAGAAAAATGCATCAAGATTCTTAACTATGAAGAGGTCAACAATTCACTCAGAGCATAGAAAAGGGAGCAAGGTAAGCAAAGGATAAAGATAAACTTCGATGGACTAGAATATATAACCTGTGAAGAAAATTTAATATTATATTTACCACTATTGGTTTTTTTAAACAATACAGAAAGCACCTATCTTTTCTAAAGAGCAGACACTCCTAAAGGACTCTAACATCCTATGAGCCTCAGTCTATACAAGTTCAAAAGGAAACAATCAACATTATTTTTTTATTCCAAATTTATTTTATTAAAATTTCTGGGGGAAAAAAAAAGTTTTGGGTGTTTTGAGATTTGACACTGTTATTTAAATATAAATTTTTTTGCTTTTTAAAAATAGAATTAAAAATTTTTTTTTATTCAAGTATAGTTGATTTAAAATATTGTATTGGTTTCAGTGTACACCAAAGTGATTCAGTTATGTATATATTTTCAGATTATTTTCCATTATAGATTATAAGATATTGAATATTTTTCCCTGTATATAGTAAATCCTTAAAGTTTCATTTCACATTAACTATCATGTTATCAGGACCATTAAGAGAAAAGATTGACTGTGTAATGGGAAGTATACGCAAGTAAAGTAAGCATACGGAAATAAAGTAAGCACTGGGATTCAATAAAAATTTAAAGACATCACTATTAAAATAGTATATTTTACTGAAGTCAAAGTAATTTAGGACATTCTATAGGCAAAGTTGATAGGTCTACATGAGTTTTGCACAATCCTCACACAGAATGAATCATTCAACACTGACAGGGATATATCTAGCTTTAACAACAATGCAAAAACACTAGCAAATATCTTCAAGAAAAAAATGTATAACAAAGGTAGGTACCAAAGATCTGAGGGCCTGATGTTTTGTATTATTAGTGGGGAAGAGAACTGGCTTGTCTGATATCAAAGTGACCACTGCTTTTTGCCTGAGAAAGATTTACTCAGATTTGGTATAGTAAATAGCATATTTCTTAGAAAACCAATGATTTTAAAGAAGGGTAAATATATTTTCCTCTCGTAGACCACGGCTAACCACAGTGTGGCACAATTTTGGAGAAATCAGACCTCACCCAGTTACAAAAATAGCAAAAAGGATTCTTGCTGCTGGCAGAAAAGTGACATCTTTATCGATACTGCAAGAACAGTGTTTTAAACTTCTCAATTAGGCATTTTTTAAAAAAAATCAGCTCTTCAGATATAGCTGAAAGGGAAAAATTAAATTGTGTTTTATAAAATGGAAGTAACTGAAATCATTCTTCAGGGGAAGGAACAGAAAGAGGAAAAAAAGAAAAGAAAAGAAAAACAAGTCAGGTTAAATACTGAATATATGACCCTGTCTAAGTACTTTGAACAATCTGGGCCTCAGTTCTCTAATCTATGAAATGAGGATAGTAGTATCTGCCTTCCTCAACTTACAAGGTTCTGTGAAAACTAAATAAGAATTATAAAAGGATTCAGTAAACTGTAACTGTTGTTACTGTTGTTTTATAAGGAATTCCAGTTTCACTCCAAAAGGAGCTAATTATAAATATTAATACAAGGGGATTATTCTTTTCAGTATAAGTGCCAACTCAACCAAATCTCTCTCTCACTTGCTGACTTTTCCTGATTGACTTAACTCAACCCTAGATGGTCCCCAATGATCCCTACCTCTTGGTATTCACCTTTTGAGTAGTCCCTTCCCTTCGAGTATGGACAGAACTAGAGTCTTGTATCTAACAAACAAAATAAGGCAGAAGTGACAATGTGCAACTCAGTAACTAGGCCATAAAAGGCTGTGTGGTGTCACTCTTTCTTGGATTACTCACTCAGGGAAGCCTGCTGTCATGCTGTGCACAGACCCACGGAGAAGCCCACACTGTGGGGAACGGAGACCTCCAGCCCACAGGCAGAGAAAGACGGAGGCCTGCCAACAACCCTAGGAGTGAGCCTCGCAGCAGATCTTCCAGCCCAGTGGAGTCTTTGGATGACTTCAGACCCGGGTGGCAACTTGACTGCAATTTCATGAAAGACGCTGAGCTAGAACAACCCAGCTAAACTGCTACATGTTCCTGACCCTCAGAAAATGTGTGCCATAATAAGTGTTGGTTGTTTTAAATTGCTAAATTTTGGGGTAATTTGTATGCAGTAACAGATTACTAATACACAGCACTTGACAGCATCTTGCTTTGCAATTAACATTTAATTTAAGATCAGTCTCTTCCTTGCTTATGAATTATCTTATCCACTGGTAAATACTGTCATTTTTGTACTTGTCGGTTTTTTCCATAATAACTTTCGAGGCTATCTGCTTAAACTGATCATGTTTGATTTACTATATAAAAACACACCTTAAGTTTGATTCTTGTATCCACCTATTATCTTGCAATGGACAGCTGTTTTCATTTTTTTCCAACAGGTTTTTCTTCTGTGACTCTCAGCAGATGTTTAATGCAATTTGGGTTATACACAAAAAAATATCTACAGGGAAAATTGTATTTTCATGTAATCATACTGAATTTAATAGTACTAAGATTAACCTATCTTTATTTTTTTTTAAGAAGACTGATTTGTAAATCCTATTCTGGTTCCAACAAATCTAAATCTTTGCTTTCTAATACTCGTTTTGCAGCCCTGTACAACTGCTCTTTTGCAGCTCACCTCATGTTTTAAAGAGACTTCATACCTAAAATATCCGTGAAGGTTTCATTCTATTTAAGCCAAAAGATTAAGTCAAAAGTTTGAAAAAAACCACTCACAAAAAAGCAAAATCTTTGAACTGCTATCCCCCCTGCCCTGTTTGAAAATAAAGAAGGAAAAAAAGAGAAAAAGAGGGAAAGAAATAAAAGTAAATTATTAATATCTTATTATGATTTAAATTTTAATTAATTCATTCAAAAATATTTAATGAGCAGCTATTTCCAGGCATTCAAGATGCAACAGTGGAAATAAAAAATAAGACCCAGATCGCATGGAACTTCAAATTTTTAAAATTCAAAAAACCAGCCCCCAAAATAGAGTTAGCTATTTTTGTGGAACCTATGACCATTTAGATACATCACAAATGAGGGGAGACATATAAAATCCTGAATTCCCTGATCCTGTATGCTACTTTATTATGCCTTACCATAAATGACTTGCTAACTTTTTTTTTTCCTTGAGTGAGGCATTTACTTCTAGTACAAGCTGAAGGTGAATAAATGGAGAAAGAATCAATATTTATAAGTTTTTTCTATGTGTCATGCATGTTAATACATTGTTATATAAACTACACAGTAACATTAATTATTTAGTATTAGAATCCAATTTGACAGGTGAAATTTAGGCTCTAAGATGAAACACTAGTAAGCAACATGGTTGGGGTCTAAATTCAGTTGATTTTGATTCCAAAATCCATGTTCTTTCCACCCCTTGATGAGTTCTGTTCAAAGCCCCAGTAAATCATGGTGTATATTCTATTCTAAAATTCTAAGATCAAGAGCTTCTACAAAATTGCCTTTGAGAAAAAAAATATTCTATTAAAACTATACTTTAATTCTAATAATTACTTCTAACTTAACTATCAGTCTTATATCAAGTAGCCGCTTTCAGAAGAGCTCCACTTGGATATCTCACATGATATCAAACTCAACATACCCAGAATGTGATTTCCTTCTTAAAAGCTACTCTCTCCCCAAGATTCTCTTTTTACCATGGCATCACTCTCACCTCACAATTCAATCTACTTACCTATCACCAAGTTGTCCACTCTATTATGCCTTACCATAGATGACTTGCTAACTTAACAGTTCTCCAAGACAAGGGCTTTACCTCACCATTATGGTGATCACTAATGGGCTATTTCATTATGTATGTAAATTATAGAACAAAAAGATACATTTAAAAAATGCTAATTCCAACTGTCAGAGAAGTGTTTTGTTTTTCTTGTCTTTTCTTTTTTTAAAAAAAGGTCCCTTAGGCAATTGGCAGTTCTCATTTAGTTTGGCCTTAATGAGTATTTACCCAGGGCCCAGAGGCAGAATCCATATGGCTTTCAATTTCCTCAACTTAAATACAAGAAAGTGCAACAGTAACCAAAACATTTTTCAAACGTATTTAAAAGAACATTTTTTTCACCACCAAACTTTCCTACCAAGTACACTCTGTGCTCTTCAAACTACCTGCCTTATATCAGATGTTGATTTATAGGCAGAACTCAAGTTCTTATTTTTAAAAATGTTTGCTGGACATACGAGAATCGTATTTTCTTAGGAAATGGTTTAAAACATTATCTATAGTTGGCCTAGTGTTTAACTGGAGAAGAATTTAGACTGATACGGAAACATGTTCCTCCAATTATATGAAAATAGAGGTTTATTTTTTTTCCCTGAACATGTATTCTGAAATACTATATAAACTTATAGAGTGTCACATATTCAGCATATGTACATTCTATATTTACCAAAGGATTTTAGATGGCTAAATACAACAGAAGCAAAATAAGATCTCTACATAAAGATAAAACTATAGGGTACTCTTTAATGGAGAAAATAATTATTCCAGAAAACTAGACGAAGGATGGTTGCTCTGAGACCTAATTTTAGTTTTGAGCTTCCAAACAGCTATCATCATTAGATAAGAGACATATTAGTTCACCCAGTTTATCAAGAGAAGGACTTTCCCCTCTCACTCACAGACAGCCTTAAAGGTAAGAGATACTAAACATAACAGTGTTTTCAACAATATTTTGAAGAGGATGCAGACTTTCATGCGGCAGAGACTGCAAACTGGCAACCCATGAGCCAGATGAACCTGCTCTCTTCTTTGACTCCCACAGTGTCTCCAAAAATTTTTCAATGGTTGAAAAATTTAAATATTTAAAATAAGAACTCTGACTTCTGGTTGGAGCTAATAGCTACCCCTCCTACACTCCATAGAACACCCCCCCTTTGCCACCACTTACGTCACCTGCAGGAATCTAAGTGTGGACCCCTGTAAATATATGGTGGTCTATTAGAACAGTCTTACTATAAAATAAAACTTGAGTGCATATTATGAAATCATTAATCTTTGAAGACCAATCTGCAGGAAGTTAGCGTGGTGAAGCATAGGGGCATGGAGGAGAGCTCAAAGGGCAGTGTCCCAGTCTCCCTCTCCCTCTCCCTCTCTCCCTCAGGACTATAAGGACTCCCCCCAGGAGTCTTTGGCCGTAAGTTAAGAAATCATCGAAAAAATAATATTTTTGGAAGTAATATCCTGTTTTTGAACAAGAATCATACATGCAGGACTGATACTGAAAAAGTGCACGTTAGAGTATAATGGCTGTCCCTTCTGATTTGTTGGGCATCTACTCTACCCAGGTGAAAATATTTTGAAGATCACCTCTGTGTTCATGGAACCCCAACACACACACCAGATAAAAGTAGGGCTGCTCTGCGTGAAGAAGGGGTAGGAAGGCTATCCTGCTTGCACCTCCTAAAGCAAAAACTTGTTCTTGATGAATGAGTGGGTCCCATGTCACCAGACCCATCACTGTACAAAGTCAGTTGACTCTAATGGCTCTGCCAAGAGCTAGAGTACAATTATTGCCCAAGGAGCTCCCTGGAAAGTTCCTGAAGGGCAAACAATCTGTGCTGTTGATTGTAGAAAAATCCATAGATTTAGTAGTCTGGCATGCAGTTGGCAAAGCAAACAGTTGTTACTAAAGCGAAAGTGACAGAAGATGGAAGGCCATTCCACAGGATACAGAAGTAAGGGAGGCAGGGTCTAAACTTTCCTCAGGAAAAGAGCTTTGCATCTGCTAGAATACCTGATCAAGGAAGGGATGGACGCAAGGCCCAGAATCACACACTATAGGACAGATACTTCCAAACTGTTTTTCAAAGCAGCAAGCCCCTCTGCTAATCCAAATTCTAGACCAAACTCCAATAGATAAAACAACAACGAATGCAGCTGTCTTCCAATTGAAAGGCTGGTAAGAAGACAGGATCCCCCAGGTACATATGTCCACTCCCTCTTCCCATAAATTTGGCATCTCCTCAGAATCCTAAGGCTCCGTGGAACACTCTGTTAAAAGCACTGCTGTGGGGAATAAAACATGTGACTCTGGCCTGGAAATTTTTAAGGCAGGTATTAACACCTTGACCATGATTGTTATAGGTGAACTAAAGCCACAAATCATTTTCAATATCAGAATTATTGTTTTGAAATCACTATTGAAATGGACACATACGGCAAACCATTAATACAAAAATCAATGAACCAAAGAGCTAACTCTTCCCTGGCAAACCTCTTAAGATGTATAAAGAATTACATTAGAACCAGCCACCTGTTCTCAATTCTTTTATAACCCTTACAACAAAATTCCTTTTTAACTTACCTACTTCATAAACCTAAATCCCTGTCTTTATTTCAAATAATGGAGCCACCAGCGCCTTTGTCATTGCAAATCTTTAGTGAAGAATAAAATAAATAAAATCTAAATTTTAAAAAAATATTAAGCAACTAAAAAATTTAAAGAATATTGACCAACCAGCAGTTTATTTTTTATTCCTTAGAAAGGAGATTAAATCCTATATTTTAAAAAATCTAAGCTTAAAACCTAGTTTCTCAGGCTTCCCTGGTGGCGCAGCGGTTAAGAATCCGCCTGCTAATGCAGGGGACATGGGTTCAAGCCCTGGTCCGGGAAGATCCCACACGCCGTGGAGCAACTAAGCCCGTGCTCCACAACTACTGAAGCCTGCACACCTAGAGCCCGTGCTCTGCAACAAGAGAAGCCACCGCAGTGAGAGGCCGACGCACCGCAGTGAAGAGTAGCCCCCGCTCACCACAACTAGAGAAAGCCCGCAGCAAGGAAGACCCAACGCAGCCAAAAATAAATAAATTAATTAATTAAATTTATTTAAAAAAACACAAAACCTAGTTTCTAAAGATCCTTGATTTCATCATCTTTAGCAGCGACACAACTCGGGGAGTTTTAAAGAGCTCAGTTTACAAATTCAGTGTCCATGATTTGAAGACATCACTATCAGTCTGAAGACAGGGGAAAAAAAAGAGTACAGCTGGATCCAGGAGAAAGTCCAGGTTATTTACGCACCCACAAATTTTTTTCTGTTCTTCAATGGTTGTTGTTAGTAGATTTTTTTCCTTTACAAAGAATAAACACAAATCCACTTCAGGGGGGAAAAATAGTAGCCTGAACTTTCAGCACTGGGAAATTCCATCCCAAGTTTTCAACTACTCACAAAAGCTTATGAGGGTTGACCCCCCAGGACCGTGGAGACCATGGAGGAGCGTGTCTGTGGCACATTCCGAGGAAGTGTGAGCCACAGAGCCCATACATTCCAGCACACTGAGCAAGCACACACACGCCTCCCCACTTCCCCAGACTCCGCCAGCGAGGGGGCACCAGGCTGGAGGCAGGCTCCACACACCAGGCACCTTCCAGTCCTGCCCAGCCATCCCTGCGGAAGTACAAAGGGGAAGGAGAATAAGAGAGAGGAACTGGCCAGTGCAAGGCCTCAAAGAAAGAAATATAAGACCGTTTGTGGGGTAAGCCAACCACATACTCTAAGGGTTTTTAAAAGTCAAAGAACAACTTGTGTGAGACTCCTGGTCCTGCTACCACCAATGGAATCACTTACTGTCTCCCACCC
This sequence comes from Lipotes vexillifer, assembly GCF_000442215.2. Lineage (NCBI taxonomy): Eukaryota > Metazoa > Chordata > Mammalia > Artiodactyla > Lipotidae > Lipotes > Lipotes vexillifer. Next base: position 782,487 of record NW_006777952.1, on the reverse strand, counting down.
ACCACCAGTGAGTACCAGTCTTTCTCACATGCTCTGGAATTACAGACCGTACAAGCTGCAAGACAAAGTTCAGTCACCTATGCTTCTACGGCTACCTGTATCCTTTCTCCCTTCCTCCATCCCTCTTTCTTTCCTTCCTTCCTCCTTCCTTGCTTCCCTCCTCCATCCGTTCTTAATAATTAAAGAAGTTAAACTCCAGTTTTTCAGTGTTAAACTCTTTCATCATCTATCTCCGACTCTCTCATATAAAGATGCACAAACACTTTTACTCCAAAACCTTATCTACACAATGAAGAAACAAAACATCCATTTTTCAAATATGCATTGTTAAAATCACAAAGATCAAGAGGGACTAAAGTAAAAGGTCTCCACATAACAAGAACTATACAGCCTGTCCTCACGTAAGCTTTTTCGAAATAGCCTCTATCTCATGAGTTGGTTTGAGGTTAACCTGTCCACAGAACCACCATTCAATGAAATATTTTTTTGCTTTACTTTCAAAGAGAAAGAGTAAAAAAGAAGACATAAATGTGGTAATAAAAATCTTTTCTGATAATACTCTTGACTGAGAAAAGCCATTATTTTTTCATCTCATAATAAAATTTTTTCCATAAAATTACATTCTTATCAAAAAAGCACCACCTCTATATCTACAAAGCAAAATTCTTGTATATCTCATTGCACTGGTAGTATAATTGTATCTCAAGTCCTATTTACTAAAAAAAAACAAAAAAAGTTATGAATGCATAATATGCTTAAGTAGTGTATCAAAAAGAATATACAAATCTTTCTATTCCCTGTGCTTTCAGAATCTTTCATTGTCAAAAAGGTTTAAGGGCTTCCCTGGTGGCACAGTGGTTAAGAATTCGCCTGCCAGTGCAGGGGACATGGGTTCGAGCCCTGGTCTGGGAAGATCCCACATGCCACAGAGCAACTAAGCCCGTGTGCCACAACTACTGAGCCTGTTCTCTAGAGCCTTCGAGCCACAGCTACTGAAGCCCACATGCCTAGAGCCCGTGCTCCACAACAAGAGAAGCCACCACAATGAGAAGCCCGCGCACAGCAACGAAGACCCAACGCAGCCATAAATTAATTAAAAGGTTTAAAATTTTCTAATGTTAATGAGATGAACCACTCTATAGAAGATAATTTGCAAGAATCCCGTATTTCCATCTTCAAATCAGACACTTTTTAAAATATACAGATAAAAATGAAAGCATGCCACACTTTGTGCAACACTCTAGGTCCTACACAAAAAAGTCTGAGGTGTTTTTTTCCAGGATTTGAAAAAAAGTATCTGGGCCAAAGGCAAAAATACAGACCCTCCCTACCCGCCCCACCCCGCTGCATACATATGTTTTTTACACTTAACTTTCAACCACAATGATTTTTTAAAAATCTTTTTATCTTTAAGTAATTACTAATGCCTCTACTATAGGTCTACTTCAAGAAAGTTTCTTCAAATTATGACTAACACTTTCAGTTGTTTTTCAGTTACACTAAATTAAAAATATACTAACTTCAGTTAGTCAGTCCTTTATCTTCCTCAGCATATCTGTTGTATACATGTAAACTTTAGCTCTAATTCTGAGTTAGGAAAAACATACAAAGTTACTCTATTACCTATGTACACATTATCACAACTTCCTACTTTATTGCTAGGGTGCTGTTACTGTATACAAATTAGATGGTAAGCAAGGGTAAGACGCCTACTGCTTCTTTGAAGCAGGTTTGGTCGGGTAGAAGGAGTTGCTTTGGAGTCCAAAGCTTTACAGCCCTATCTGTGAAAGGGATGAAATTCAGATCTCTCTCGGCTGCATACAAAAAAATATGGACGAGGCCTAGTCCAATGCCTAGCACATTAACTACTCAGCAAGTATTAGTTACCTTTCTTCCTTTTCCCCATCTTCTGAGTCAGAATTCCACAGAACTTGCAGTACCCCACTCTGGGCTCTACTAAGTTAAAGAAATGAAATGCCTAGGTAGTTGGAAATAATCTTCTTTCACTTACCTTTTTCTTGATAATTCCTTCCTCCCTTCCACCACCACCATAAATATGATACTACACAAAAGTTAAAGGAAACGAGGATAAATGCAGGCAAAGTTCACAATTAAGGGGAAATGGACTGTTCTTCACATGCTTAGTTATTTAGTATATGCTTTTGACTGACTATATCATTAATGAGGAACTCAGAGAACTTTAGGGATGCTTTCCTATTAACATTCATTTCACTCCCACAGGAGAGGCCAAAGGCCATATTCTGTACAGAAAGTGAATCAGAGAGAGAGACACCAAATCTCAGGAAAGACTTGGCAGCTACCAGCAAAACACTTAAACCGAAACAGTCCTGCCCTCTAGCAATGGATTGGCTGAAACCTGGGACGAACCGACCCAAGTGATTCCTTGAGCTTGACTTTCCTTTACCATGTGGCACATGGCCTTGACCAGGGCTACCTGTGTAATCTGTGTGGCTCAGCTGCTGAAACATCTTCCTCGGCAATGTCCTATGTCATAACACAAGGAACGCAAACACTAAAAACAGCAATGTAACAACAACATCAAGATCCAACCTTCTTGGTTAGGCATACCCCACTTCTGTCTATGGGCAAGCACAGTGATACTGCCAGTAATTTAAAAATGACCTCTGTTTCTAATTTTTTTCCTAAAAACTATAACAAAGTACAGATCATTTGGATTGATTAAGAATAAGGTCATTGCAAAGGGTGATTCACAAATCTATATTTATATCTTTCCATCACTCTTGAATGGCAACCTTTGAACCGTACAACACTTTCAGATAACTTCTTTAACTAAACAAAGTAAATGTAGGTGAAGTACGCTGGACTGAGAATCAGAAGTTCTAACCCTAGCTTTACTATTTAATAGTAATGTGACCTTAGGTAAATTATTAAATTTCTCTGAGACTGAGTTTTCTCATCTAAAAAAAAGGAATAGTATTAACTGTCCTTTCTTCTTCACATAATTATTATTTAGAATAAATGAAATAATGTGTTGAAGAGGCTGAGATATTATCAGTACTATGTGAATATGAGATGCAGGCACATAAATATACATTTATCTAGTATTATTTACATGTCAACACATGGAATCATGATATTACCTTTCTGATCACATTTAAAACAAAAATTAGAAGTCCAAGCTTCCCCCATAAGGCAAATCCTCACATGCTGGTACACATTAATTGTATGATAATAAGAAAAACTGAAAATATCATTCTCATTGCAATCGTCCCATACAGATTATCCTGGTCATTAGGTGCAACATTTTTCTGATATAGATAGATAGAAGAAAGTCTAAAACATGCATCAGAACTTTTAATTTTCATTTAATGGACTTACTGAAATACCTATTTTATGCAATATTCTTGATAATAAACAGAATGGGAAAATTCTAACTAAATCTTCACATTTTAAGAAATAAAGTATAGAACAGATAAATAAATAGGAAATCCAAGAATAAACAAAACATGTCTCCAAAATGTAAGCTTATTATTTAGTGAGAACCAGAGGCTTGGGGAAGAAACATATCTATTAAATGATGGACATCATTTTGGACTTGACTGCCTGCTATTAATTCAAAAGTATCCATTTTCTCTGGTCTACTTATTCAATACCTCAACATGCCATCAAACACTAAACGAAAGTAAAGAAACAGTAATTATATTCCCCCTCCTCTTTGGAAGCCAAAGTAACAAAATCTGAATTTTTCTGTAAAAGAAAATAATTTTTCTTCACTATTTTATGGAAAGACCAGACTAAAGTACATGATCAAAACAGGAAAAGAAAAACCTTAAAAATAATGCTCTGAGCACTCTGCAATTTTGCTGCCCAAAATAGAACCCATACAGTCCATGCCACCAAATGAAAATTACAAGTTTGTAAGCATGAAGTCAAATTATAAAGTAAAAGATTTAAAAAAATATTTTAATGGTGATAAATGAAAGGAAAGACCGTTATCTTTACTGGTAGGTGTTTGTTGTTTACTTGCTATTATGTTTTCTTCAGTGATAGTGTTTTGAATGACTACCCAAACTAATTTGAACTTTGAGTGTAAAAAGGACAAACCTTGACTGACAAATTACTTGGGCAAGTTTTGTTAAACAGAACTCTCCCATTCTTCAAATTAAGAAGTTAATCATAACTTTTGGAAATTATGCTTTTGACTAAAGTTTTTAGAAAGCTGGTTTAAAAAATTGGTTTAGCCAAACCCCACCACTTTCTTCTTCAACACCAATAAGAACACTGAAGACATTTTGGTGGCATTTAAATGTAATTTTTTTAAATATATTTTTGAAATTTATTATTCAACTTTTTTAACAGCCTCCAAAGAAACCAGCTCAAACCAGCTTCTTCTAATGAAACTGATTCTCTCAGAGTACTTTTGTTATGCAAAATAATACACTGTCTTCCACAGTATAGAATTTCTAAATGAAAATGAATATTCAAATATTAAATCTTCTATAGAAAATCAAAGCCTACACAGAATCACTTGCCAATTCTCTTAGTGAGAGGGGACATCCAAGCAAAAGTGAAGGAGAGTAAATTCCCCACAGAATGGTCCTTCCAGTAGCATGCTCACTGAAGAAGCCACTACAGGTGTCTGTGCCCTGGCTCCCACAAGGTTAACCACCTGCAAGAGTTATGCATCACTCAAGGCACATATTATTGCACTTGACTCCCTTTATTTACCACAAGGTTCAAACACCTAGCAATTTTCATTTGCCTTGTCAGGACTAAAATCCAGAACATTGGTTGTTTAATTTAAAGATATCCTCCTCTTCCCTCTTGATAGCATCTGTCTGAAACTACTGTCTCCCATAAAACACACACGCACGTGTGTGCACGCACACACACACCCATGTGCACACACCCCGCTGAACCACACACATTGATGCACTTAAACTCAAATTATGTCCTCTAACAACTGACCAATTGCTCATCTACTTTTGAGGATTTCATTAGCAGACTTGGAAGAGTGATTCAGCAGTAGACAGCAAATATTTAGAAAGGTGAAAGAATCAAATATGTATAAATAGTTCTTACAGGAATCTGATTTTCATAACTTTTTGACTTTTAATAAATGTGCCAAATTACTACCCTTTTATGCACATTTCAATGTCATTTACATTCCCCCCATTTAAAAAACTGGAACAACCTCTGTAAAATAAAAAGCATTTACTCAAAATAATAGTGAAATGTTGATTTTGATATGTATTAGTTCTAAATCTTCTAACATCCTTTAAAATTTTTCTTCTTAAAGAAAATATATTGTACTTCAGATCATTATGTATAAAAGGTGTTCTACAAATATTATTAATCTTCTCTCATCTTCTCTGTATAAATGATAATCTCAGGCTAACATAATAAAAAACAAAACTCTGAGACCATCCCTTATCGGTCATCTTATACCCAGCCATAATTACAAAGAAACATTATTATTTAAAAAAACACAATTTGACAAATGTATTACATAACACCAAATCACCTTTTAGAATTAACGTTTATGTGTTTAGCCATCTAGTACTTTTATAAATCACTACAATATAATTTAAAATTGATATGAATTGGCAAATTGGAAAATCAAGCCCCATATAACATCTATTTCGCTTTGTAGATTTCAATGGCTTTTAATATTTAACCAAATAACGTAAAAAACAATGACCAGTCTTTTAAAAACACAAACTAAAATTTTAAACCTGAATTACCAAGTAATTTTTTTCTTTATTGCTTCTATTTTAATCCCAACACTTATCTCTTAAAGGTCACGAAAATGTGTAATTTTCTATGACATTACCTAGAACCGCATAAAAAAATTACTAGCCTTTTTTTAAAAATGGGAATCTAAATGCCCAACTCAAAGACAAATCAAAACTAACCTTAGAGTAATATATATATATGTGTGTGTGTGTATGTGTGTGTACATATATATATATGTAAAATATCCACACATAGAATCTATACAATTAAATCCAGGCCTTAATTTCTAATTCAACAAATTCTTGAAATAGGGTACCATATGATTTTAACCTAATAAAGTCTTTTCTGTTGTTACAAAATTAAAAATTGATCCATCAAAAGCCTTTGTTGCAGGGAGGGCTTGAGGTTGGGTGGTTGGGTTTTTTTTTTTCTTTTTGGTATTTAATTCAACTATACACAATGTAGTACATACAAGCAAAACACAATTGAGATACTGTTTTCTTTAACATTCCTATAGGAGACCAAATTCATTTGCATTGGAGAGAACACAATTACTGATTTTTAACTCATGAAAGACAAATTCATAGCTTTTTCCTACACTACCTCATAGTATTCTCACCATCTCAGTGAAAGCATGTCTAGCACCACTTAGTTACTTCCTAGAAGTGGGCAGAAATTGCATTTTTCAAAGTTTAGTTTCTCACAGAATCATTCAACTTTAGTTACAAAGCACATTCAGGTTACCGTATGTCTTAGCTCAAAACAATTTATGCAATGTGTGTGTGTGTGCATGTGTGTAGATACATATAGTATATAAATTTTTTTAAAACTAAATTCTCATCAACATCAAAAATGAAATTTCTATCAAGGAAGTTTCCACAACTTTTACAGCCCTTTGTCTGTTTGTTCTCCCTTAAGAAATCTTTGATTCATATATGCTACCAAGAAATGCGAATAGAGAAAAAAGAATCAAAGATTTTTATTCAACAGAGCCTGAAGCCAACTTAGAAAGTAAGAAAAATAGATGGTTTGTACATGGTTTACATTACAATAATTTGCATTTAATAAGAATGAAGCACATGTGGCAAAAGAAAAAAGAGTTTTCTACTTTTAAGTGACCCTGAGAAAATAATACTATCTAGTCTGTCTACAAAAACAGCACATATAAAATAATGCTAGAATGATATTTAACAAAAGATCCAATTGGTAAGCAAATGGCATGCCAATATTTTCATAACTTAAGATAAAAAACATCTTCTCCCAAGTATCATTAGGTTAAAAAAAATCTATTTGGAATATAGATAGTAAAACTGATTCTTGAGAACAGAAAGAAATCAGAACAATATAAAGAAAATGAGCACTCACTTGTGGAATGGTTTTTTAAGTAAGCAAGCAATGAGGATGAATTGTTTTCTTCACATTTTCACTTCTACTAACACAAAAACCACATATAGAACTGACTGAAGGCCAACAAATGTACTTTTAACTTGTTAATTTTCATAGAAGTGCAATAAAAGAACACCAAAATAGTCACCATATAACATAAAAGCTTTGGTTTCAAATGTCACAGTACCCTGTTTTTGAGAGTCCCCTCCGTGGTGGAGCCCTGTACATGAGAACACACAGCTGCCTCCTCCCAGGAGTCTGAGCTCAGTACACAACACCAGGCATCAGCTCTCTCTCCCTTAGCCTGCAGTACCAGTAACTAATTTCTGCATTTTAAACTAATAAAGGAAAGGAAGAAAGATCAAAGCTATCCAATCAGAAATGAAGCAGCCCTCTACAGCAGCAGCTTATGCATACATTTGGCATGTCAGACATCTTCAGAGTAGTGAATCATACACAGCGCATTTCAATCTACCTCCTAGGTATTTCATATTACCCACAGTGTTCAAAGAAATCATGTACCAATAGAGCTGTATAAGTCCTAGATTGCTCTTTATTTAATTAATACTAAAAATTTGGGACAAGCTTTTAATTCTGAACTCTTATATAAACACAGCAAAATCATCTAAATGACCCACCAGCTAACAGCAAATAACCTCTGTATTTTGAAAGAAAAAAGTTAAAACGTAATATATTTGTGAGAAGTTTCAAGAGACGTTAATAACTTTAGATAAACTAGTATTTCACTTACACTGCAACATTAAATAATATACTTTGCAACATGAAATGAGACACCAACTAACCAAAGATAAAATTCTACCGATTTTTACTAATTATAACCAAAAAAACCCCTCAAAACAATTATACAGCCAACAGAATTAGATATTTATAGAAACATAACCCATCAAATATTTTGGGTGCTTCTTTCAAACCTTGTTCAATATGTTCATCCAATATTCAAGAGTTATAAGATGAGTAATTTCAACTTACAGTAAATAGTTAATGTATCAAAAAGCTTCAACTTCGACTTCTCAAGCAAAAAAAATTTTTTTAAGAAAAGCATACCAACTTAAAATACTTAATTTAAAAATTAATCAGTTGCACATTACATTTCTTCCTACAGAGAAGAACTAGTTTAATATTACACATGAAACTGCAAATCATAATTTTTACCTCTTTTTTTTTAAGTTATTAAGTAGTTTTCTGATATGCCACTGGAATCGTTGGCAAACAAAAGATATTCTGTTGCTTAGTTAAAACATATCTGGAAATGTGCACACATTTTTAGAAACCCTTTAAGCAAAACATCTATGTATTTAACAATTGGGATAGTTTGTTTTAAAATCTATTCAATCCTGGCAAAAATCAAGTAAATGGTTACACTATTGAGAATCACAAACTGTAAAGGTGGTAAGTCAAAGACTTCACTTAGAGTCTCCAATTCAGCTACTTAATGACTAATGGTGAAGAAATGTATGTGAATGGGATATAAACTAAGTTACGACACATAGAAAAAAAATCTAGAATGAGTAATAAAGGGCCCAAATTTAAAGTCCACAATAAACTTTAAACAAAGATGTTCTCCCTCATTCTCTCCTCACAGACATTCTCATGTAAGCAAATCACTGTGGAGAAATACAACCTCCACAAAACTTTTTAGTCCTTCATTAACAACAGTGCACTTAAATATAATTATAGATTTCACAGTGATATTTGTTTAGCCTCAAACATATCTTAAAAGCAACAACAACAAGAAAACGCTCAGAAGCAATATTCAGTAGTCTCTGTGACTAAAAGAGTCTGGCTTTTAACTGCCACCTAATCCAAACAACCTACTTGTTTAAAGCACTATGCAAAAATATCGACCCCTTGCTGAATTATTTTATTATTCAACACTAAGGTATCTAAAACAGAAAACTAATTAATCGCAATAATCGCGAAGTTTAGTTAAGCAATTTAGCTGACACAGTAAATATTTACTCTTAACATCTCACAGGAAGTCTTGACAAGCATTTGTTGCCATTGTGCTGGGGGGCAGGGGTGGGAGTGGCGGGTGGGAGGCAAGTTTTCATAAACAAGTTAAACGGTCCCAGCGAATTTAACACAGCTAGTGTTCGCCACCCACCCCCAATAAGGCACCAGATATTTTCCAAGTACAGTAAACACCTTATATAATGAAAGTAAAAAATGTAGCTTTCTAAACTATTTTAACTCCACTACAAAAACAAACAAACGCCTTTTAAAAAAAACTATACAAGCACATTTTTAAAAACTGAGTGTATTTTTTTTTATTTAGACGTAAGACCAATCACACAAAAAAACTAAGCAAAATATATTTACCTGAGCTTTTTGGAGACTGAGTAATCAACTTCCATGATTTTCCCATGCAATTCCACTTTACCTTTAAAATAGAAATTAAAGCACTCAGAACCTTCCTGCGATCAAACCGGCGGGGGGCTAGGAGGGGCACGCACAGAACTCCACGCTCCGGCTCCGCCTTCGGGCGCCCTCAAGGGGTCTCCTACCCTGCTCGAGCTGGGCAAAACTTGGTTCCCAGTGGAGAAAAAAGGTGGGCGCCCCATGTCGCCTTGTTCACCGGGACGAGGTGGCAAGGGTGCGAGCCCGGATCCCGACCCCAGGTATAGCTGTGGGTGGCATTACCGGAAAAACAAATTTAATAAAGAGCGGCGCCAATTTGAAAGGATGAGCTCATTTGAAACTCAAGCTGCAGGGCTGGCGCGGCCCCGCTCCTCTCCGGGCCCCCACCTCTCCATTGCGCTAATCCGGGCTCCGAAGGCTCCGCTGCTCTCCCCTCCCTGCCCTCTCCTCCTGGTGGCCCTGGTGAGACACGCCGAAGCCCCCCGGGGGCCGCTTCCGCGAGAGCCGGGTCCCCGCCTGCTTCTGGTCACCTTGGCCTCGCCGCTGCCCCGCCCCCACCCCGCGCGCCGGTGGGGAAGGGGCTCTGGCCGGGCCGAGGTTCGGGGGGCGCAGGCTCGTGGCCTGGGGGCGAGCGCGGCTCCGAGCGGTGCGTGTGCGGGAGGGAGAGTTGGTGAGTGCGCGCGCGCGCGAGTGTGTGTGTGTGTCGCTCTCCGTCTCCCGTCTGGGCTCCAGCGCTCTCGCGGGCCCCCCGGTCGCCTCTTTCTCGGTTCTCAGTCCGGGCCCCCACCGAGTTGAGACAGGGCACCTCGTAAAAAGGTGCTTCTGGCCGAGCGGGAGGCGGGGGGACAGGCGGCGGAAAGCCCCCAGCCCCGAGTTCTTCTCAATAAAATCGGACAAAAAATTCAGAGAAAAATAGGAGCGCTTGAGAGACAAGCGAGAAGGGACTGAGGTTCGGGAGAGGACCGAGAGAGATGTGCCGTCGTGCAAAGGCGGGGTGGGGGGAGCCCCGAAACCTCGGAAGGGATCGTCAGGGTGGTGCCGAGGGGGTGCCAAAAGTGGGGGACCGCGGGGCGAGCTGGGGAGGGGGCTCGAAAGGAGAGTGCGGCTCAGGGGACGCCAGAGGGCGAGAGGTCCTGGGCACGAGGTACGGGAAGGGGTAAGGTCCGGTCAAGGGAGAAGGACATTCAGGGTTTGGGGGGGTCCCTGACAAAAAGGGTGACGGGAAGGTCAGGGAAGAAGGGGAGACGGGGGCTCTCTAAGGATGGGGGTGGGGAACTCTGGAAAGCAACTCGGGGAGCCGGAGGAACAAGGGGTGCCCCGGGAGAGCGAGAGAGCCTCGGGAACCCTAGGGGAGGCTCGGGGGTCGCCCCAGGGCTGCGGCTGGGAGGGCAAGGGGTGAGTCCGGAGCCGTGGGGGGAGGGGAGCGGGCCGTCCCAAGAGCGGGCCGGCGGTGAGAGTTGAAGGTCTGGTGCGTGGAAGTGAACGTGCGGGCGCTAAAGCCCCCGCCGGGCGCCGCCCGCAGGGCTCGGCCTCCCTCCGGGCGCCGTCCCGGCCTGAGCTGGGCGAGGCGGGGGGAGGGGGACAGCGCCGACTGCTCACCCGAGAGGGTCTCGATGGCGCGGATGGCCCAGTTCTGGTCGGGGTAGTCCACGAAGGCGTAGCCGGACTTGAGCAGGACCTGTCCCGCCAGGGGCAGCTTCCTGTCCCCGAAGAGCTGCCGGAGGTCGTCGGCAGTGACGGCGGGGCTCAGGTTCCCGATGTAAAGCTTGTTCATCATCCGTCTCTTCCCCGAGAGCCCGCGGCTCCCCCGGCCCGGTACCCGGCGCTCCTCGCCTCCTCCGCTGCCCTCGTCTCCCCTCCTCCTCCTCCGCCCCCCCTCCCCGCCCTCCGCCCGCCCGCCACCCACCCCCACCCTCAGCCTGGCTCCCCCCACCGCGGCCGGCCCGGCCCGCCCGGGGGCAGAGGCGGAGGCGGGGACTCGGCGCGGCTGCCTCCTCGGGGCAGAGTCCCGGGCCGGGCGGCGGCGCGCGGACAAAGCGCTCTCTCTGCCTCCCTCTCTCCCTCTCAAGGCGGTGGCGGGAGGAGGAGCAGCGGCGGGCGGCGGCAGCGCACCCCGCGTGTGTCTGTGTGAGAGTTTGTACGGGCGTGTGCGCAGCCGAGAGTGAGCGAGCGAGCGCCCCCTCCCCGCCCCGCGCCGCTGCGCCCCTCGCCTCGCGCCCCCCGCGCTCAAAGCGCTCCGCGCGGCTACTGGGACTTCTGCCCCGCGCCGGGCGGGCGGAAGCGGGTTGCGGCGCCGGGCGAGCGGGGGGGAGGGGAAGGCGCGCCCCGGGCGCGGGTGGGAATGCGCGAGGGGGAGCGGCTGGGAGCCGCAGGCGTAGGAGGGCGAGGGGCTGTGGGAGAGCGTGGAAAGGGGTGTGCGCAAGGTGGACCGGATGTGAGGGCGCGGCTGCAGGGCTGGCGGGAAGGTGTGTCTCGGAGGTGAGAAGCGAGGGCAGGCTGGGAGACCACAACTTTCGCGGCGAGTTGGCCGAGTCCGGCTCCCTGCGCGTTCCCGGGCGGAGCGCTCGTTCAGAGACCCGCTCCCCGCCCCACTCTCCCGGGTAACCGGGCGGCGCGTGTGGTCGAGGGAGCGCGGACGGGGGTCGGGACGCTTGGGGCCCAGGACCGACCGGGCCTTCACGGACCTTGCACTCCGGGGAAGTTGCTCCGGCCCTGGGCCTCAGTTTCCCGGCCCGCGAGGGGAGAAGGAAGGCCAGAGCGGAGCAACGTCCCCTCCGCCCGCACCGCGTGCGCCCGGAACCTCGCGGCCGGCGGCAGCCTGACGTTGGCAGCTGCTCTCTATTCTGGGAAGTGCCTAGGGCTTCCCGAGCCACCGCTGCGAAGCCAGGTGGCGGGTGGGGAGGCGAGCGAGGAGGGGGCAAGGACTGCGGCCGGGAGGACAGACGCTTGCTGCTAGGCTTCGAGGCCGGGTTCAGTACCCCCGCCGGGGTGGTGGGAGGCGAGGGTGATTGGAAGTGGAGGCGCTCAGGCGGTGTAGGAGTTCCCCTAGCATTGGGAAGGGCCCGGAGAGGAAAGAGGTCCTTCCAAGCGGAGGAAACAACGTGACCGACGGAAGAGGCAGGGTTGGGATGAGAGCAGCCCAAGCTGAGGGGCTAGGGAAGGAGCCAGACAGACTGGAGGCCGGTTGCGAGTTCCGGGGCTCGGCTGGAAGTCTGGTGGTTAGAGCCTGGTCCCAGCCAGGAAATGAAGTTCTACAGGGAAGAAAAAAATGGTCAGGATTCGGAGGCGAAGGGGCAGAAGAAGATTCCAAGATCTGCACTTCTGGGGGCCTTAGGAGAGGTGATAGTTTGACAGGAGAAGTGTGGGTTGGTTATTTATTTATGTATTTTGAGGGCGTTGAGGGTCTCTTGCTGGAGAAGCCACAAATGTAGGGATGGTCTCCTGGCTGGGTTGTGAAGTGCTCTCTTTCTCAAGCTCTCCTGTTGACTAAGTGGGTGGAGGGAGCACGGCTTCTTAAAAATAATAAAAAAAAATACACGTTCCCTGGCCCCTTCCTTTGAAGACTGACTGTGAGCCTGGATTTTGTGTTTTCTGTAAGTACTCGCAGGTGATCCTTGTGTAGGAAACGCCGGTGGAAGGTCTTTCGGATTAGGATTCAGACCTCAGGGTTGTGGCATGTAGTGGTCCAGCATCTCTGAGCCTAAGTTTCTTCATCCATAAAGAGAGGATAAAGTGACCAACTCTTGGCTGTTGTGAAGGCTACACAAAGGATAACTGAGTAGTGTGTTGAGACAGTGGACACACACTTAATGCTTGTTTCTTTTCTTTCCCTCAGGAACTCATGAGCTTTAAAATATTTCCTTGTGGGGAAAGAGATAATTGGTATGATCACCTTCATACTATTTGCTTTATTTTACTTCCAGTATTTCAAAACTGCACATTCTAAAAGAGAAACAAGAGTGGCAGGGATAATTGGTCTCTGAAAGGTTAGTAAAACTTTTGTGTATAATATTTTCAGACGTGTCAATTCCTTGGTCCTACTGCAAACCTGCAAACACTTTAGCATGGATTCTCTAGTGGGTAGCAAGCATCTAAAGATTCTTGGCAGAGTTGGCTTCTGGTGAACTCTTCTACCCTGCTTCACCAGGTCACTTTCATATTTCTTTTCTGAAAAATAACTGGTCTTTGCTGTAATTTGTGTCTTCTGTCCTGCTGGTGGTTTGTAAACATAGTGCTGGAGAAGAGCTTGATAGGTAACTGATGGGGGATGTGTTTCCACCACACCTCTGATTTGTAGCACCCACAATTCATTATCTTAGAAGAGGCAGAGTTGGTTGCTCTTTCACATGATAGAGAATGGAACAGCCTCCGAATGCAAAACAGAAATCCAGAAGTCATTGCCACTGCTTTTGACAAAACTTTATTTTCTACGTGTTTTCTCCTGAGTTCCCCTACCTCCTCCCTTCCCAGAGAGATGAAATAGAGATTGATCCGGGCTGAATTTAAGGTTAATAAGCAAAAATTTTATGAATGTTGCGCTGAGGTCAGAAATTTGGGAAAATTCTTATATTAGGCATATTACTTTTAAAAGTATATATTGACCTTTTCCTCAAGAATTTCAAAACAGTACAGATCCTCATGGTTTTCCAATGGTTCTTTTGGGCAGGATGGTGGTAAGCTGACTGGGACAAGATTTCTTAATGTCACTTTGCAAGTAGGAAAACAAGCCCAGAAAAATAGACTTCTTTCATGGTCATACAGAGGGCTTTAAATATGATTGGCAAACACATGTTAGCCTAACAAAGAGCTCATGAAGTATTAAGGCTTCATCATGACTTTCATGACCAATATTTTGTCCATGGACAGAGCACCTTCTGATAGTATCACTGTGGTGGCCTTAACCTTTGGAGTCTAAAAAAACCACAGTGGAAATGTTTTTGTTCAACTAATTGTGGTGGTCATTGTGGCCAATGGTTCTAGGTAATACAAGGAGTTGGGAGAGAAAATGAAGCCTATTTCCTGGAAGGCTAAAGGATTTGGAGGCAATTCAGTATTTGATAATACAGTATTTGGTGATGTCAGCACCTGCCTGCTTGTTGGGAATGATTGGTGGTGGGGTAACTGTTTAGATACTTTTTCCCAAGTTGGCAGAAGAGAAATTGTTTGACCTTAGTTGAGTTAATTCACCTCTCTGAACTTTAGATTTCTCATTTGTAAAATAGCCCAACCTACTTGCTCACTATAAACTCCAGCTCCCCTCCACTTTTCATATTTTCCAAATACTGGGCCATCTCAGAGCTGTACTCCTTTACACATACTGCTCCTTTTCCCTGGAATGCATTTCTTCCCCTGGTAAACTGTTTTCTCTTCTGACTTGACCCCAGGATACATACAGCATTTCCTTTATACAGATAAAAAAATATCTTGTCTAGTGGTGATACCCCTGAGGTGTACATTTTGAGCAGATGGATTTTATGATATGTGAATTGCATGTCAATTTAAAAAAACTGTATGAGAAAAAAAGTCTTTTTGAGGTCTTGGCTTTTTCATCCTTTCACCAATATCAAACCTGGCATGTACTAGGAACCCAGGTAATATTTGTTGCATAAACCGTTATTATCTGAGGTTTGCTCTAAGGATTAAGTGAAAATGTATGAGATGGTACCTACCTTGCACGGCGCTTAACATACAGGAGGAAGAAATGTTCATTTTTCACCTCTTGTTGAATTTGTTCATTCATTCATGGCATTACACAGTGTTAGGCACTGAGGATCCAGAAATGGATAAACATCATCCTGCTCAAGGAGTTTATGATCATGGAGGAGGCAGATGTATAAACAGATTATAGTTTGGCATTAGAGGCGCCAGAAAAGATTTGTGAGCGTATAGGAGGAGAGGATGTCTTATTCAGCCTAAGATCAGAGAGGGGATCACCATAGAAGAACTGAAGTTGGAAATGTACTTTGAAAGATAAGTAGGGATTTTCTAGGATAGGAGAAGGAATGGGAGAGGAAATGCATCCTAGGTAGAAGAAATCGCATATGCAAAGGCACAGAGACACAAAAAAAATCTGCTCCACACCTAAAATTAAATCCAAACATTGATTTAGAATAAGTTTGAGAAAAAGAGAACAGAGAAAATAATGCCAGAAAAACAACAACAAAAACAAGAACCTTCCAGTATTAAAGACATGGATCTCCAGATTGAAGGGGTTTACTGAAGGCTCAACACAAAAGATCCAGAGCAAAAACACACTGTAGGGCTTCCCTGATGGTGCAGTGGTTGAGAGTCTGCCTGCCGAAGCAGGGGACACGGGTTTGTGCCCCGGTCCGGGAAGATCCCCCATGCCACGGAGCGGCTAGGCCCATGAGCCATGGCCGCTGAGCCTGCACGTCCGGAGCCTGTGCTCTGCAACGGGAGAGGCCACAACCTTGAGAGGCCCGTGTACCGCAAAAAAAACAAAAACAAAAAAACAAAACACAAAAAAACTGCTCAGTTTGAAAAATTGCATCTGACATGAAGTGAAAGGAAATATGTGGAAGGCGTGAAACCAAAAAAAAAAAAAAAAAAAAAAAACGCACTGTAAAACTTAGAACCCAAACAAACCCAGCATCTGGGAGAAAAGAGTTCACATAAAAAGGATTTGGAAAGAGAATGGAAATGTATTTCTAAAACAAAGGACTCTAGGAGGCAGTAGAGCAATGCCTTCACAACCAAGTGGAAATGACTTCCAGTCTAGAATTCTAAACCTAGTTAGACCATCAATTTAAAAATAGTTGCAAGGATTCAGACGTGCCTCCATTTGGGGGGAAGCTACTGGAGGACAAGTGCCAGCAACACCATGAAAGAAGAAGACATTGGATTTGGGAAATGAATCCAGCCCAAGAGACTGAATAGAAGATTCAGAATGCCAGCAATGCAGCCTTTCAGAGAGCAATCAGCACAGGCTGGAACAAGAGAATATATGGCTTGAAAAGTGAGGACTTCAAGGAACAAAAGAATGGAACTCATGTATGAGTGCATAGTAATTATTTCTGATAGAATGGCAGGCATGTTGGAGCATTTGGAAAAAATTAATCACAGGTATATGGAAAATAGGCAAATGGAAAAACAAAGAAATCATTAACTCTAGGAAAAACACATGGTCATACTAGAAAGGAGCAATGGTCATAGGCTCAACAGTGAAAATATTTGTACAGTCATAATTTAAACACAGATGTATTATCCAAACTGCAAAAGAGAACTTACAAATCAATCAGAAAAAGACAACCATTAAGAAAATGGGAGAGAATATGAATGGGCTAATTCACAGAAGCTCAAATGAACAGTAAGCTCAACTCGTGAGTAATGGGAAATTAAAACTATTCACAAATATCAGGTTGACAAAAGTTGTAAAATTATGATGAGGCAAGGTATTGGTAAAGGTTAGGAGCATCAGAAACAACCATCCACTGCTGGCAAGAGTATACATTGATACAATTACTCTGAAGAACAATGTGTCAATGTCTAGTAAAACTGAAAATACAGGCCCTTAGCACTCCCTGGCAGTCATTCTCCTAGATGGCCTTTTCTTATATCATCTCTCTTCACAATCTCCAGTTGCTCTTCATCCACTCTAGGTCTCAGTCTCAGCAGGTAACCTTGCTTCCTATTTCACTGAGAAAATAGAAGCAATCAGAAGGGCATTCCAACAAATCCCCACTATGTCTGCCCACATACCTGCACCTGTGCCCATAGATTCTGCCTTCCCTCCTGTTACTATAGATGACTGACTATGCAGGATCCAGAAGAGGGAAAAACTGATGAGTGCAGAGAAAATGAACAAACGTGCATACCCTCTGACCTAGCAGTTTCTCCTCTGAAGAGCTACATGTGCACAAGGAAACATACAAGGTTCACAGTAGCACTGGGATAGTGAAAAACTGGAACCCAAATGTCCACCAGTAAGGAAATGGATTTAAAAATAAATCAGGGTATAGTCATAAATTGAATATTACACATCATTGTCAAAGGGTATGCATGTTATTTGTTTTCTCTGGAATCATTGGTTTTTCCCTCTTCTGGATGAAATAAATGAAATAGGCTACATGTTTCAGTTAAAAACCAGACCATATCATGCTGAATGAAAAGATATTGCAGAAGGACGTATTGAATATTTATGATATCATTTCTAAAGTTTGAAAACATGCAAAACCCGTTCTATCGCTGATATGGATATATTTGTATAATATAAATGTATAAAAATATGCATGGCAATGACAAACTTCAAATTTGGCATAATGATGATCTCTGGGGAAGCTCCAAACTTGGAATAATAGTTACCTCTTGGAGGATAGAAAAGGGACTAGAAGATGGAGGGGCACACATGGAATTTTCATTGTAACTGGTTTTTGTTTTTAAAGCTAGGTAAATGGATGTTTGTTATCTTTTTTTACCTCTTCAGTAACAAAATTTTTGTCACTCTATCTGGCCCAGAATGATTCTCAAACTAAATTAAGCATGGTAATCACCAGAAGAACTTTTAAAATACCGATTCCCAAGACCCATCCCTTGAACTCCTGAATGAAAATTTCAAAGCTGGGGCCCAGGGATCTACATTTTTTAAAACTAAAAGTTTTTCTGGTTTATACATATACATACTTATATGTATCTATATATATACAAATATATATAGATACATATATAACATATAAAATGTTGGACTGATAGGAAGTTTGCAAGAATAGTACAAAGTAGTTCTATATAGCATTTATGCAGATTCCTCAAATGTTGATGTTCTACCGTATTTCTTTTATCTTTTTCTCTGTTTCTCTGAACTATTTGAGAGTAAACTGCAGATGGGATGTCCCTTTGTGTCTAAATAACTTCAGCTTATATCTACTTTAAAAAAGAAAAAAGTCTGTTTATAACCCCAGTGTAATGATCAAAAATAAACAATACTGTTATCTACAAACCTGATTCAGATTTCACCAGTTGTGTCAATGATGTTTGTTATAGCAAAAGAAAATCCAAATCATTTGTTGCATTTGGCTGTTTTGTCTCTTTACTCTCCTTTAATCTGAACAGTTCCTCAGCCATTCCTTGTTTTTCATGACACTGACATTGTCATGTCAATGACAGTGAGGGTCATTGAGAGTAGAGAAAGAGGCTACTTATTTTGTGCGGTTCCCCTTAATTTGAGTTTTTCTGATGTTTCCTGTTGATTAGGTTCAAGTTATAGGTTTTCTTGCAGAAATACGGCAGGAGTGATATTGTATATTGTATCGAGATGCGCACGATGCTGATTTGTCCCATTACTAACTTTGGTGATGTTAACTTTGTTCGTTTTCTGAAGGTGGTGTATGTGCACCCAGGTTTCTCTGTTGCAAAGTTACTAATATCTCTTGGGACAATACCTTGAAACTATATAAATACTCTGTTACTTAAAATTTTATATCATTGTTTCTTGACTAGATTAATAATTATTATTATGGTTGCCAAATGGTGATTCTAATTACATCATTCCTTTTATATTTATTAGTTGGCCTTCTTCCGTAAGGAAGAGCTTTCCTTTCCCCTGCCCCCGTATATATTATATCAGTGTAGACTAATGGATTTCTGTTTTATTCAAAGTGTTATAAACTGTTACTGTCATTAAGTATTTTGATGCTCAGACTGTCCCAGATTTGACCAGTGAGAGCCTCTTCAAGCTGGCTCATGGAAACTTCTGACATTGTTCCATGTTTGTACTCTCTCTGCTCAGTCCTATAATCAGCCACTTACCAAGGAGCCCTGGTACTCCTTTAGCAAAGAACAGTATTTAGAACCCAAGATCTACATGCCAGATATGCTCATTGCTACACAAATATTGTTGATTCTAGACCCTGACAGCCAAAAGAGCTAGGAAATAGATTATGTATGTAAATACACACACAAGCTGATCTATACCAGTCTATAGTTACCTGTCTGTCTTTACCTATCTATTACTATGTGTATTAAAAATCATAAGTTCACACTGATACCTCTGATTCCAGTGAAACACTGCAGGGTTCATTTTCTCCTCCTTCCCACTTTTCTTATTTGTAGCTCTCCTTTAACTGTGAGAAACCTGGCTCTCATTATCCACAATGTATTTACTTATTTGATCAGTCATAGAATACACAGAATTGCTAACCCACACTTCTGAGAAAAAAGAAGGCTGTTAACTAGGCTTCTAACTATTATTAGTTTAGAGTTCTTTTCTGTTTAGCCTGAGAGTGTCCAGTCCAAATACTGTGTTCAAAAGTCACTTGAGTTTTATTTCCCACTTCAGTGTTGGTTCTCTTATTCATTTGAAATTTGGTTAGTTTGTTTTTGTACATTTTAGTTTTTCCCTCCATCTTTGTTGATTTTCTTTTTCTTTTTTTTGTTGTTGAATATATAAAACATTAACATGGTTCCAAAACACAGAAGGTATAGTCAAATGATTTCCGTCCCTCCCCCTTCCTTGTATTCTATCCAACCCATCCCCACACATCCCCTGAGGGTAACCAATCTTTTTAGTCTCTAGTTTATCTTTCCTTTGTTTCCTTTTGCACAAATGAACATATACATATATGTTTTCTTATTCCCCCTTTTTCATACAACAAAAAGAGCATACTGCAGATACTCTTTTGCACTTTGATATCTTCACTTAACAATATATTGTGGAAATCATATCAGTTCATAGAGATCTTTCTCATTCTTTTTTTTCTTCTTTTAACAGCACCATATTACTCTTATGTCTCATATATATGCATGTCAGTGGCCTCCAATATTTTTTAATTTTGTAAACGATGATGCTGTGAATAACTTTTATGTGTGTGTTTTTGTACTGTTGGAGGTTTATCTTCAGGGTAAATTCTTAGGAATGGGATTGCTAGGTTAAAAGAGTATGCGTGCATACACATGTATGTTTGAAATATATTTTGTGAAATTCTCCTCCATAAAGATTATACCAATTTGCATTCCCACTAGCAGTGTGTAAGAGCGCAATGTATACAGCCTGCCAACAAGGTGTGTGATTATATTCTTAATTTTTTCCAACCTGATTGGTGAGAGATGATATATCAGTGTAGTTTTAATTTGTATTTCTCTTATTATGAATGAGAAGAAACTTCTTTTCATATGTTTAAGGATCATCTTTATTTCCTTTTTTGGTACATTTTCTGCTCATGTCTTTTGTCCATTCTTCTATTGGATTTTGGTCTAATTTTTGCCTAATTTTTATGAGTTACTTAAATATTAAGGATATAAGCCCTTTATCTGTGATACATGTTATAAATATTTTCTCCCAGGTTTTAATTGTCTTTTGACTTTGTTTATGATGTTACTTTTCCCGTGCAAAGTTTTATGCAATCGAGTTTATCAATATTTTCTTTCATTCCATTTGATTTTGAGTTATAGTTAGAAAGCTTTTCTCTACACCCAGGTTAAAGAGGAATTCACTCATTTTTTTGTTTTTTAAATAGGACTTGTGTGGTTTCATTTTTTAATTTAGATCCCTGATCCATTTGGAATTTATTCTTGTGTGTGGTATGAGGTATGGGTCTAATTTTACCGTTTTTCCCCCTAAAGAGCTAACTAGTTTTTCCAGTAGTATTTATTTAAAAGTCCTTCAGCCCAGGTATTTTGATATGCCACCTTTATCACACACTGAAGTTTCATATGTATTTGGTTCTATTTCTGGACTTTCTTTTCTACTGGTCTATCTATTCATGTGTCCATACCCCACTGTTTAATTATAAAGGCTTTATAGTATGTTTCATGTCTGGTATGCCTAGTCCCCCTTGTAGCTTTTTTCTTCCTTTCTTTCTTTTTTTAGTTTTTAAAAATTTTTCTGTTTTCCTGTCTATTCTTGTTTGTTTTTCCAAATGAAGTTTGGTATCAGCTTGTCAAGCTCCATAAAAAGTTGTTGGTATTTTATTCAGATCACACTACATTATAAATTAACTTAGAGATAACAGGCATCTTTATGATGTTAAATCATCCTATCTAAGAACAAAGGCTATCCTTCCACTCACCAATCTAATTTAATTTAAAAAAACACTGGGTTATAACTATGTTGGAGAGAGATGGGGAAGAGCCAAAGGTCATTGACCTTAATGGGAAGTCAATAGATGATGGCTAAAATTGGTAAGGCAAGGAATGGTACAGGCAGATTAGTTAGAAATACATAGATAATAATAAAACCAACAAATGAATATAACAAAACAGACTCAGAGATATAAAGAACAAACTTGTGATTACCAGTGGGGAGAGGGGAAGGGGGGGCATGATACAGGTAGGGGATTAAGATATATGAACTAATATGTATAAAATAAATAAGCAACAAGAATATATTGTACAGCAAGGGAAGTATAGCCATTATTTTGTAATAACTTTAAATGAGGTATAATCTATAAAAATACTAAATTACTGTGTGGTACACCTGAAACTAATATAATATAAATCAACTCTATGTCAATAAAAAATTCATAGAACTATATATCAAAAGAAAATGAATCAATTTTATTACATGATAATTTTTTTTTAAATTTTAAACCTTTGGAAAAATAAATATCTAGACCCCCCCAAAAAAAAAAAAGAAAAGAAAAGAAATACATAGATAAA
>NW_006777952.1:728455-760253 GCF_000442215.2 Lipotes vexillifer | reverse complement strand
CAGGCCTCTCACTGCTGTGGTCTCTCCTGTTGTGGAGCACAGGCTCCAGATGCGCAGGCTCAGCGGCCATGGCTCACGGGCCCAGCTGTTCTGCAGCATGTGGGATCTTCCCGGACTGGGGCACGAACCCGTGTCCCCTGCCTTGGCAGGTGGACTCTCAACCACTGCACCACCAGGGAAGCCCCCCCCCCTTTTTTTTTAAGGAGGCTTTTAGTACATATATTAGTCAGGGTCCTGGTAGGAAACAGATGGCGCACTCAATCAGAGTGATTGTGAATATTAGTAAAAGTGCTATTTAGAGGTGTGGGTGGGGTAAAAGGATATAAACAAGGCCTGGTGCAGCACCCTGCCACTAGCAGCAACAGGGAGCCATTACCATGCTTGGCCTAAAGAGTGACAGGAGCAAGGTACAATTTAAAGGAACCGAGAGAACTGTAGGAGAGGACAGCCCAATAGAAACCTTGGACTTGGGTTGAACACAGTTACTGCTCACTGCAGCATGACAGGTTGAGAGCATGACAGGGAGGGAATAATTATCATCTTACTCTTCTCCCATTCTTCCCAGTGCCTTCTAATAGCTGAGCCAAAGCAGAAGGCAGAGGGCAAAGGCATATAATAAAGCAATAAAATAATAATAAAAAACAACTGTAGTCAATGAATCTATGGTCTAAGGGAACATGATTCAAATAATTATAATAAAGGTTGAAAAGTGATAAATGCCTGAAGAGGGATCAAGAATATTCCTAGTAAGGGAATACTGGAAGGGGACTTCCCTGGTGGTGCAGTGGTTAAGAATCCGCCTGCCAATGCAGGGGACCCGGGTTCAATCTCTGGTCTGGGAAGATCCCACGTGCCGCAGAGCAACTAAGCCCATGCACCACAACTACTGAGCTTGTGCTCTAGAGCCAGTGAGCCATAACTACTGAACCCGCACGCCATAGCTACTGAAGCCTGCACGCCCTAGAGCCTGCGTGCCACAACTACTGAGCCTGTGCGCTGTACGCCGAGCCTGTGACCTGCCACAAGAGAAGCCACCGCAATGAGAAGCCCATGCACCGCAATGAAGAGTAGCCCCAGCTCACCACAACTAGAGAAAGCCGGCACACAGCAACAAAGACCCAACGCAGCCAAAAATAAATAAAATTTAAAAAAAAAAAAAAAAGAATCCTGGAAGATTCTCTAGAGGGGGACGTAAACGTTCAGTTCAAAACAGTCATGTCAGCAGAAACACCATGAGCCTCTTGTTTTGCAGTTGAATATCACTATTGGTACAGTGACCTCTCAAACTCATCCTGTAAGTGAACACTCCCTTCCTGCCCAGAGGCAATGGAAGTCTTTAGTTCATGGTTTCTAATTTATACTGCATTTGGTTTCCTTGATGTTATACCCCTTCTCTATGCTCTTTGCCTCCTTGAATTGCACCCTGCTCCTCTGAGACAGGAAAGCATTGTGGGAAGTGCTATATTGAAACCAGTAGACCTAGAATTGAATTTCCTAACTTTCACTTACTAGCTGTGTGACCTTAATAAAGTTACTTAGCATCTCTGAACCTCAATTCCACTTTGCAAAAGAAGAATAATACCTACGAGAATAATACCTACCTCATGGAATTGCTGTGAGAGTTAAAGATGCTATATGTCAAGTACCTGGCATGAGGCCTGTCACTCAGTAGATAGCAGGTTAGGATGTTACTGCAGACTGTAGGCTCTCCCTTTTCCCACTAGTTTCTTGACTTTGAGCCCTTTAGAGTCACTCCAGTGGGAGTTGCTTTCCTGGCAGCTACTTGAAACAAAAGTTTCTGGACAGAGCTGGAAAGGACCTTAGTAGTAATCTGGTCCATCTTGCCAGCAAATGCAGGAGATTCTGCCACAGGCTTCAGGGTGGATGACCACCCTGACTCTACCCACATTAACAGAGAGCTCAACACCGTTGAGTTCTGAAGCTGCCTGTTATCAGAAGATTGGTTGATTAGAAGAAAGCTTTTCCTTGAATTGAGCTGAAATCACTTTCTCCACTAATTGGAGACTCAAAACAATCTAGAGCTAAAAGAAATCTTCAGGATCTTCAAGCGCACCAACTTATATTATGAATGAAGAATCTGAGGCTCAGGGAGGCAAGGCAACGCTATTCTTCGTGGTAATGCTTTGTGAAGCTACACAGAACCGTCTCCTCCCCTGCCCTTCAGTGTTATCAACAAGCAGGCCTCCCAGTTCTTTCAGAGCCTCTCCCCCAATCATTCAACATGCCCCCCCCCACTTTACCACTCTGATCACTCACCATTGCATATGCAAGTGTGTGATGCCCAGAACTAAATCTGATTCTTAGTGTGATCTGGTCCTAGCAGAGTGAAATGAGACTATCTGAGATCCCAGGCAACAGATGGCCATTAGACCTAGAAAGGCCAAGAACTTGACTTAGACAAAACCAGCAGGTCATTTAGAGAAATGAAGTTGGTTGTGGTTGCTCAGTTCTATTAGGCCCCCTTCACTGGACACTTAAAATTTGCCTGTGTGCTTCTGAAACATCTGTGCCAGCTCCAAAGAAGGTGCTTAGGAATATTAATATAGATTTATTTATTATTTTATCAAAAGGAGAATGACTTTATTATTTAACATTATGATAGAGGAAAAATATTTTAACATTCTTCTAGGCATCTCTTTATCCATACACACATGTATTGGATTGGCCAAAAGGTTCACTGTTTTTTCCATAAGATGGCTCTAGTAGCACTTAGTTGTCTTTAACTTCATTCGAAACAATTTTGTTAGAGTCTTTGTGACAACTGTCCTATCAGTGTGCATTTAAAAAAAGAATTATAAAAATGGGTGAATTCTTGTTTAGCCCTTTTAATATTGAAGATGGAAGAAAAATGCAATGTTTTTGGCATATTATGCTTTATTATTTCAAGAAAAAAAATGCAACTGAAACACACAAAAAAGATTTGTGCAGTATATGGAGAAGGTGCTGTGACTGATTGAACATGTCAAAAGTGGTTTGCGAAGTTTCACGCTGGAGATTCCTCGCTGGACGATGCTCCACAGTCAGATAGACCAGTTGAAGTTGATAGCGATCAAATCAAGACATTAAACTGAGAACAATCAACGTTATACCACGCAGAGATAGCTGACATACTCAAAATATCCAAATCAAGCGCTGCAAATCATTTGCACTAGCTTGGTTATATTCATCGCTTTGATGTTTGGGTTCCATATAAATTAAGTGAAAAAAAACCTTCTTGACCGTATTTCTGCATGCGATTCTCTACTTAAATGTAACGAAAAAATTCTGTGTTTGAAACAAATTGTGGCGGACAATGAAAAGTGGATACTGTACAATAATGTGGGATGGAAGAGATCGTGGGGCAAGCGAAGTTAACGACCACCAACCACACCAAGGGCTGGTCTTTATCCAAAGAAGGTGTTGTGTATGTGGTAGGATTGGAAGGGAGTCCTCTATTATGAGCTCCTTCCAGAAAACCAAATGATTAATTCCAACAAGTACTGCCTCCAGTTAGACCAACTGAAAGCAGCACCTGACAAAAAGCATCCAGAATTAGTCAACAGAAAACACATTATCTTCCATCAGGATAATGCAAGACTGCATGTTTCTTTGATGACCAGGCAAAAACTGTTACAGCTTGGCTGGGAAGTTCTGATTCATCCGCCAGTATTCACCAGATGTTGCACCTTTGGATTTCCATTTATTTAGGTCTTTACAAAATTCTCTTAATGGAAAAAATTTCAATTCCCTGGAAGACTGTAAAAGGCACCTGGAACAGTTCTTTGCTCAAAAAGATAAGATGTTTTGGGAAGATTGAATTATGAAGTTGCCTGAAAAATGGAAGAAGGTAGTGGAACAAAAGGATGAATACGTTGTTCAATAAAGTTCTTGGTGAAAATGGAAAATGTCTTTTATTTTTACTTAAAAGCCAAAGGCATTTTTTGGCCAACCAGATACATAAGTCATAAATGTATTGGAAACACACACATAATTTTATACAAGCCAATTTTGTACAACATACATGCCTGTTATTTTAAACATCCTTTTTCTTTTGTAGCATCCTTTTTCTTAATATTTTGTAGACATCTTTCTGTATCAAAGAACATAAGTTCATATTTTTATTTTATTGGATTATAGTTGATTTACAATGTTGTATTAGTTTCAGATGTACAGCAAAGTGATTCAGTTATACATACACATATATTCTTTTTTTTCAGATTCTTATCCCATATAGGTTATTACAGAATATTGAGTAGAGTTCCCTGTGCTATACAGTAGGTCCTTGTTGGTTATCTATTTTATATATAGTAGTGTGTGTATGTTAATCCTAAGCTCCTAATTTATCCCTCCCTGCCACATTTCCCCTTTGGTAACCATAAGTTTGTTTTTGAAATCTGTCTCTTTCTATTTTGTAAATAAGTTCATTTATATCATTTTAAAATTAGATTCTACATATGAGTGATATCATATGATATTTGTCTTTGTCTGACTTAACTTCACTTAGTATGATAATCTCTAGGTCCATCCGTGTTGCTGCAAATGGCATTATTTTGGTGTTTTTTTATGGCTGAGTAGTTTCCCATTGTATATATGTACCACATCTTCTTTATCCATTCCTCTGTTGGTGGACAGTTTGGTTGCTTCCATGTCTTGGCTATTGTAAATAGTGCTGCAATGAACATTGGGATGCATGAATCTTTTCGAATTATGGTTTTCTCTGGATATATGCCCAGGAGTTGGATTGCTGAATCATATGGTAGTTCTATTTTTAGTTTTTCAAGGAACCTCCATACTGTTCTCCATAGTGGTTGTACCAATATAGATTTAATTTTAACCTTTTCTCTACCAAATACACAAAAAGCAAGGGGGGAAGTGGAGATAGGGGAGAGTGTCAAAGGAAGAAATAGACCTATTATCCCCAAACCAGAGTTGTTAATTAGCAGTTTTGCCCAAATAAAGTATTAAACTTATCACATGACTTTAAAATAAACCTAAGCAGAATTTCTAGAAGTCCAGCATTGTTGGTATTTTCTGGTAATGTTGATAGAGAAGGCACAATAAATAACTGCCTCGTACAAGGTAAAATAAAACTGGTGCGTCCTTTTGTTCAAAGCCAGAGAAATTACCTCTGGTTCTTAAAACATTTCTGAGAAGAGGAAGGAGGCATGGCTGAAAATATTACTGTATTGTGCAACTGAATAATCCTCAGAGAAGTTATATGTTTTTATGAAATTCCTATAGTCACCACCATATTGAACAAGATGCCATTTGCCACATTAATTTGTTTTAGGATCATTACCACATCTGGTGATTGGTTTTGTTTGTTTGTTTGTTTTTTCTTTGCGGTACGCGGGCCTCACTGGTGTGGCCTCTCCCGTTGCGGAGCACAGGCTCCCGACGCGCAGGCTCAGCGGCCATGGCTCACGGACCTAGCCGCTCCGCGGCATGTGGGATCTTCCCGGACCGGGGCACGAACCCGCGTCGCCTGCACCGGCAGGCGGACCCTCAACCACTGCGCCACCAGGGAAGCCCTGGTAATTGGTTTTTGAGATTTCTTTTTCCTAAATCTTAAAAAAAGAGTGACCACTGATATTATAATGGGTACATTCAATTCTGGTTTTAATGGGAGATATCTATTTTTATATCCTAGGCACCTCTAACTTTCTCACCTATGTAATCTTTTCCCTCTTTTAGACAAATTGGATATATACCCTCCTGGATCATCTTTTTTTAAAAAAAATCACCCTCCTTTACATGAAAGACATTTTTCACAAGACCAGAAGTGGTCTTCAGAAGCAGCTGATCTGATTACCTGATTACTGTCAGAAAGAACAGCTATATAAGTACCATGCCAAAACAAAAATTGTGGTTTTTGTCAGAAGTTTGCCATTATTCAGATGGACAGTTTTAAATAACACACATGCAGCTGCTTATAAATTTTTTTTATCTTTGTTGCTGTTTTAAAAAAACAAATAACAGCTATTAGCAGCTTCCACCAGGTCAATGAAATAAATAGCTAACTCCTGCCACATTCTCCAAGGGATTTTATCCTGGACTCATGCTGGACTCAGATGACTGAATGCAACAGGCAGGATGACATCCTGCAGGGATGCAGGGAGCATCTTTTTTACTGGGCTTCAGTCTGAAGAGGGAGAGTTTGTGAAGCTTCATAAAGTACCAGTTTGGTTTTGGTTCAGTAAAGTAACTATACTTTGTGGCTTAGTTTGAATTATTATTTTTTTAATTAATTATTTTTGGCTGCGTTGGGTCTTCGTTGCTACACACAGGCTTTCTCTAGCTGCGGTGAGCGGGGGCTACTCTTCGTTGCGGTGCATGGGCTTCTCATTGTGGTGGCTTCTCTTGTTGTGGAGCACGGGCTCTAGGCATGTGAGCTTCAGTAGTTGCAGCACACGGGCTCAGTAGTTGTGGCTCACGGGCTCTAGAGCGCAGGCTCAGTAGTTGTGGCACAAGGGCTTAGTTGCTCTGAGGCATGTGGGATCTTCCCGGACCAGGGCTTGAACCCGTATCCCCTGCATTGGCAGACGGATCCTTAACCACTGTGCCACCAGAGAAGTCCCTTGAATTATTTTTTAAAAGACTAATTTATGAAATCTTATTGCTGTCTTAAATGTTATTTGTCTTACAGGCAAAACTTTTTTCTGTGATAAGACACGATCAAATTAATAATGGAAGTCAGTGGGAAATATGATTCAATTTTAAAACTAGCATTGTACCCAGTTCTATTTAAGATTTTTCATCTGGTCTGTCTTTTCTGAGAGAAAGGAAGGAGGTAAGGTTGAGGGGGTAGTTACTGTATCTACAGGTTAATGATACTATTCACTCTAACAGTTCTCTGACTTTCTTAATCCAGCAGTAAAGAATTTTGAATTGTCCAACTCAGTTACTCCTAAAAACTGTTGCCCAAAACAAAAGGCACAAAGAACAGTGACAAAGATGCTGCTTTTGATAAGAGACCAAAGCAGGCTTTCTGAAGTAAGTTATTAACTCGTATCAGAAACAAAAGAATGGCCACCATCAGGGGGTTAACATAAATTTGACGTGGAAAAGGCACAGCTTTAGAAATAGAAAACCTGGGGGCTTCCCTGGTGGCGCAGTGGTTGAGAGTCCGCCTGCCGATGCAGGGGATGCGGGTTCGTGCCCCGGTCCGGGAAGATCCCACATGCCGCGGAGCGGCTAGGTCCGTGAGCCATGGCCTCTGGGCCTGCGCGCCCGGAGCCTGTGCTCCGCAACGGGAGAGGCCACAGCAGTGAGAGGCCCGCGTACCGCCAAAAAAAACAAAACAACAACAACAACAACAAAAGAAATAGAAAACCTGGAGTCTAGTCCTCCTTACTACTTCACTTTAATGAATTTGGGGCAATTCACTTAATCTCTGACTCTCAATTACCTGCTGAAGGCAGAATGCTGGTTCTAATCACCTTGTAAGGGTGTCTTCCAGTGGTAAGATCTATTAGCAGAATTATTCTTGGGAAAGTAGCTGTCTTTGTTTCAGGAAATACCATCATAGGCCCCTAGGGCATAAGGGCTGGCTAGGGCTCAGGCAACCAAAAAGAACCAAAAGGCTGCACTTGCAGAAGCAGGAAATTAATTTTTCTTGGGGGCTGGGTTGGGGAGAAGGTGCTCTTTATAGGGTGGAGGAGTGAGAAGAGGAGGGGTTGGCTAGGAGACTGCCAGAGTAAAGGCCCTGCATGGGGTAAAAGCCAGTGAGAAACCTCCAGTAAGGAATGATCAAAAGGACATTTACAAACCAGGAAGCCTAAAATGTAATTTTAAGTGCTTTGTGGCTTAATGGGCAATGTGACCCTTCCCCAAGACCCACATGTCTTAGAGAACTTGAACACACTAATGGTCTGCATGAGTGGAGGTTTGTTTGAAGAGGAGTAAGGAACCATATGGCCACATTGGGGAACAGAGATGGTCTTAGAAAAGCCAGCCAGAGCTGGGAGGCAGAAAGGCCCTCCGAACAATATACCTTCATAAGTCAGCAGAAGGCTTGGTAGAGCTATGGACCTTGGCTGGGCACAGTGGAGCTTAAGCCCATCTGATCTAGAGATGACAGGGCTCGCAGAGCCCCGATGACATTTGGGTTAGCTGATTGGGGGGGGTGGGGGGTGTCTATAGGCTGCCCTCTGAGCACCACTGCTAGCTTCATCTTCAGCGTTTTCACCCTGTACATCAGTGTCAGTTTAAGGGGTGATTTCAAAGTCTTGTAGGATCACCTCTGTGTGTCTCCAGTATTTTGATTAGAACGCAGGCATTTCCCCCTAATATTTCTCCCTTCAATATGTTTCTTAAACCCCTCTATATTGTTCTTATGTTATTTTCTAGCTTGAACTCATTTTGTCTTTATGTTTCTTTTCCTCTCTTAGAAGTGAATTGGCAGAAATTCTGGTTTATTTCCTGTTTTATCTTCCATTTGTCATTCAGATTTTTCTTTACCTGGAAATCTCTGAAGATTATTTGCAAGGTTTCCTTAGCCTTGCGGTTTGCTTTCTGTGAGCGCTATTCTATAGGACATCAATTTTTAGCATATTTAAAGAAAATTAGATCATCTTTCTTATCCAAAAATTGTGTTGCTTCCTTCAACTTCACTTTTTAAAAGAAATTTATATTTAAGTGTTCCACATTTGTTCTATTCTGTGACAGTTTCACATTCTCACTCTAAGTGAAAACAATCACTTTGGAGTTTCATCTAAAAGCATTAACTCCTTCTAAAGATTATGCTAGTGTGAGAATAAATTAGTATAACCTGTCTGTCAAGAAATTTGGCAATATAGTACTTGTCAAGAGCATTCAAAATGTTTCTACCCTTTGCCTCAGGGATCACATTTCTAGGAATCTTTCCACTGGAAATAATCATAAACGTGGTCAGATTTATGCATGTTTATTACAACATTACTTATTTGAGATCGTGACAGATTGAAAACAACCTGAGATAGTGACAGATTGAAAACAATCTAATCCCCAGGAAAAGGAAAATAAATTGTGACATCCATATGATAAAAATTATGCAGCATTTTAAAAAGTATGCTTTTTCCTGAACTGGCAGTCAGTTTAAAACATTTGGATAATCATTCTGAGTGTCCATGACTTCCAAGATGGGAAGCCAGAATGGCTTGGGTCCCTTTAGGAATTTAACCCTGTCCATTGCCTATGAAAATAAGCGCAGAATGGGGAAGGGTCTTACCCCAGAGGCCCAGCTCCACAGTTTCTGTCTTTGCAAGCCTGGGGGATTTTATAATCCATATTTTTACCAAGGTTTCCACGTGATTCTGACATGAGCACAGTCTGAGACATCCCCTCCTCTACCACAACCAGGACCTGAACTCTGACAGGAATTGAGCAGGGGAGTAGAAAAAATTGTTCTTTCAAAAAATTTTTATGATCTGGCAAAGTGCTAATTTGAAGTAGAATTTTTTTAAACATTATATTATTACAAATTTGTGGGGAAAATTAATATATGCTTAGAAAAAATTAACACACCAAAATATTTACAGGGTTTAAATCTGGGTGATGGAATTGAGTATGATTTATGGGGAACCATAATTCACAGAGATGAGGTAATTTTCTCAGGTTCTTATAGCCAGCAAAGTGCTGGAGTAAAGATCCAAACCCAAGGCTATTTGCTCATAAAGTCTGCTCTAATAGCTAGTGACTCTTACTTAAATTGGAAAACCATGTGTAAAAAACCCACAAATATGGTACTCTAAGTGTGATAGATTGAATTATTGGTCCCAATTATTCACTGTCCTGTAGGAGTATTTTACATTCATGGCCTTATGATGGATAGAATGTATTCCAAGCACCTTGATTTTGGGCTTAGGCATATGACTTGCTTTGTCCAGTGCGTTGAGGGTGAAAATAATGAAAGGGAAGGCTTAAAATGGGCTGGTAAAATTGGGCCTTTTCTCTTTGTACTACTACCTTTTGCCATGTGAATAGTATATTTTGAGTAAGCTCGGGTCCAAGGAGAATGAGAAATAGTAGACAAACATAGACCCAACTTTCTGATTAAAGCTTAAATTTCAGCCAATCTGAAAATACATAGTGAAAAATAAATGATTATGGTTTTAGGTTATTGGATTGTGGATTGTTATATTTTATGTAGAATTATTATGGCTGATTGATATGAAACATAAAGATGTTTGTAGTAAGTAACAAAACTGAATCTCTTGATATGTCAGTATAAGTCCAAATTTGGTGATGCAAATGTAGTGTCTACAGGTTCTCACCACCTGGTTAAAGGGTATAAAAAGGCCCTTTATTTAATGCAAACTGCCTCATCGCTTGGTATGAGAACTAGTCTCAAATGAGGAGGGAGAATTTCACATAGAAATGCATGGCATTCTGAGGAAAAAAGGAACACAAACCCCAAATCTCTCAAGTCTAGGGTTGAGAAAAACAATTGATGTGGGCCAGGCCAGAGTAGGGATAAACAAGGAAAAAAAGAGAAGAAATTCTGGTCTCCACAATTTAGAAGGAAGTTCTTTTCTTTTGGGACATGGAAACACATTCTGCCCATCATGAGGCCACAGCAAGTGTGTGGATGTAAAGGGTAGAGGGTTCTAGGCTCAACAACCTTTGAGGATGGAGCTGGAAGGCTCTGAGACCAAGTCACCATGGGCACCTTGTGTGAGCTTTAGAGAACTATGACTTAGTCTGTGGACTGTACCTGTGGAGTCCAACCACTGATCCCACATTTATACCCTCCCCACCTTTATTTTTTAACAGAAATGAGATCATACTTCTTTTAATCAGCTGTATTTTGCAGTATACCATGAACTATTTTCCAAATCACTAAATATTCTTCTATAATTCAGTTTTTAATAAGTATAGAATTCTCTTTTGTATGGCCCAGCATCCTAGGGCATCTGCTTACTTAGGATGAGAATTCAGACAGTTAGAAATATCTTCTCCCATGTTCTATCCTCCACAATTTAAAATAAATGTTAGCACTATGTCTTTTTTAAAATATGAATCTTTATTTAAAGCAAGCATATGCTAAATGAAACTTCCAGAAAGTAAATTAATTGTAGGAGAGAAAAATAAAAGAAAATAAAATATTAGATAAACTATTTCAGCCAAAGCAATGAAAAAAGAAACAAACTTAAAGGAGTCTTTCTAAATATTCATTAATATTTAATAAGAAATATTTATGAACAAGAAAAATATGAAACATGAAAATTTTATACTTTTTTTTTCATAAGTCACAATCCTGATAATTATCCTAAGCATATATTCAAAATAAGAATAGTCCAGGAAATGCATGGCATTCTGAGGAAAAAAGGAACACAAACCCCAAATCTCTCAAGTCTAGGGTTGAGAAAAACAATTGATGTGGGCCAGGCCAGAGTAGGGATAAACAAGGAAAAAAAGAGAAGAAATTCTGGTCTCCACAATTTAGAAGGAAGTTCTTTTCTTTTGGGACATGGAAACACATTCTGCCCATCATGAGGCCACAGCAAGTGTGTGGATGTAAAGGGTAGAGGGTTCTAGGCTCAACAACCTTTGAGGATGGAGCTGGAAGGCTCTGAGACCAAGTCACCATGGGCACCTTGTGTGAGCTTTAGAGAACTATGACTTAGTCTGTGGACTGTACCTGTGGAGTCCAACCACTGATCCCACATTTATACCCTCCCCACCTTTATTTTTTAACAGAAATGAGATCATACTTCTTTTAATCAGCTGTATTTTGCAGTATACCATGAACTATTTTCCAAATCACTAAATATTCTTCTATAATTCAGTTTTTAATAAGTATAGAATTCTCTTTTGTATGGCCCAGCATCCTAGGGCATCTGCTTACTTAGGATGAGAATTCAGACAGTTAGAAATATCTTCTCCCATGTTCTATCCTCCACAATTTAAAATAAATGTTAGCACTATGTCTTTTTTAAAATATGAATCTTTATTTAAAGCAAGCATATGCTAAATGAAACTTCCAGAAAGTAAATTAATTGTAGGAGAGAAAAATAAAAGAAAATAAAATATTAGATAAACTATTTCAGCCAAAGCAATGAAAAAAGAAACAAACTTAAAGGAGTCTTTCTAAATATTCATTAATATTTAATAAGAAATATTTATGAACAAGAAAAATATGAAACATGAAAATTTTATACTTTTTTTTTCATAAGTCACAATCCTGATAATTATCCTAAGCATATATTCAAAATAAGAATAGTCCAGGGCTTCCCTGGTGGCGCAGTGGTTGAGAGTCCACCTGCCGATGCAGGGCACACGGGTTTGTGCCCCGGTCCGGGAGGATCCCACATGCCGCGGAGCGGCTGGGTCCGTGAGCCATGGCCGCTGAGCCTGCGTGTCCAGAGGGTGTGCTCTGCAACGGGAGAGGCCACAATAGTGAGAGGCCCACGTACTGCAAAAAAAAAGAATAGTCCATAAGTGTTTGGTTGAGTAACTCCTAACAGACTGAATCTTCCCACAGATTACTATAAACTGGACAAAATACAAAAGCACAGAGATTTTGGAGAGGACTCAACACTCAAGAAAAAAAGGGACATCAGGGTAAGTTATTCATTTTCAAAGCTTTTTGAGTTAAGAGAAGACTCAGTCAGCACTGCATGGAGTAACTAAAATGGAGAGATGTTTGCTGTCTTTCTGGTGTAAAGCACTACAGGATAAAGTTGAAGGAAATCCCAGGTGCTGTAGAGGGGAGAGTGTGATCTCAGGAAGGAGAGAGTCACAGAGGGAGTAGTCTTAATTCTGTGTATAAACTCTGGCCAAATCTCTGGTCGACTCCTGAACCACATACATATGCATCGAACAGACTTGAGCTAAGAACAAAAGAATTGACATCTGAGCAACCATTCAAGAGATAGCATTTACAGTTCAAGTTCAGTCAAATTAGTTGCTGGTTAAAACACACACACTGTCTCTCAAAATATAATATCCGGAATCTCTACAACAGCATTTACAAGGTCCAGGATACAGTTTGAAGATCCATTCTCAAGGGAAAAGACAGTCAACAGAGACCAATGGTGAGAAGACGCAAATGTTGAAATTAGCATACAGGGATTCAAAACTATTTTAATTACGTTCAAGGAAGTAAAGAAAACATGTTCACAATGAGTAAAAAGATAAGGACTATAAAAAAGAACTAAATGGAAGTTCTAGAACTGAAACATACAATATCTGAAATAAAAAATTCACTGGGTGGATTTGACAGTAAATTTTGGGTAACAGAGGAAAGACCCAGTGAGCTTGAATATCCAATCTGAAGAACAAAGAGAAAAAAATACTGAAAAATAAATAATTTAGAGCTCCAAGGACTTATGGGACAATATAAAAATTCCAGTGTGTGTGTTATCAGAGGGAAGAGAGAATGAGTAAACAACGTATTTTTTCCATATCCAGTGAAGGTAATTTTTTTTTTTTTTTTTATGGCTGTGTTGGGTCTTCGTTGCTGCGTGCGGTCTTTCTCTAGTTGGGGCGAGCAGGGGCTACGCTTCATTGCAATGTGCACGGGCTTCTCATTGTGGTGGCTTCTCGTTGCGGAGCACAGGCTGTAGGCACGTGGGCTTCAGTAGTTGCGGCACATGGGCTCAGTAGTTGTGGCTCACGGGTTCTAGAGTGCAGGCTTAGTAGTTGTGGCACACGGACTTAGTTGCTCTGCGGCATGTGGGATCTTCCTGGACCAGGGATCGAACCCGTGTCCCCTGCATCGGCAGGCGGTTTCTTAACCACTGTGCCACCAGGGAAGCCCATTTCATTTGTTATTGAATGAAAGATTCTTTAAATTCTGTAGTGCTTTACCATTTTCAAAAGTTTCACACACATGATTTTATATATTCCCATAATAACCCTTTTTTTCTCCCCTATGCTTATGTTGCTCCTCCCCCTTCCCTCTCCCCACTGTTAACCACTAATTTGTTGTCTATGTATGTCTGTTTCTTTTTCGTTTTATTCACTACTTTGTTGTATATTTTGGATTCCACATATAAGTGATATCATACAGTGTTTGTCTTTCTCTGTCTGACTTACTGCACTTAGCATAATGCCCTCAAAATCCATCTATGTTGCTGCAGATGGCAAAATTTCGTTCTTTTTTAATGGCTGCGTAGTATTACATTGTGTGTGTGTGTGTGTGTGTGTGTGTGTGTGTGTGTGTGTATAAGACATCTTCTTACCTTTTAATTTTTTTGGCCATGCCATGCAGCATGCAGAACTTCCCCAACCAGGGATTGAACCCATGCCCCCTGCATTGGAAGCATGGAGTCTTAACCACTGGACCACCAAGGAAGTCCTATATCATGTCTTCTATATCCATTCATCTGTGGATGGGCCCTGGTTGCTTCCATATAGTGGCAATAATATGCTTGGAATAATGCTGCCATTAACTTTGGGGCGCATGTATCTTTTTGAATTAGTGTTTTTGGTTTTTTTCGGATATATACCCAGAAGTGGAATTGCTGGGTCATATGGTAGTTCTATTTTTAGTTTTTTGTGAGACTGCCATACTGTTTTCCACAGTGGCTGCACCAACTCAAATTCCTACCAACAGTGTATGAGGGTTCCCTTTTCTCCACATCCTTGCCAACATTTGTTACTTGTGTTCTTTTTTTTTTTTTTTTTTCCCCAGTACGCAGGCCTCTCACTGTTGTGGCCACTCCCATTGCGGAGCACAGGCTCCAGACGCACAGGCTCAGCAGCCATGGCTCACGGGCCCAGCTGCTCCGCGGCATGTGGGATCCTTCCAGACCGGGGCACGAACCCGTGTGCCCTGCATTGGCAGGCAGACTCAACCACTGCACCACCAGGGAAGCCCGTTACTTGTGTTCTTTTGGAAAATAGCCATTCTGACAGGTGTGAAGTGATACCTCATTGTGGTCTTTTTTTTTTTTTTTTTGTAGCTTATTTTATACATAATAGTTTGTACCTCTTAATCTGCTACTGCAATATCGCCCCTCCCTCATTGTGGTCTTGATTTGCATTTTTCTGATGATTAGCCATGTTGAGCATATTTTCATGTGCCTGTTGGCCATCTGTATTTCCTCTTTGGAAAAATGTCTATTCAATTCTTCTGCCCATTTGTTAATTGGGTTGTTTGGTTTTTTTGATTTGAGTTGTATGAGCTGTTTATATGTGTTGGATTTTAACCCCTTATTGGTCATATCATTTGCAAATATTTTCTCCCATTCAATAGGTTGACTTTTTATTTTTGTGATGGTTTCCTTTGCTGTGCAAAAGCTTTTAAGTTTAATTAGGTCCCATTTGTTTCTTTTTGTTTTTATTTCTCTTGCTTTAGGAGATGGATCCAAAAAAAAATTGCTTTGATTTATGTCAGAGTGTTCTACCTATGTTTTTCTCTAGGAGTTTTATAGTATCCAGCCTTACATTTAGGTCTTTAATCCATTTTGAGTTTATCTTTGCATATGGTGTTAGAGAATGTTCTAATTTTATTCTTTTACATATAACTGTATGATTTTCCCAGTACCACTTATTGAAGAGACTGTTTTTTCTCCATTGTATATTCTTGCCTCCTTTGTCATAGATTAACTGATCATAAATGTATCAGTTTAATTCTGGGCTCTTTATCCAGTTCCATTGATCTATGTGTCTGCTTTTGTGCCAGTACCATACTCTTTTGATTATTGTAGCTTTACAGTATAGTCTGAAATCAGGGAGCATGATTCCTCGGACTCTGTTCTTCTTTCTCAAGATTGTTTTGTTGGGAATTCCCTGGTAGTTCAGTGGTTAGGACGTGACACTTTCACTGCCGTGGGCCCAAGTTCAATCCCTGGTTAGGGAACTAAGATCCCACAAGCCATGCAGTGTGGCCAAAAAAAAAAAAGTACAAGATTGTTTTGGCTAT
Source organism: Lipotes vexillifer (assembly GCF_000442215.2). NCBI lineage: Eukaryota > Metazoa > Chordata > Mammalia > Artiodactyla > Lipotidae > Lipotes > Lipotes vexillifer. Next base: position 744,403 of record NW_006777952.1, on the reverse strand, counting down.
TCAGGGTCTTTTGTGTTTCCAGACAAATTTAAAAAAATTTTGTTTTAGTTCTTTGAAAAATGCCATTGGTAATTTGATAGGGGTTACATTGAATTTATAGATTGTCTTGGGTAGTATGGTCATCTTAACAATATTTATTCTTCCAATCCAAGAACATGGTATATCTTTACATCTGTTTGTGTCATCTTCAGTTTCTTTCATCAGTGTCTTATAGTTTTTGGAGTACAGGTCTTTTGCCTCCTTAGGTAGATTTACTCCTAGGTATTTTATTCTTTTTGATGTGTTGGTAAATGGGATTGTTTCCTTAATTTCTCTTTCTTATACTTCGTTGTTAGTGTATAGAAATACAACAGGTTTCTGTATATTAATTTTTATCCTGCAACTTTACCACATTCTTTGATGAGCTTTAGTAGTTTTCTGGTGGCATTTAAAAAATTTTCTACGTATAGTATTGTGTCATCTGCAATCAGTGACAGTTTTACTTCTTCCCTTCTAATTTGGATTCATTTTATTTCTTTTTTCCTCACTGATTGCTGTGGCTAGGACTTCTAAAACTATGTTGAATGAAAGTGCTGACAGTGGGCATCCTTGTCTTATACCTGATCTTAGAAGAACTGCTTTCAGATTTTCACCATTGAGTCTGATGTTAGCTGTGGGTTTGTCATAAATGGCCTTTTTTTATGTTGAAGTATGTTCCCTCTATGCCTGCTTTCTGGAGAGTTTTTATCATAAGTGGATGTTGAATTTTATCAGAAGCTCTTTCTGCATCTATTGGGATGATCATATGGTTTTTATTCTTTAATTTGTTTATCTGGTGTATCACATTGATTGATTTGCAGATATTGAAAAATCCTTGCATCCCTGGGATAAATCCCACTTGATCATGGTGTATGATCCTTTTAATGTATTAATGTATTCCTATATTAATCATTGCATATAATCCTTTTAATGTATTAATATATTCCTATATTTGGTGAAAGATATACATTTACAGATGAAGGAAAGTCAGTGAAATGAAATAGGGTAGATATAAAGAAAACCATGCTTAGAAACATTGTAGTCAAACTGCTGAAAAAAGATAAAGGGGAAATTTTATCTTTAAAAGACAAAAATATGTCTGACCTATTTCATTTAGCATAATGCTCTCAAGGTCTATCCATGTTGTTGCAAATGACAAGATTGCATTCTTTTTATGGATGAATAATATTCCTCTTTGTGTGTGTGAATGAGTGAGTGTGTGTGTGTGTGTGTGTGTGTATACATGCACACCACTTTTTCTTTATCCATTCATCCATCAATGGCTATTTAGGTTGTTTCCATGTATTGGCTATTATACATAATGCTGCAAGGAAAATAGGGTGCAGGTATCTTTTCAAGATAGTGACTTAGTTTCCTTTGGATAAATACCCAGAAGTAGAATTGGATCATATGGTAGTTCATTGGATCATATGGTAGTTCTATTTTTAACATTTTGAGGATCCTGCATACTGTTTTACATACTGGCTACACCAATTTACATTCTTATCAACAGTGCACAAGGGTTCCCTTTTATTCACATCCTTGCCAACACTTGTTATTTCTTGTCTTTTTGATAATAGCTATACTAATAGGTATGAGATGATATCTTACGTGGTTTTGATTTGCATTTCCCTGATGATTAGTGATGTTGAGCACCTTTTCATGTACCTGTTGGCCATTTGTATATCTTTGGAAAAATGTCTATTCAGCTCCTCTGCCCATTTTAAAATCAGATTGTCTTTTTGCTATTGAGCTGTATGAGTTCTTTATGTATTTTGGATATTGACCCTTTATCAGATATATGATTTTCAAAAATTTTATCCCATTCCATAGGTTGCCTTTTCATTTTGTTAATGGTTTCCTTCACTGTACAGAACCTTTTAAATCCATTTTGAGTTGATTTTTGGGTGTGGTGTAAGATAGTGGTTCAGTTTTATTCTTTGGCATGTGACTGTCTAGTTTTCCCAACACCATTTGTTGAGGAACTACCCTTTCTCCAATGTGTATTTTTACTTCTTTTGTTGTAAACTAATTTACCGTGTATTTCTGGGCTCTCTATTCTTTCCATTGATCAATGGGATCTGTTTTTATGCCAACATCATACTGTTTTGATTACTATAGCTTTGTAATATAATTTGAAATCTGGACTGTGATGCCTCCAGCTTTGATCTTCTTTCTCAAGATTGCTTTGGCTGTTCAGAGTCTTTTGTGGTTCCATACAAATATTAGGATTATTTCTTCTATTTCTGTAAAAAATGCCATTGGAATTTTGATAGGGATTGCATTAAATCTGTAGATTACTTTGGGTAGTGTGAACATTTTAACAATATTAATTCCTCTAATTCATGAGAATGTAATATCTTTTCATTTATTTATGTCTTCTTCAATACTTAAGGTTGCCTTCAGTAATGCCCAGAACAAGCACTAATAAATAATGCAGAAAATATAGTGAAAAAGTCAATAGGTTAAAAGTATTCAAATATCTAAAAGAAAAGGAGGAACAGAGAAACATCAAACTGAAGGAATTAACAAAAAGTAGACCCTTCCTTGGTTTCCCTTTGCCCCAGCACAAAATCCATGAGACCTCCATGGCCTGGACCTGCCAACTTTGCTAGACTTATTTCTCCAGCCCACTAGCATTCTCCATATTTAGCCTTCTCCTCTTCCCTTCTTGCTCCCTCTCCTACCGTCTCCCTCTCTTGTCATCTGCCAGGGCTACCTTTCCCACAGTCCTTCACTAGGCTAACTCCTTCTCATTCTTCAGGTCTCAGCAAGGTGACACTTCCTTCAGAAAGCCTTTCTGGGCCAGGTTCTCCCTCCTGTGTGGTGGTCCCTTGCACTCCAAACATCCTTCATTAATTCACTCACCTAGCTTCTCTGAAATTTTTGGTCCATTATTTCTGTTTCCCTAGACTGAGCTCACCATTGCTCACCATTCTATCCATGGCCTGGCTCAGTGCCAGCACAGAGTAAATGCTTAGTAAACATTTGACAAGTGGCTAAAAGAGTGACTAAATAAATGAGTAGAGAAGGAAGATACTGAGAGGGAGAGAGTTCCTATGCTGGGGAGATGCTATCACAAAAATATTGTAGCAAGGGGAGCTGAGGGAACAAGCCTGTCAGAAGCACTGAAGCAGCATTTGCTGGCATGAAAGAAAACCAAGGTGTATTACTGAATGGAAAAAGCACAGAACAGTGTGGGGAGTATGCTGTCATTTGTGTCATATAGGCATAGTGTACTTCTTGAAAGGATGTACAGGAAGTCTGTAACAGTGAGTTTCATTGTGGAAGAAGGAAAATCTTTTCAGTTTGTACAATGTTCATGTATTGTTCATAAAATCAAAAACAAAAAATAGATTATGGCATAAAGGCTTTATGTGTAGTACTAGCCACATTTGGAAAAAATAAAAAAGAATCTCCATGCCTCTATTGGAATTCTCCAGAGAAATAGATCTGAGAGAGAAAGGGGGCGTGGAGGGAGAGGGAGAGACAGAGAGAGAGAATGTGTGTGTGTGTCTGTGTGTGTGTGTGTGTGTGTGTGTGTGTGTAAAGAGATTTATTATAAGGAATCGGCTCATGCAGTTATGGAAGCTGACACGTCCCAAAATCTGCAGAGCGAGTTGGCAAGCTGTAGACCCAGGACGAGCTGAAGTTTCAGTTTGAGTCTGAAGGCAGGAAAAAGGCAAAGTCCTAGTTCAAAGGCAGTCAGGCAGATGGAATACTCTCTTACTTAGGGTAGGGTCAGCCTCTTTGTTCTATTCAGGTCTTCAACAGATTGGATGAGGCCCACGTACATTAGAGAGGGCAGTCTGTTTTAGTCTGTTGACCAATTGAAATGTTAATCTCATCCAAGCACATTAACACTCAAAATAATATTTGAGCAAGTATCTGGGCACTCTATGGCCCCGTGAAGTTGACACATAAAATTAACCATCACAATGTCCTACAGTAGTAAATTTTGAAGCCTAGAGAAAGTGAATATGGTAGGAAGCTAAATAGAAAAGTAAAACACAGAATACTAGATTGCACCTACAATTGCGACTATAATAAATGTGCACACATGTATTAAAAATGGAAGCAAATAGGAAGAAATAAAAAGAGCTTTTGTGCTCTGCTGGTGAGTTTATGGGAAATAATTTCCCTTAAATTTTTCCTTTAATTTTTTAATAATATAATTGTTAAAAATTCAAAAAAACAGGAATCCTAGGTGTAGCAGTTTATAGGAGGATGGAGCAGTAATAAGAAACAGTGCCTGACACACTGCACTCAATAACTAATGAATGAATGAATAATAGCTACCATTGTCTTCACTTTGGTTCTCCAGTAGCAGATCATGAGACAAGGATTTGAGTGCCAAGTAGTTTATATATGGGAGGTGATCACTGGGAGGGGCATAGAGAAGTGAGACTGAGAAGGGAAAGAAGCCAATACAGGGTGCTTTAATAAGAAGGTACCACTGAGAACAACTGAGTCACAGTCCATGGGGGACCTCTAGGAGAATATATAACATAGGCTTCAGTTTGTCCTAAGGAACAAGAAAGAAGTTTTAATATATCAACTCCCATTGATCGTTGGTTGAAAGGCCTGCTTCTGGGGGCATGAACTTGGCATTTCCAGCCTGCCCCAAGCAAGAGGTGGCAAGAGAAAGCCCTCAGGTAGAGAGTCACAGGTGCTTGCAGTGAGAAGCTGTTGGTTGCATGGGAACAATGAGTGCTGAAGACTACACGGGTAGGGCACGACAACATTTACAAAGTTGACTATTAATTGAGTACCTACTATGATTTAGGCACTTAGAGAACATTTTCTCTAATCCACAGAACAATTTTACATGGGGCTTATTATTAGTTCCATGTTTCAGGTGAAGAAACTGAAGCTCAGAGAGGTTGTGGCTTAAAGTCATACAGAGCAAGGTATAGAATCAAGTACTGGACCTCTAAGCCTAAGATTATGTTCACATCCTCTCGCTACCTCCCAGTAAACTCAGCACTGGAAGCTTCCTAGATAAACTCACCAAAAATGTAAAATAGTGACACTTCAAAGGTAACAATTCACTAAGATCAGCTTCAAAACAGCACAACTATCTGGATCCAGTTCTGCAATCAGTAAGTACTGAAATGTCTAAGAGAAAGAGAAAGTCAGCATGGGACAGAGGGCATCTACAATGGTAGGAGCACTGTTACTAGCTAAGACTCAGGCCACTGTCAATAAGCCTGCACATACTACTTTCTGCGAGATTAAAGAAGAAATCATGACTGTGGAAGGAAATTTATAGATGCTATTAGGAAGGCAAATCTGCTTTTGTCACTCCCTCCCTCAGAATCCTTCAGTGATTCCTAGTTGCCTTCAGTGTTCTTTTTTTTTTTTTTTTCTGGACTCACCGTGCAGCTTGTGGGATCTACGTCTCCCACGCATGCCCTCAGCAGTAAGAGCACGGAGTCCTAACCACTGAACCACCAGGAAACTCTCCAGTGTTATTTTTTTTTTGTAGAGCATACAAGTGCTTTAAGATTTGGCCCTGCCAACTTCTCCATGCTCACTTCTACCGCTCACTCACAGCCATGTAAAACCACTTGTAGTCCTCAGACTAGCCCAGCTCTGTCACACCCCTGACCATTTATGAGGGCTGTTCCTACAGCCCAGAATTCTCTTTTCCACCTGGCTAATTCCTACTCATTATTCAAGGCTCAGTCACTAGCTCTTATAGTAAAGTTTCTCAAACTTTTCAAAAACCATACCCCTGGACTTCCCTGGTGGTCCATTGGTTAAGAATCCACCTACCTATGTAGGGCACATGGGTTCAATCCCTGGTCTGGTAAGCTCCCACGTGCCATGGGTCAACTAAGTTTGTGCACCATAACTACTGAGCCTGTGCACCACAACTGCTGAGCCCACATGCCACAACTACTGAAGCCCGCATGCTTGGGGGCCCACGTGCTGCAACTACGCCTGTGCGCTTAGAGCCCATGCTCCACAACAAGAGAAGCCACCGCAATGAGAAGCCCACGCACTGCAACAAAGAGTAGCCCCTGCTCGTTGCAACCAGAGAAAGCCTGCACTCAGCAACAAAGACCCAGCACAGCCAAAAAGAAAAAAAAACTACCCCTATGTGATATATATAAACATCCTATAAACATCCCATTACCAGCCTTCCCTGACACTCTGATGATTCCCCTTTGAGAGTTGCTGATATGCAGAATATATAATCTATCTTCTGAATATCTCTACCATCTGTGGTGATTTTATATTTACTTCTTATAGTTTGAATTATGAAAACAATAGTTTTTTTCACTTTTCTAAATATAAAATAGCCTTATAATATTGAATATATTTTTTCAGACTTTGCTCTTCAATTCAGAAATTCCCCTCAGCAGCTTCTGTACTCCTTCCTCCTACCCGCCCCAAGATGGGAATTACTATTCTATGGGAAGTTTTTCAAGATGCCAGCCTAGGCTAGGTGGCACCTCTCTGTTCACAAAGTATCTTAAATATACCCCCTTTGTATTAACCCTTTCACACTATATTGAAAGTGTTGATTTAACTGTGAGTTTTCCATAGAGTCCTGTATTTAAAGGCAGTAAATACATATTGAGGCTCTACCAAGTTCTAGGCACTGTCTTAGTTATGTGAGTACTATTATCATCCTTAGGAGGAAAAAGAGGACAAGGGGCTATATAATTTATCAAGTAAGGTTCCAACTAGTAAGTGATAAAGCTACAATTCTAGGTGTGATGTGCCTGACAGCAGAGCCTATGCTCCTTCACTAAAGTGCATTTCCTGTCTGAGGCAAAGCTGTGTCTGAGTTCTGTGTCCATGTGCTCAGAACAGTGCCTGAAACCAGTAGGCCTATAATATTTGGGGGGGGGGGGGAACAAATGAGCCAAAGACATCAAGAAAAGTAATAAAAATGCAAATGGGAATGTCACTGAGCAAATAAGTGATCAAGAAAGAAGACCAGGACTTCCCTGGCAGTGCAGTGGTTAAGAATCCACCTGCCAATGCAGGGGACATGGGTTTGAGACCTGGTCCGGGAAGATCCCACATGCTGCAGAGCAACTAAGCCTGTGTGCCACAACTACTGAGCCCGTGTGCCACGAATACTGAAGCCCACATGCCTAGAGCCTGTGCTCTGCAACAAGACAAGCCACCGCAATGAGAAGCTCACACATTGCAACCAAGAGTAGCCCCTGCTCGCCACAACTAGAGAAAGCCCATGTGCTGCAACGAAGACCCAAGGCAGCCAAAAATTAATTAATTAATTAATTAATTAAAAAATCTGCCTTCCAATGCAGGGGACACAGGTTCAATCCCTGGTCTGGGAAGATCCCACATGCCGTGGGGCAACTAAGCCTGCCAGCCACAACTACTGAGCCCACATGCTACAACTACTGAAGCCCGCATGCCTAGGGCCCAAGCTCTGCAACAAGAGAAGCCGCCGCAATGAGAAGCCCACGCACTGCAACGAAGAGTAGCCCCCACTTGCCACAACTAGAGAAAGCCCACACACTGCAGTGAAGACCCAACGCAGCCAAAAATTAATTAATTTTTTTTAAAAAAAGGGAAGACCAACCCAGAAACCTCTATCTTAGGGCGTTTACACACACAAAAAAAAATAAACAAAAAAGGAAACAACACAAAGAACAATGCAAGAAAAACTAAAAGACCTAGAACATAGATTAGAAAGGTTTAAGTAAAAACAATATGGAGTCTATAGGAAATAGAGAAGGCTAACAATGTGGAAATCATCATCAGGGAATAAGTAAGAAAATGTAGCTGAATAGATGAATATTGTGGCATTCTTTGTGTGAATATTTGTTTACTCTCTCTCTCCACTTTTAATCAGCTCCATGAGGGTAGGAATCGTATCTCTCTTGTTTCTCATATTTTCAGTGCTTAAAACAGTGCTTGATGTAAAGTTGGTGCTCAGTCAGTCGTTTGTTGAATGAATAAAAGAAAGCTGAGCATGAATAATGAGAAGACATAAAATCCCATTCAAAAATCATCAGAGGGCTTCCCTGGTGGCGCAGTGGTTGAGAGTCCGCCTGCCGATGCAGGGGACATGGGTTCGTGCCCTGGTCCGGGAAGATCCCACATGCCGCGGAGCAGCTGGGCCCGTGAGCCATGGCCGCTGAGCCTGTGCGTCCGGAGCCTGTGCTCCGCAACGGGAGAGGCCACAACAGTGAGAGGCCTTGGGACCGCGAAAAAAAAAAAAAAAAAAAAAAATGATCAGAGGCAGCCACCTGTGGTGGTTCTGAAATATTGCCCCAAGAGCTATATAGCATTTATGCTCTTGAATCTGGGGAGGGTTTGTAAGTTCTTCAATCACAGAGTCTGACAAAAGTGAGACTGGGTAACTTCTAAGGCCAGGTCATGAAACTGACAGAGGTTATCCTAGAATGCTCACTCTCTGTGTGCTCCCTCTCAGAGCCCAGTCATCATGCTGTGAGGAACCCATGCTATATGGAGAGGCCACATGTAATCACTCCAGCTGACAAATCCCATTGAGCCCAGCCTGAAGTCATCCCAGCCAGGTACCAGACATATGAGTACAGAAACCCACAGATGATTCATCTTCCAGCCATGTGAGTCTCCTCTCACTGCGGCCCCAGACATTGTGAAGCAGACAAGCCATCTCTGCTGGGCCCTCTCTGAATTACTGACCCACAGAATCCATAAGCATAATAAAATAATTGCAGTTTCATGCAGCAATTGAATAATCAGAACAATATCCATCCACACCTTTTCAAGATATCTCTTTGTCAGGTGTTTAAAGAATAAAAAGGTAGGGTTTTATGAGTTGCAAGCAGAAAAGGAGAAATAACTTTTAGAGACCAAATGATAAGAATGACTTTAAGACCTGTCCCTGAGGACTTCCCTGGTGGCGTAGTGGTTAAGAATCCGCCTGCCAATGCAGGGGACACAGGTTCAATTCCTGGTCCAGGAAGATCCCACATGCCGCAGAGCAACTAAGCCTGTGCGTCACAACTACTGAGACTGCTCTCTAGAGCCCGTGCTCAACAACTACTGAGCCCACATGCCACAACTACTGAAGCTCAGATGCCTAGAGCCCATGCTCTGCAACAAGAGAAGCCACTGCATTGAGAAGCCCGTGCAGCTCAGTGAAGAGTAGCCCCCACTTGACACAACTAGGGAAAGCCTGCACGGAGTAACGAAGACCCAACGCAGCCATAAATAAATAAATAAATAAATAAAATTGATTCTTTAAAAAAAAAAAAACCTGTCCCTGAGATGCTGAATAAGAGGAAATCTAACAGAACTGAGTTATTGCCTAGTCATGTTGACTTTTCTCTTTGAAGGAAGAAGAAAACCGTGTCATGATCTACAAAATCACCCACACGCAGATTTTCCATCCTATCCCTGAACTGTAAAAATCACTGTAAGGCGGTGGCAATCAAAAACCACAGACATGGAGAATAAAGACAAAGATACAGAGACTCAGGAGTTAACTGAATTTAAACATTAAGAAGCAGGGTGAGGGGACTTTAATAATGTAAATATAACCCAGCCTAGGGCAGTGTTTTTCAAATTGCCGGCCACAATCCATTAGTAGGTTATGAAATCAAGTTAGTGGCTCTCAACCAGCTTTTTATTTTTAAATGAAATAGAATATACTAGAATATAATGGAATAGAAAACATCGGCGTTCATCATACGGGCGCTTAGCAAAAACTGTGCATATTGCACCACTCTTCTGCCCAGTTGTAATGAGTGGGCATAGAGAGAGGGGTGTGATGAACATATGAACCGGTTAGGACCAGTTCGTTTGCTCTTTTGTTCCGTGGTATACAATGGCCAATTTGACTATCATCATAATGGGAGGATTAACATATAGTTGCAGGTGTGGTTGAAGCAAAGTTTAGTATAATTTTATTGCTGTTGGCAAAATTGTTGATACTTTTTAGTGAATTTTAGGTAAAAATTTTGTGTGTCTTTCAGAAAAAGGCATCATTATCAATGCAACATATTTCAAGTTTGTGACAATTGTAACATTTTAACTGAACTTCTATAAAATGCTTTAAAATTGATTAATAGTAAAAAATGAAATGAAAAATATAGAGGCAAATTCAAGTTTAACTGATGGACATAATGGTCAGTGGATCAGGATTATGTGCAGCTCTCTTAAGAATTGCACTAGTTTTTCTGTAGATGATCTACATCATCAAAGTTGGAGGCTTGGAGTGGGTGAGAGACCAACACGGGTTCCCTGGAGACATAGACAAAGGTTCCAGCTTGTTTTTGCTCTTCCTAACCATAAGCCTCCCTGATGTCAGGCCCAGCACCAGATGAAGAGGCAACTGACTTAACACAGAGTGCTTAACCAGCCTTCCAGTTATGTCAAGTCTAAGTCCTATAATAAATCCCTTATATCACACAAAGTCGTTTTGATTTTCTGATTGAACCCTAACAGATACCCCTCCCCTGTTTCTTTTCTTTTTTTTCCCTAGAAATTCAGTTATTCTGCAGAATTTTCCTCCATCTGGATTTTGGATTTTGTTGATTGTGCCCCTGTAGTGTTGTTTACCATTTCTCTGTCCCCTTTATTTTCCGTAAATTGGTAGGTCTGGAGGCTTGATCAGAGTAAGGTTCAGTTTTTTTAAGGGGAGGAGCAAGATGTAAATAGCAGTTGTATATTTCTATCAGGAGGTATATAATAGCTGGTTTTCTTTCTTCATGTGGTGTTAGCAGTCATTGGTGATCAATACCAAGATCCATTATATCGTTGTTTGCAAAATGGCAATATTATATCATTCTTCTTTATTTATTAGCTGGAGTACATCTATAAAGAAACTTATCAGCTGTTTATTTACACTGAGGTACAATTTGTGTAGGAAAAGTAGGGATAAATGCTTTCTCTTTTTTCCCTTTTTAATTACGAGATTTAAAAATAATGAATTGTTTCCCTAGCATCTTCCAAAGGTGACCAACGAGTTTTGTTTTGTTTTTTTAAGGCTTATTATGAACTCGTGAACATATTTGGGGTATTTCAAATAATTGCATTTACTATTCTCATGGACAATTTGGGCAATTGGGAAACTGTCCCATTTTGGGACAGTGGTGCCTTTGATGGCTTTCTGATTTTCTGACATGTTTCAGGCTCAATTCACATATTTCCTGCCCCAGATATGGAATCAGTCATTTCTCCAAAGAGCTCTGGTTTCTTTAAGTGTGAAATGGATTTTGGATACCACAGTCTGGGTAGGGTGCTCACTAATGCTTGATTAGGCCTTTCCAATGGATATACCTAGGAGATACTTTTATTTTTTTTGCTTGCCACGAGGCTTGCAGGATCTTAGTTCCCCATCCAGGGATGGAACCTGGGCCTCGGCAGTGAAAGCATGGAGTCCTAACCACTGCCAGGGAATTTCCAAGGAGATACTTTTTTTTTTTTTTTTTTTTTTTGGCTGCGTGGGTCTTCGTTGCTGCTCACGGGTTTTCTCTAGTTGCGGCAAGCAGGGGCTACTCTTGGTTGCGGTGTGCGGGCTTCTCATTGCGGTGGCTTCTCTTGTGGAGCACGGGTTCTAGGCAGGCTGGCTTCAGTAGCTGTGGCATGTTCTGCGGCATGTGGGATCTTCCCGGACCAGGGCTTGAACCTGTGTCCCCTGCATTGGCAGACAGATTGTTAACCACTGTGCCACCAGGGAAGTCCCAGAGATACTTTTTTTAATGATAAAATACATCGTGAGTTTATAGTGTTACTTCCAATTCAAATTCAGGACTACAGGATTTTTATATAACCTTGTCTACCTTAATCTATTTCTCCTTTTTCTCACACTGAAAAACCAACATAATCACTCTTTTGCTTTATCCCACAACACACATACAACCGTCTTAGAATAACAGTACTGACACTAACACAAACATTATGATTAATGAAAACAGTTTAAGGTTTTTTTTTTCTTTTTCTTTTTTGTCCTAAGGGTATATCCCACTAAGAATATACACTCAGATTACAACGTCTTAAACTCATTGGAAACAATTCATATTTGTGTGGTTGCACCACCAACTCAATATACAGTTAGGCTTATTTATTTCATTTTGCTTTTATTTTTAGGATTTGCTTTTTTAAATTATATATTTTCTAATTATGTAAAATGTTTACATGATCTCATAGTCAAATTTATCAAACAAGATATAGTCAGAAAGGTTTAGCTTCTATCCCTGCTTCCTCTGTCCTTTCCTTCCCTCTAGAATACCAGGCACACTTTTTTTGGTTGCTTTTTTGTTTATTAATATGTCCTGGGTGTTACTACATAGCAATATGTAAATGTAGTCCTCATCTCTTTTTACATTTGCATGGTGTTCCATTGTATGTATATACTCTAATTCCAACAGTTCCCTCTTAATGGATATCTGGTTTATTTCTAGTTTTTTGTTATTTTAAATAATTAAATAACTGACCTTTAAAAGTATTTTGTTTAAATATTTGAACTACCCATACCCAAGTTTGTTGGTTGTCATCAGGGAAAGTACGAAGCATGTTATATGAACCTAGAAACAAGATTTACATTTTTCAAGTCCCAGTCTTTCCCAATTTTTGTTTTTATACTATTTATTTGGCACTTCTCCATATTATATTTAAATATTAACAGTAATTAATATAAACTTTGTTATATTGATACTCTTTATTATTCATAGCAAGAATATATGCAATTTTTGTTTCTTATATACATTTGTATTAGATCACAGTGTAAAAATGTGTTTCTTACTGTGAATCACAGGCAAAAAAGGCATGTAATCAAAAGAGGATGGATTGTACATTAGTATTGATAATTGAGGGTTTTTAAAAAATTCCTCAGCCCCAGCTTTTCTGAAGCTAGAGACACCAGCCTTCACACTGCAAGAGATCTTGTCCTCTGCTTCGGCTCCAGGCTGGGTGCACTGATGTCAGCCCTCCCAGTCTCGTGCACTTCTCCCTACCTTAGGCTCTGATAGCCTGGCTGTTGCATCCTCTTGACATCACTACTCTTGTCATCCATTTCATCTTGTCATCTCTGTAGCTGATGAAGTAGAGGAAGGCCCTGTCCCACAAGGTTTAAAATCTTTTGAAGGGACAGTAACACCCCACAGTCTCACCCCTTTGTTTCTGGTTACAACACTTCATTAAACCATTCACCTCGCCTACCCTTAAAAATGTTCTCTGTCAAAGACATTCTCCACTAGCTGTCACCGAATCTTTTTCTTGCCCTTCATAGCCAAATGTTATCTCCACCTCCTCACATCCCACGCATTTGACAGCCCACTGCAGTTTCTTCTGCTTCTACCATTCCACCTGAATGAACACTTGCCATGGTCACCAAAGACTTCATAGCTGGAAAACTCTATGGTGCTTTCCGGTTGTCATCCAACTTGAATGCTCTCGGCAACATTTGGCATTGTTTATTTTTATTATTTTTTATTTTTTACTTTTTTAAAGAAAGGGTTTGGGTTTTTCTTTTATTTATTTATTTATTTTATTTTTGGCTGCGTTGTGTTTTTGTTGCTGCATGCAGGCTTTCTCTAGTTGTGACGAGCAGGGGCTACTCTCTGTTGCAGTGCACAGGCTTCTCAGTGTGGTGGCTTCTCTTGTTGTGGAGCATGGGCTGTAGGTGTGCAGGCTTCAGTAGTTGTGGCACGTGGGCTCAGTAGTTGTGGCTCACAGGCTCTAGAGCACAGGCTCAGTAGTTGTGGCACATGGGCTTAGTTGCAATGTGGCATGTGGGATCGTCCTGGACCAGGGCTTTAACCTGTGTCCCTTGCATTGGCAGGCAGATTTTTAACCACTGTACCACCAGGGAAGTCCATGGCATTGTTTATTTTTAATTTTTCAATTTTTATTTATTTATTTTTACCTAAAATCTTAAAAAATTTTTTTCTTCCAGTTTTATTGAGATATAATTGACATACAGCACTATTTAAGGGATACAGCATAATGATTTGACTTACATACATCATGAAATGATTATCACAATAAGTTTAGTGAACATCCATCATCTCATATAGAAACAAAAATTTAAAAATACACAGAGAGGTGTTACTCCAGTACTTTTTGCTTCAGACAACATGCTCCAGGTCCTACCTGCTGGTACAAGGAGGATGAGAGACATGTAGAGCAGACCTGGACTCAACCTGAAGTAGGAACCAAACCCAAGTGAGTCCAGACTAGATCAGCCAACTTCCAGCCAAACCACAGAAAAAAGAAAAGAAAAATTTCTTTCCTTATAATGAGAACACTGAGGATTTACTCTGTTAACAGTTTTCATACGTAACATACAGCAGTGTTAATTATATTTTTCTTGCTGTACGTTACATTGCTAGTACTTATTTATCTTATAATTGGAAGTTTGAACCTTTTGACTGCCTTCATCCAATTCCCCCTCCCCTACTCACCACCTGTGGTAACCACAAATCTGGTCTCTTTTTCTGAGTTTGTTTTTGAAGTATAATGGACCTACACCACTATGTTAGTTCCTGTTACACAACACAGTGATTTGGTATTTCTATACATTTCAAAATGATCACCTTGGTAAGTCTAGTTATGATATGTCACCATACAAAGATATTACATAGTTATTGATTATATTCCCCATACTATATATAGCTATATATGTATGGATGATTATTTTAAGATGCTGATCTCCTTTTTTTTTTTTTTTAAGATGCTGATCTCTTAAGTTCAAACAAATTTTAACAATCCTGCATTATTACTCACATTTACTGTTTTTGACATCATATTTTACATCTTTTTGTTTTGTGTAACCCTTAACTACTTATTGCAAATATAAATGATTGTACTACTTTTATTTTAAGATACATGCTTTTATTCATACCGTTCCTCCAATCTACTTGTTGGATTATTATTCACCTTTTTTCTTAAATTGAAGTATAGCTGATTTACAATGTTTTGTTAGTTTCAGGTGTCCAGCAAAGTGATTCATATATATATATATATATATTCTTTTTCAGATTCTTTTTCATACAGCTTATTACAAAATATTGAGTATAATTCCCTGTTCTGTACAGTAGGTCCTTGTTGTTATATCTATTTTATATAGAGTAGTGTGTATATATTACTCCCAAATTCCTAATTTATCCCTCCCCCTGATTTTACTACTTTTGTCTTTTAACCTTCCTACTAGCTTTATACCTAGCTCATTTACCTCCTTTACTGTATATTTGCCTTAACCAATGAGATTTTTCCTTTTGCAGTTTTCATGTTTTCCTTTTGCAGTTTTCCACCCCTCCTACCCATCTCATTGTTGTTCCTTCTTTATATCTTTAGCTGTAGATCTTTTCTGCTAGTCTTCTGGTTTTTCTCATCCATAGCTGCTCTGTAAATAGTTGTAATTTTGCTGTGCCCATGGGAGGAGGGTCTTCCCACTCCAGCATCTTGGCCATCTCCTGGCATTGTTAACCACCCCTCTTCTTTGAACCTCTCTCTTGGCTTCCGTAATAACATTCTACTTTTCTCTGGCAATTCTTTCTCAGTCTTCTTTTCATGCCACTTAAATACAAATGTGCCCCCCATTTAATATACCTTATTGGAGCTTCCATTCAAATTACCATAAGAATATATGCTCACTGAAACAAGTCAATAAGCAGGGAAGTGTACAAAGAAAAAGCCAACTATATCCTTTTCTGTATTTAGAGCTAATTTAGGATTCTAAAACTACTAAAATTTTTAATATTTTTAAATCTAAAGATTGATCTGGGTTGAAATAAGCCCAGATTCCATGACCCAAATGAAAGTATGTCTGTATTGCAAAGAAGACTGAAGGCAGTGAGACCAATTAGGAGGTTGTTACTTTGTATCCAAGTGAGAGGGGAAGGCAGTTTGTACAGGGGATTGGCAATGGAGATGGTAAAACAGACCCATTGGCTGGATATTTAGAAGATGGAATCATAGAGCTAAATGATTGATAGGAAGGGAGGTGAG
>NW_006777952.1:705686-728338 GCF_000442215.2 Lipotes vexillifer | reverse complement strand
GCAGGAATGAAGGATGCCCTCCAGGTTTCCAGGTAAAACATGTGAGAGGATGAGGGTGACACAAACTGAAATAGAATGTGGGAGGAGGAGCCAGTTTGGGGAAGAAACTGGTATTGGTATTCAGTTTGAGCACACTGAGTTTTAAATGCCAGGGAGACATCCAGGAATATAAGTCCTGTGGCCACCTGGGTACATGGACCTGGAGTTAAGGATTCAGAGAAGGGAGTTATCTGCTTATTATGACAAAGGGAGCTATGGTCGCACACAAGTTTGTGTCAGGAAAGAGTACAGTGAGAAGGGAAAAGTGGCCCAGGATAGAACCCCGAGGGGCCTCACATTTACAAGGGAGCAGAAGGAGAATCCTGATAGAGCATCCACCATTGCTCTCTCTTTTTACCATGTGTTACTTTGCATCCCAACTATCTGGTTCTTGGCCTGTGGGGTGTATTGATCATGCCTTTTTATTTGCTGTATTTCTGGTGCTTTGACATCTAGGGCCTTGTTGACCCTGGAGAGACTGCTCCTTCCAGGGCTAGCCAGTTAGTTCCTAGAGATAACAAAGGGCTTGGGGCAGTAGTCCAGTTCCCATGGCTGTCTGCCAGCCTGTGCCCCTCATAAGCAAACAGGTGCTGGAAATGGCATCACCAGGAATCTAGTGTCTAACTCACATAATACTTAGATCCATTGTTTAGGGTCAGTGGAGTTGGTTTCTGGGTATAGAGAGGAGGTGGTGTCTTCAAGGGCTGGGTAGAGCAGGAGCTAGAACAAGGTAGGAGCAGACATGCCTGGAGGAGTCAGTAGGAATATGAAAGTTGATGTGATTTTGTATCATGGGGTGAAGGGCTAGAAACCAGGGTCATAATCCTGCAGGCAATCTAGAGTATCTGGTCTATTTATAGTGTAGTCCTTGAGGTCCTCCAAGAACTGAGACCACACAGTTAGGTTTCTTTCCATTCCAGCTCCCAGCAAGAGGCAAAAACACAGGGTGTAGTGGGCCATGGCCCACCTGCACACACATGGAAGCTGCAGGGGTCGCCCAAGACTGCCACTTGGCAGGTGGAACCATTAAACAGATAGGAGCCAAAGTAGTTCCTGGACAGTAGTGGGTTGGGTTAGAGAAACACCCAGTGTCCCTTATCGCCCACCTGCCAAGAAACCAAAAATGTGATTTCTTGCATCTCTCCAGAAATCTGATCCTATGTTTCTACAAATAGGCAAATCTTCAGAGGAAAACAAAACAAAACACAAAACCCGTCTAGAGGAACCTCCGGTTAATTGTCTGGCAGGGGTAGGTGGACCATTTGTAAGAAGAGTATCTCTAGCTACCTTTCCACTTCCACCAGCCATACACAAGGTGCTGACAACTGACCCCAAACCCATCCTTTCTGGCAGGAGGTCCTGATTGGTCCCAAGAATTTCACCTGATTCTTCTCCCAGTTAGATCCTCATTCTTTGCAAGGGGATCCAAGGTGGGTTGTGGGTGTGGTTTTCCTGAATACCAAAAAAAGTACTGAGAGAGAAATACAAGAGAGAGCAAATAAAATGGATCTCAGAGTGAAAACTATTTATGTAAAAGAACTGCTTATATTTTTAAAATATTGAAGGGTAAAGCCATAACATGTTTTGAAAGGTTATCTGTAGAAGGAGGGGGCAATAGAGTGGAGAGGAGAGGAGTGAAAGGTAATGTTAGTACATTTGACTTAGCAACTATATAAATATCTTACATAATTATAAAACAAAATTAAGATTTAAAAACAATCTCTTGGGCTTCCCTGGTGGCGCAGTGGTTGAGAGTCCGCCTGCCGATGCAGGGGACGTGGGTGCGTGCCCCGTTCCGGGAGGATCCCACGTGCCGCGGAGCGGCTGGGCCCGTGAGCCATGGCCGCTGAGCCTGCGCGCCCGGAGCCTGTGCTCCGCAACGGGAGAGGCCACAACGGTGAGAGGCCCGCGTACGGCAAAAAGAAAAAACAAAAAAACAATCTCTTAAAAATTGAAAGAAAAATAAAACAAATGAACTTAACTGTAAATCAAATAGTGGGGAAGACACACAGAGGGGATCTATTTCAAGTGAGTTTAAAACATAGTAATTTGACTGCTTATCCTAGTGGGTTATACCCTTAGGACAAAAAGAACTGCTTCAAGAGTTTTAAACTGTTTATGGCGGTCATATTGTTGGTAGTAGTGTTGGTATTGTTATTCTGAGACTGTTAGATGTGTATTATGGCATGAAGAAAACGAGTAATTATGTGATAGTCTAGTATCATTCCCAGTGTTACTGAGAACCAGGATTTTTAGCATGGGAAAAAGAAAATACAGATTAAGATAGAAGTTAGATATAAACCCTGAATCTGAATTGGAAATATCATCATAAACTCACGATGAATTTATCTCAGAAAAAACTATTTTCTGGGGAATTCCCTAGTGGACCAGTGGTTAGGACTCCATGCTTTCACTTCTGAGGGTTCAGGTTTGATCCCTGTGGCAGAACTAGGATCCAGCAAGCCTCGGGGTGCAGCCGAAAAAAAAAAAAGTATTTTCTAGTTCTTTCCATTTTAAAGGCCTAAAAACAATGACCAAGAAGTAAAAGTGAGCACACTGATACCCAGATTGTGATCTTAAAATACTATTTCCAAGTAGAAATAGAGTTAGCAAAGACTGCTAAGACCTACTGTATAGCACAGGGAACTCTACTCAATGTTCTGTGGTGACCTAAAAGGGAAGGAAATCCAAAAAAGAGGGGATATATGTATATGTATAGCTGATTCACTTTGCTGTACAGTAGAAACTAACACAACATTGTAAAGCAACTATGCTCCAATAAAATTTAAAAATAAAAATAAAAAAGACCGCTAAGTTCTTGTCAGAAGGGCTTAGAAGTCAACTTAACAGGCCTCCCACTGGCCAAAGGTGGGTAATTTGTGCATCACATCAATATGTTTATCAACCCCAGTTCATGATAATACTAAAAACTGATTGGTCACCACAGTAAGATTTAAGTGCACAATTTATTATTTTGAGAACTGCTAAATAAAGGGAAAGACATTATTTATTATTGTTTTTCCTTTATGAACTATACCATTGGGTAGGCAAATAATATAGAAGAGGGTTTCTTTATAAAAGTAGTCCAGCTAATGAATGAAAAAGTCATGACAGACTTTGAATGTCACCAATTGGAAATCCTAATGAATTAATGGATCAAGTTATTGATATTCAAAAGCTGCTAACATCACAAATGGAGACACCCAGACATCTTGTGCTTGTAATGGAAGATCGCAATACCACCCATGAAGTTGTCCTGCCAAAAAAATTTAACTTGAACATGATCAGGCCTCTATATCCAATTACTAATTTACAGGGGAAAATAAAAATCAGAGGATAGAGAAGCATGTTAAATGGCACCATGGGAATATCGTCAGCAAAATACAGATTGTGGACAAATGAGCCCTTTTTTTTTGGCCACACCATGCAGCATGCAGTTCCCCGACCAGAGATCGAACCTGTGCCTCTTTCAGTGGAAGCATGGAATCCTAACCACTGGACTACCAAGGAATTCCCCAGCCATTTTCTTAAATAAATAAATTTCAAGGAGAAATGAGAGATAGAGGAAGAACTCCTAGAGTAAAAGAGAATTGAGTACATCAACAAATCACAAGGTAGAGGACTTTTTTGGATCATGATTCAAGCAAATTGTAAAGCATACACGTACACACAACATTTGAGATGATTGCAAACTGAACACTGATTGAATATTTGATAGAATTAAGGAATTATTGTTCATATTCCTAGCCATTTTGCTTTTTACTTGAAAAAACATAGCATTGTTTAAAAATTTTTTAAGTCCTCAAAATTTAGTAATGCATACTAAATAGTTAAAATATTTTGGATTTTCTTTAAAATAATATGGGAAGGGCTTCCCTGGTGGCGCAGTGGTTGAGAGTCCGCCTACCAATACAGGGGACACGGGTTCGTGGCCCGGTCTGGGAAGATCCCACATGCCGTGGAGCGGCTGGGCCCATGAGCCATGGCCGCTGAGCTTGTGCGTCTGGAGCCTGTGCTCCGCAACGGGAGAGGCCACAACAGTGAGAGGCCCACGTACCGCAAAAAATAAAAAAATAAAAAAAATAAAATAAAATAATATGGGAAAAGAGCAAGTAGCTGGAAGAACAGATGACATAAGCATGGCTATGAGTTAATTATTGTTAAAGACAATAATGAACTCTCGGGAGTTCATCATACTATTGTGTCTCCATTTATATAGTTTTAAAAATTTCCCATTAATAAAAAGCTAAAAGAAAAAAGAGGAATTGCAACATTCTAAAATTCCACAGAGAACTCAAGATGTAAACTAAGGAGATTCCATTCCTTGTGGTCATTGGTGTCATTGGTGGCTTTTTCAGAACAGTTTCAATGGAATAGTGAGGACAGAAGACAGTTTGCCGCAGGTTAAAAAGCGAATGATTTAGAATATGCCTTGGAATTAGCAGGGAATTTTTCACTCCCTCTCTCTTTCTACATTTACCATTATGGAAAATTACAAACCAAGAATAAAGTAAAGTGAGGGTAGAATAATGAATCTTCATGTACCTATTACAACTTAAATAATTGTCAACATTTTGCCAATGTTGTTTCATCTGCAATTCTCCACCATTTTTTGATGAACCAATTTAAAGGAAATTCTAGATATAATTTAATTTCACTTGTAAATAATCCAGTATTCATTTCTACTTGGTAAGGACCTTTTTCTAATTAACATAAATTAACAAAATTAAAAATAATTTAAGGAAGGATTTCTTAACAACATATAAAAAAGCACAAATCACAAAGAGCAAGTTTTTATGTTTCTTAACATTTAAGATTTTAAAATTCTGCTTAACAAAGATCATCACAAGGAAGGGAAAAAATAGACTGAGAAAAGATAAACACATGTAATAGACAAAGATTAAAGGACCACAACAAGGGAACTTCCCTGGTGGTCCAATGGTTAGACTCTGTGCTCCCAATGCAGGGGACACAGGTTTGATCCCTGGTTGGGGAACCAGGATCCTGCATGCTGCATGGCACGGCCAAAAAAACAAAAACAAAAACAAAACACACACACACACACACACACCCCAAATCAATAAAAAGGCAAACAATCCAATAGGAAAATGGTCAAAGAATAACAGATAACTTACAGAGGAGGAAATTTAAAGTACCATCAAGCATATAAAAACATGTTCACCTCCCTGGTAATCAGAACAAGCAACTTAAGACCACAGTGAGATACCATTCTATATCTTTCTTATAGACAAAATTGAATGTGATACAACCATATGTTGGCAAAGATGTAGACTAATGAGAATTCTTAGGTACCTCTAGTGAGAATGTAAATTGAACAGTTGTTGAAGAGAAATTTGGAAATGTCTACCAAAGCTGAAAATGAGTACATACCCCATGGTCTAACAATTCCCCTTCTAGGTGTAGAGCCCATAAAACCTTGGATATTTGCATAAGGAAACATGTATAAGAGTGTTTTTGTAACACTGTTTGCAACGGAGAAAAAGAAAATGGGAACAACCTAAATGTCCAACAATAGGAGAATAGGTAAATAAATTGTGCTTTATTCATATAATGGAACACTAAATTGAAGTTAAAATATGAATCAACCTCAGAAAACATGTTGCATGAAGAACACAAATTGTAAGGAAAATATAAATTATCACATCATTTATTTGAAGTTTATAAATTGTTTATGAGTACATATACACATCAAATAATAGTATATAGATATGTGTGGAAATGATGGATACCAATTTCAGGATACCAGTTACCTCTGTGAAAAAAGAAGTGAACACAAGGGGCTTCAAATGCATCTGTAATATTTTATTTTGTTTAAAGACCTAAGATTAAAACCTAAAAATCTGAAAGATTAAGAGCTAACCAGGCACACGAATATTTATTATATTTTTCTCTATACTTTTCTCTATGCTTGAAATTTTGCTAAAAAGAAAAAATAATGAATTAGGGAGTTGAGAAAGTGGAAACAGTAAGGATCTTGGCTTTGAAGTCAAAGAGAGAGGATAGTAGCTAGAAAAGGAAGAAGGGCCAAACTCCTAACGGAGCCGCAAGTTTTGAAATGCTGGCAGGTTAAAGGCCAAGCCATGCCTTTTCATTTTTTAGTATCCCCCTCCAGCTTGACAAATAATACTTGGCAAATAAGTAAGCATTCTATGACTTTTGCTGAATGGATAAATGGAGTTAACAGCCAGAATTGCTTCCAAAGACACAGTTGGCATCAATAAGATATATAGTCGAACATTCCTTTTTAACAAGGTGGCTCAGAATTTCCTGAATAGATTACTCTGGGGACAATTGCTTCTCTCTCTAAAAAGCCATATCCTCTGACTAAATGGGGATTTCTGCCATGCTAGCTAGCAGTGATTACAATTCAGCGTCCTTTCTTGATTAAAACCCTAACATAATTAGGTACCTGTGTTTTGTTGTTTTTGTTTTTGTTTTTAATATATTTATAGAGTTGTACAACTATCACCACACTCCAGTTTTAGAATATTTTCATTACACCAAAAAATAACCTCATGCCCATTTGCAGTTAATCTCTCCTCCCACCGCTAGCCTCAGGCTACCACTGGTTTTCCATCTGTTTCTATAAATGTGTGTTTTCTGGACATTTCATTTAAATGGGGTTATATTATATATAGTGTTTGTATCCGGCTTAGCATAATGTTTTTGAGGTTCGTCCATGTTGAAGCATGTATTAGAATTACATTCCTTTTTTACCAAATAGTATTTGATTGTATGGATATATATTATTTTGCTTATTCAGTCATCAGGTGATGAACATTTAGGTGGTTTCCAGCTTTTGGCTAGTATGAAGAATGCTGCTATGATCATTTGCGTACATGTTGTTTTGTGTGTGGACGTATGTTTTCATTTCTCTTTCTCTCTTTTTTTAAAACACTGTCTCTGTTTAATTTAAGTTCTTTTTTCTTTTTTCTTTTTTTTTTTTTTTTTGGCCGTGCTGCACAGCTTGCGCGATCTTAGTTCCCTGATCAGGGACTGAACCCAGGGCCACGGCAGTGAGAGCGCCAAGTCCTAACCACTGGACCGCCAGGGAAATCCCTGTTTTCATTTCTTTGGGGTAGATTCATAGGAGTGGAGTGGCTGAGTTGTATAGCAAATTTATGTTTTTAAGAAACTGTTCAACTGTTTTCCAAAGTGACTGTAACCATTTTACATTCCTGACAGCAATGTATGAGGGTTCTAGTTTTTCCACTTCCTCACTAACACTTGTTACCATCTGTCTTCATAATTCACACCCATTCTAGTGGGTGTGAAGTGGTATCTCATTGTGGTTTTAATTTGCATTTCCCTAATAACTGATTGTGTTGAACATATTTTCATTTGCCTATTAGGAATTTAGTTGCCTTTTTTGAAATGTTTATTCAAGTCTTCTGCCCATTTTTCAAATTGAGTGTCTTTTTATACTGAAATGTAAGAGCTCTTTATATATTCTGGATACAAGTCATTTATCAGGTAAATGTAAATATTTTCTCCTATTCCATAGCTTGTTTTTTTTTAATTTTCTTAATGATACCTTTTAATACTATAGAAGTCAACCTAAATTACTAGAGGTATTTAAATTTTAAATTGAAGGAAAATTTTACAGTATTAGATAAAAATTCATTATATTTCTCTGGTCTATTTTCATATACTAGAAACACAGTATAAATATTTTCTTTTTACATTAGTAATATAATTTTTATTGACTTGACTTGGAATCAAAGAGATTTATTCAAATAAAACAACAAAACTCTAATGGGATAAATTAAGGTAGGCATGAATATAGAAAGAGATAAATCTTGCTTGAGAAGGGTCAGTATAATGAAGGTGGCACATTTTCAAAGTAAATATATAGATTCAATTCAACAAGCATTTTTAATACCTCTTATATATTAATCATTATATTTGATACTGAAACAAAATATAAATGAGACAACATCATCTGGCTTAAGAAATTTACAAGGATTGAGACATTGGAGTCACTGTGGGAAAGAAGTAGCTTGGATTTCTACCTCATGTCATGTGCTGTAATAAGCCCTTGGGTGAATCTTCAATTTATTCACTCTGTTTTGGTTATATATTATTATATAACAAATCACCCAAAACTTAGTCGTGTAAAACAACAATAATTTTGTTTTCAGCTTTTCACCATTGAGTATGACATCTGCTTTGTATTTTTCATATATGGCTTTTATTATGTTGAGGTAATTTCCTTCTAGTCATAGCTCATTGAGTGTTTTTATCATTGAGTATTCATTGTGTTGAATTTTCTCAAATGCTTTTTCTGCATCAATTAAGATGATCATATGGGTTTTTCCCTTCACTCTATTAATGTGGTATATTACATTGGTCCATTTCACATGTTGGACCATCCTTGTATTCCAAGAATAAATACCACTTGGTTGTGAAGTATAATCCTTTTAATATGCTGCTGGATTCAGTTTGGTAGTACTTTGTTGAGGATTAATGCTCGTAAGGTCTGTAGTTCTTTTCTCGTAGGGTCTTTGGTCTGTATTTTTTTTCTTGCAGGGTCTTTCTCTGACTTTGGTATCAGGATAATTCTGGCCTGATAAGTTTGGAAGTGTTCCCCCCAGTTCAATTTTTTTGGAAAAGTGTGCAAAGGATTGGTGTTACAAGATGATTCATTTTGCCTTTTAAAGGAGTAGAGACTATCATGTTATATTGCTTTGAATATATATAACTGAAAGAAAGAAAAAAAAAGAAATTCTTTAGGCAATCAAGTGTGCCCTGTCTTTTCTAGTCTTTCCTGTTCCACTGTAAATGGGCCAGACCCAAGTTAGGACAACACCTTCACTCCCAGGACATCATGGCTGAGAGGATTCTCTTCTTCATGCCTCTCCAGAAATCAACTCCAGTGTCATTCCTTTATCTTGTTTTCAACAGAAGGTTAGCTCCAACACCATTCATTCACCTTGGCTCAGACTGGACTCTGAGAAGTTTTGGTCATTTCCAAAGTTCAAATCTAACTCAAAAGATGAAAAATAACACCTGAAACTAACACAACATTGTAAATCAGCTATACTCCAATAAAAATTCTTTAAAAAGGTAAAAAATAACCTCTTTGAGAATAAGTTAAGAGAAAATTCAGAGTAAGACTTGCATAAATGATCAAAACTTGGGCTTATTTCTAAATGTCCCTGGGTTATGTGAGATGTCCCTATAGAGTTATAATAAACTCCCATACACTTGGTTAAGCTAACTGGAGTTGGGTTTTGGTTAGTTGCAACTAGAGTCTTAACCACACACAGTCAATTTGAGAATATTTCCATCATCCCAGAAAGAAATCCCACACCTTTTTTTTTTTAATATGGTGGATTTTTTTGTTTTAATTAATTAATTTATTTTTGGCTGCACTGGGGCTTCATTGCTGTGCACGTTGCGCGGGCTTCTCATTGTAGGGGCTTCTCTTGTTGCGGAGCATGGGCTCTAGGTGTGTGGGCTTCAGTAGTTGTGGCACATGGGCTCAGTAGTTGTGGTTCATAAGCTTTAGAGCACAGGCTCAGTAGTTGTGGTGCACGGGCTTCGTTGCTCCGCGGCATGTGGGATCTCCCTGGACCAGGGCTTGAACCCGTGTCCCCTGCATTGGCAGGAGGATTCTTAACCACTGTGCCACCAGGCAAGTCCCAATCCCATACCTTTTATCCATAACTCCTAATTCTTCCATTCTCCTCCATCCCTAAGCAACCGCAAATCTACTTTCTGTCTTTACAGATTTGGCTATTTTGTACATTTGAAACCATATAATGTATGGTGTTTTTTGTCCAACTTCTTTCACCTAGAATAATGTTTTCAAGGCTCATCCATGTATTATAACGTGTCAGTACTTCGTTTGTTTTTATTGATGAACAATATTCCATCATATGGATATATCACATTTTATTTATCCATTCCTCAGTTGATGGACAGGATTGTTTCGATTTTGGGAGCTATGAAGAATAACGCTGTTATGAACTTTCGTGTATAAGATTTTATGATGATGCATATTTTTAATTCTTTTGGATATATACCTAAGAATAGAATTGCTGAGTGTTAAATTGTTCTTGCCAGTCCTGCCTGCCTGTGTTACTCCATAATCCTGGCTTTGGTAACAGATCTTTTCCTGCCCAACTTCTGACCTTGGCCCATAGCCTGTGGCCTCTTTTAGAGTTTCCTTTCTCCTATAAAGGACACAGTTACTCTAGTTCCCCATCTCCATCTTACCTACCTCACAGCTTTCAACAACTCAGCCCCTACTTGCATGCTTAGCCCCGCCCCACTTCCCATACTCCGTACTTTGAAGTAGGACAGTCCTCAGTTTGAATCCTGACCCAACCACTATATAACTGTGAGGTAATCCTCCCACTTCTTGGTGGCTTACCATAAGCTGGGCATGAGGCAATGTTCTTTACATACATGGTCTCATTTAATCCCAACACTTAGGTGTTTTAACAGACTCAGAGAGTTTAAATGACATGCTCAAGGTCAAGTAGCCATGGCCTCCATTCAAACCTGTCCTCCTTTTTAGAGCTGGGATATTGTCTTGTACTCTTCCTATCAAAACTTGCTGGTCCTATGGCTAACAAGTATAGATGAAAAATGTTTAACAGCACTAGTAATAAAAAATGCAATTTAAAATACAAAAGAGCTATCATTTGTCCCCTAACCAATTAGCAAAGATTTTTAAAAGTCTTTGGTGAGGATTAAGGAAAGCAGACACTGGTGGACATGTATATTGATATAGTCTTTTTTGGAGGTCAGCATTAAAAGCCTTAACAATGTACTTATCTTTTAGTTCTGGAATTCCAAGTCAAAAAACTTATTCTAAGGAAATATATGTGCACAAAGAATTAGCACTATCAATACTCAGTGTATCTTTGAGTTTACAAAATATGTAGATCCCATGTTTTATTTCTTAAAGGGAAAAAATATGCACAGTATATGTAAATGTATGCAAAATACACAGTAAAGCGACTAGGAGAAAATATACCAAAATATTGACTATGGGTGACTCTGAGTGGTGGGATTAAGAATGATTCTTTATTTTCTCCCTTTGCTTCTCTAAATTTAAATTTTTTTCTTTAACAGATATATGCAGTTTTGGAAAAAAAATATAATGCTGTGGAGATAAGCTTATCTTCTTTGTAGCTGAAACAAGAATTCCTTTGTAGGAAGAGGTCTAACTCTGTTGGAAGATCAGAGAAATAGTCACTGATTGATCTTCCTGAAACACTTGCTTAAGTGGACAAGTTGGAGCTTGTCAAGAAATCCAAGAAGCCAAGCATGTCCAGCCATTGAAATGGGAGCGTGGAGGGGAGAGTTCTGTGTATAGTTATTGTTGCTACTACATCTGTGGGTCTGCAGCTAAGTATCCAGTGATAGGTCTGGGGCCATTGTTGGTCAGCAGGGCAGCATTTGAGAAGATGAGTTGTTCATGGAACAAAGAAGAGTGAGGACAAACAGGTACCTTCAAGGACCGCTGCATATGTCCTTCACTGTCCCTAATCCCTGTGTCTCATCACTGATAAGTGGCTGCTGATTCATCTCCATCTTCCAAATATTGTGGAGTTTCTTCTTTGGGACAGTTCTAACTTGGAACCATACAGGGAAGAGGATTCTAAGAATCATAGTTCCTAGTTTAACCAACTTGACAATAGCACAATCTAACATAGGTTCATAGTCTGAATATATAAAGGACTCCAAAAAAATCAATAAGAAAACTGCAATACAACACAGTTTAAAAATGAATGAAACACTGAAATAGGCACTCTCATAAGATATCCAAATGGCCAATCAGCATTAGGGGAAATACAAACTAAAACCACAATGGTGTACCACCATACACCCATCATAATACCAAATATTGGTGAAAATATGGAGCAACTGGAACTCTTATATATTGCTAGTAAGAGTTTACATTGATTCAACTACTTTGGAAAACTTTTGCAAGATCTACTAAAGCTAAATACATGTATATCTTATAACCCAGTAATTTTGCTCCAAGTGAAATAAGCACAAATATTTACCAAGCAGTATATTCGTATTCAAGAATCTTCATAGGATTCTCATTCATAGTAGCTTCAAACTGGTAACAGCCCACATATTCATCAAAAGATGAATGGGCAAATAAATTGTAGTATATACACAAAATGGAATACTATACAGTAACAAAAAAGAATGAACTACTGTACATGAAGCAACATAGCTGAATCTCACCAATAAATTGAGGAGAAGCAGCCAAATCTGGTGTACAAAACAGGAAGACTATAGTGATGAGAGTCAGAGGAGTGGCAACATCTGTGTTGACTAGAAAGTCTAGAAGAGTCTTCTGGAGTGCTATAAATGTTCTACATTGATCTGGGTGGGAGTCACATGAGTGTATAGATAGGCACAAATTTACTGAAGTGTACACACTGAAGATAAGTGTACTTGTACACTATTGTAGGTAGTATTTTATACCCCAATTTTAAAAAATTTAAAGAAATCTATATCAGTAAAACATTCTAGGCAGCAAATACTATTAGAACTGCCATTCTAGACTAAGTTGAGCTGTGGCAATGGGAAGAAGACAGAACTGATGGAGTCTATCATGATTTTGTATTAGGAAGGTGTGTGGGGTTGGAGCAGGTAGAGTGAGTGAACTTTCAGGTGCTGGCGAGTGCTGCGATTCTTGTTTTTTAGAAAGTGTTGTGTTAATGTGTGTCCAACGTATGTCACCATGTCCACAGTTAGGGTTTGGATGGTCTGAAGTGTCTACTTGAGTAATGCCATTGCAGAACCCAGCATAAGGGTGAGCTTACCTGAGAAGACCACAGCCAACTGTTCCACTGGAACAGGCTACCTGCTTTTGGCACCTTAGGAGCAGGCACCAGGCAGCTCTGGACTTTAGCAGGTGCACCTCCATCTACATGTCTGCTGGTTGCACTTTCTTGGTTGTCCTGAAGGCCACAGCTGAAGAAGGATGGCTATAAAATTCCTGAGCAGGATTTGCTGCCCAGCACCCTAACATATATAGATCGCTGAGGATGGCAGTACTAATGATATTTGCTGACTGATGTGTGGAGGGTGTGGAAGCAAACGTCTTAAAAAAGAGGTCCCACTTAGGCTGTCAAGCCGAAAACTCCAAGTTTATCCCATCTGCTCTGGGCAACAATATCCACTCTCCAGGCCAGGCAGTACAGGGCTCCCTAATATTGTGTTTCCACATCTGTGAGGCTGCCTTGATAGTAAGTCCTCTTGGGGCAAGTTGACTTCAGCTAAACCTGAGAAGAAACACATGAGTGAGGTGCCCAGGCTGGGACCCTTTTATTCAGGATAAACATCAGTGTTGAAAGTATCAGTTTCTCTTAAGGAAGCTTGTTTGGGCTTTCCTGGGCAAAGATCCAGGTGGAAGTGAATTGATTTTGTTTGTTTGTTTTAGTTCCTAAAACACTGTAATGAATTTTAGATATCTTTCCTCTTGTTTATTTTTTTATTTTTTATTTTTATTTTTTGCCTGCACCACACGGCATGGGAGATTTTAATTCCCAGACCAGGGATTGAACCCTTGCCCCTGCAGTGGGAGCGCAGAGTCCTAACCACTGGACTGCCAGAGAAGTCCCAATATCTCTCCTCTTGGAAGTTGGTTCTAGGTGGTCAGGACTGTAAAATTTTGGCAAAACCACAATCAGTTGCAGAAACCTCGGGCATATTCTATTTATGACTTGATATCCTGAATTTTTCACTTAACATTATATTATAAACATTTCCAACATTCTTCAAAAAATTCCTTTTGAATGGCTGCATAATCATCCATCATGAATGTCCTAGAATTTGTTTAACTCATTCCTCTGTTATTGGATATTTCCATTGTTTCCAACTTTTTGCTATTGTTTTTTTTTTTTTTTTTTTTTTCTTGCGTTATGCGGGCCTCTCACTGTTGTGGCCTCTCCCATTTGCGGAGCACAGGCTCCGGACGCGCAGGCTCAGCAGCCATGGCTCACGGGCCCAGCCGCTCCGCGGCATGTGGGATCCTCCCGAAACGGGGCACGAACCCGCGTCCCCTGCATCGGCAGGCGGACCCTCAAGCACTGCGCCACCAGGGAAGCCCTGCTATTGTTTTTTTAAATTTATTTTTTATTGAAGTATAGTTGAATTACAATGTGTTAATTACTGCTGTACAGCAAAGTGACTCAGTTATACATATATATACATTTTTTTCATATTCTTTTCCATTATGGTTTATCACAGGATATTGAATATAGTTCCCTGTGCTATACAGTAGGAACTTGTTACTTTTTGCTATTATAAATTTGTAATAAAAACTTGTTTTGGTAAAGGCAGATCAGTTTGTTTTGGAGATTGATTCCCAAGACGGAAATGATCGCATAAAGGGTGTGAGCATTTTAAATGTCTTAATATTGATTGCTTACCAAAATATGAAGTGCAATTTACCCTCTGGGACAGATCTTAAATTGTATCCTGGGCATCGGTGTCCTTATTTGTGCTCCTATTGGGGTAGAAGCCTTGGACTGGAGTCCAGTGGGCATGGCTGGGCCATTGACCTCTTCACTGTTCTTACTAGCTCCTGCCCACAGGTCTGACTGTTCTGCACACCTCTAACTACTGTCTTGAGTTTGGTTCCAACTCAGTGAACCTCCCATAACCATGGTGCTGCTAGCCCCTACTCTGAGCATCAGTCCCATTGCCAAGACTCCTGCTTCTACACCCCAACACAACATAGGACCCTTATATCTGATGGACCTACAGTTCCAGTTAGCTCACCCTCCTGGATATAGTGGTTTGTACAGATGACTCGTCATGCACAAGCCAGGTTCTCCCTCAGGTAAGCCTCTCCCTGCTAAGCCTGCTTATTTCCAGCTGATTTTTAAGAGCAAAGATTATGGTATCAGATAGAGCTCAGTTCAAATATCTACTTTTATGAGTTTTACATATGTGTCCTTGAATCTCAGTTTCCTCACTGTAAACAGGGGTAATAATATGTAGTGATCTTTATTAGTTTGTATTTTTTTGCTTAATATGTACATATGTACCCATACAACAGTATTATAATTTTTTCTTCCAACTATCATACATACTTTAACAAAGTTAAGGGGAGAAAATAGTCTACCATATTTATCCAGACTTACATTTCTATCATTCTTTCTCCATTCCTGAAATTTCAAATTTCCATCTAGTATTATCTTCCTTATACCTGAAGAGCTTCCTCTAGCATTTCTTTTAGAGAAAATCTGATGGCAACAGATTTTATTTTTCTTTCAGCAGTGAATTTCACCTTTATTCCTGAAGGGTATTTCCACTGGATATAGAAATTTAGGTTGATAGTTCTTTTCTTTCAGCACAGTAAAGTCTTTGTTTCAGTGACTTCTGACCTCCATGGTTTCTTTTTTTTTTAATTTATTTTATTTTATTTATTTATTTTTGGCTGTGTTGGGTCTTCATTGCTGCACGCAGGCTTTCTCTAGTTGCAGCCAGTGGGGGCTACTCTTTGTTGCAGTGTGCAGGCTTCTCATTGCGGTGGCTTCTCTTGTTGTGGAGCACAGGCTCTGGGCGTGCAGGCTTCAGTAGTTGTGGCACGTGGGCTCAGTAGTTGTGGCTTGCGGGCTCTAGAGCACAGGCTTAGTAGTTGTGGCGCATGGGCTTAGTTGCTCCGCGGCATGTGGGATCTTCCCAGACCAGGGATTGAACCCATGTCCCCTTCATTGGCAGGCACTGTGCCACCAGGGAAGTCCCCCTCCATGGTTTCTGATAAGAAATCTGAAGTTATTCCAATCATTATTCTCCTGTATGTAATGCATTGTTTTTCTCTAATAGCTTTTAAGATTTTTAATTTGTTTCGTTTTCAGTAGTTTGATTATAATGTGTCTGGGCATGGGTTTCTTTGAGTTTACCCTTTGAGGTTGATAGAGTTTCTTGATCTGTACATTTATGCTTTTCACCAAGTTTGGGAAATTTTCAGCCATTTTTTCCTCAAATTTACTTTTGCGACACAAATATCCTTCTGAGATTCCATTGAGGCAAATATTAGATGTTTTTGTATTTTCCCATAGGTTCCCTGTGGCTCTATTCCTTTCCACACACTTCCCCCCTACAATGTTTTATTTCTCTGTGGTTCAGATTGCACAGCTACTATTGATCAGTTTTCAAGTTCATTGACTCTTTCCTCTGTCATCTCCATTTTGTGACTGAATCCATCTAATGAATTTTTAAAAGTTTGGTTATTGTATTTTTCAGTTCTAAAATTTCCATTGGGTTCATTTTTATTCTATTTTTCTACTGAGACTTTCCTTTCTTTTTGTTTTTTCAATGATGTTCATCCTACTTCTTGGAGCATGGTTAAAATAGTTGCTTAAAACCATTTGTCTGATACCTATAACGTCTCTGTCCTGTCAGAGTTGGCTTCCATTGGTTGTCTTTACCCAGATGAACTGTTGAGATTATTCTCATTTTTCTATGTTGAATAATCTTGGATTGTATCCTAGACATTTTCTATATTATGAGGCTCTGTGACTTATTTAAAACCTATGGGGAATTTTATTTTATTTTATTTTTATTTTTTATTTTTTTGGCTGCGCCACATGGCATGTGGGATCTTAGTTCCCTGACCAGGGGTGGAACCAGCAAACCCCTGCAGTGGAAGCCTGGAGTCTTAACCACTGGACTGCCAGAGAAGTCCCTGGAGAATTTTATTTTTTATTTATATTTTTATTATTTTATTATTATTTATTTTAGCAGACAATCAACCTGGTTATTTCAGCCTACAAGTTTGAACCTACCTTCTGTGGTGCAACGTAAGTTTATATTTCAGAGTTTTTGCAGTACTGTTTGGAACAATCCCTCAAATGCACCACCCAGGGACCACTTTTATTCCTAAGCAGTGGTCTGCCTTGTGGTTCACTTCTGAAAGCATTGCTATTCTATTTTTTTTAAATTGAAGTATAGTTGATTTACAATGTTGTGTTAGTTTATGGTGTACAGCAAAGTGATTCCGTTATTCTTTTTTATTATGGTTTATTACATGATACTGAATATAGTTCCCTGTGCTACACAGTAGGACCTTGTTGTTTATGTATTTTATACATAGTAGTTTGTATCTGCTAATGCCAGACTCTTAATTTATCCCTCCCCTACCATGTTTCCCCTATGGTAAACATAAGTTTACCATAAGTGTGGGATCTTTAGTTGCAGCATGCGAACTCTTAGTGCGGCATGTGGGATCTAGTTTCCTGACCAGGGATTGAACCCAGGCCCCCTGCATTGGGAGCACGTAGGCTTAGGCACTGGACCACCAGGGAAGTCCCCTTAAGTTATTGATTTTAAATCTTCTTTTTTAGTAAAAATCATTTAATTTTTAAATTTCCTTCTAATCACTGCTTTAGTTGAATCCCACAAATTTTGATATAATGTATCATCATAAGTTTGAGATTTTCTAAGTTTTCCTTGTAATTTTTTCTTTGATCCATGGTTAATTAAGCATGTCGTTTAATTTCCAAATACTTGGAGATCTTCTTTTTGTTTAATTCTATTTTAGTTAAATTGTAGTCAGAGAACATAGTCTATATCATTTCTACTTTTTGAACTTATTGTGCCTTATTCTATGGCTCATTCGTGATGAATGTTCCAAGTGCACATGGAAAGAATATATTCTGCAGTTGTTCAATGCAGTGTTCTATAAATGTCAAAAGATTGAGTTGGTTGATACTATTGTTCAAATCTTCTTACTCTTACTGATTTCCTATGTATTTGTTCTGTTTTTGAGAGAGGAGTGTTGAAATCTCCAAATATAATTATGAATTTTTATTTTTTCTTTTGGTTCTTTTGGTTTTATTTTTCTTTTGGTTTTTTTGTGTGTATTTATTGAAGCTGTTATTAATTACACATTATGATTATATGTCTTCTTGAAGTGATCCTTTTATCATTAGAAAATTTACCTTTTTATCTCTGGTAAGCTCCCTGTCCTGAAATCTGTTGTTTGATATTAAATTAACATAGCCATCCCAGCTTTCATAAGAATATGTGTTAGCATAAGACTATAAGTATTTGCATAAATTTTAATAAGATTAGGCTTTGCATGGTATATAGTTTTCTATCCTTTCTATCTATACTTTTAATCTGTCTGAGTCATTTATTTAATGTGAATCTCTTAGCATATATTTGGTTCTTGCTTTTTAAAAAAATCTAGTTTGACAACCTCTGTCATTTAATTAGAATATTTAATCAGTTTACATTTAATGTAAGTTTAGGTATGGCTAGTTCTAAGTCCACCATCTTGCTAATTTTTTTCTGTTTCTTTTTAATGTTCTTTGTTTTTCTCCTCCTTCTTCCCTGCCTTCTTTTAGATTATTTCAGTGTTTTCCAGTATTCAACTTTATTATTTGCTTATTAGCTATATACATATTCTGTCTTATATTGTTAATGGTTCCTCTAGGATTTACAGTGTTAATCTTTGACTTATAATCTACTTTCAAATAATACAAATTCACATATAATTTAAGAAAATTATAATGGTATATTTTCATTCCCCTCTATCCTTTCTGCTGTTGTTTACATACATTTAACTTCTACATGCATCATAAACCCTGCAATACATTGTTATTTTGTTTCTTCAAACTATCTTTTAAAGAAATTAAGAAATGAAGGAAACAGTCTTTTAATTTTACTTCCATATTTACCATTTCTAGTACTTTTCAGTTTTTATTCCTTCATTTACTCATTTATGCTTCCACTTGGCAACATTTTCTTTCAGCCTGGACTCTAAAATTTCTTAAAGAGCATGTCTCCTGGCAATGAATTTTCTGAGCTTTGTTTGCCTTTATTTCACCTTCATTTTTAAACAGTATTTTTGCTTAATGTAGATTCTGGTTTGACAGAGTGTATTTTTCTTACAATACTTTAAATGATTTTTCTGGCTTACCTTATTTCTGATGAAAAGCCAAAAGTTATACTTATCATTATTCCCCTATGTAATACATATATTTTCCCTCTGGCTACTTTTAAGATTTTTTTCATTGGTTTTCAGAAATTTGATTATGATGTTCTTCAGTGTGTTTTCCTTTTTTATACTCCTTGGAGTTCTTTGAGCTTCTTGGGTCTGTGAGTTTATATTTTGGAAAATTTGAAAAAATTTTGATCATTATTCAAGTGTCATATTGCAACCATTATTCAAATATTTTTGCCTCAATTTCTTACCTCTCCTTCTAGTGCTTGAATTTCACATGTAGTAGATGGCCTGATATTCTCCAATAGATCAGTGAGAATTCATTAACCATTTTCTAGGCTTTTTACCTCTGTATGCTTCAGTTTATATACTTTCTATTACCATCTCTTCAAGTTCATTGCTCCTTCTCTGTGTCACTGCTGTTAAACCTATCCAATGAAATTTTCAATTCATATATTTTATTTTTGGATTCCAGGATTTTTATTTGGTTCTTTTTTGCTCTTTGGATATTTCCTAATCGTTCCTTTGTTGTGTTAATCTGTTTCTTAAAATAGTTGACATGTTATAATAGTTTAATAAATATAATACAACAGTTTATAATACTGTTTTAAGTCTGTTGGTAATAACATAATTTCCATCATTTGGGGGTGTATTTCTATTGACTAATTTTTCTTTGGGTTACAGATCATACTTTCCTGCTCCTTCACATATCTAGTAATTTTTTATTATATGATGGACATTATGAATGCATTGTTGAGTGCCTAGGTTTTTTTTTAACTTCCGTAATAGAATTTGGGATTTTCTTTGGTCATGGAGTTAATTTGCT
Organism: Lipotes vexillifer; assembly: GCF_000442215.2. Classification (NCBI taxonomy): domain Eukaryota; kingdom Metazoa; phylum Chordata; class Mammalia; order Artiodactyla; family Lipotidae; genus Lipotes; species Lipotes vexillifer. Next base: position 708,518 of record NW_006777952.1, on the reverse strand, counting down.
TGGGAATTAGCTTAACCCTTTTGAGACTTGTTTTTAAGCTTTGTTAGGTAATGTGGGTCTAGAGAAACCTTTACTCGAGGGCTAGATTAGTCCTTTTCCTAAGATGGGATCTTTCTGAAGACTCTATTGAAGCATCAGTTTTTATAAAGTGTTTTAACTCTGGCTGTTTTAAATTTGAATATATCCTAGCCTTGTATCAGGTCAGTAATTATTTAGCTTATAGGTATCTTTCCCTGATAATTGTTCTTTGCCTGTCCTCTTGGAGTCTTGTCCTGTGCATGTACAGTTTGGTATTTGGCCAAAGACTCAAGAGGGTCCTATGTGGATTGCTGGAGCAGCTTTTGGCATCACTCCTTTACCTTTGGTACTTTTCCCTACGCATTCCAGATAACTAAGTGTTCCTGAACTCTGATTTCTGTCTTTTTAAGTCAGGGAGACTGCTGTGCTCTATTTAGACTACTCTTCCTTACACCACAGTCCAGAATTTAATGACAGATAAAAAGGGAGGCCATATGGGGCTCACCTTATGTTTTTTCCCTTCTCTCAAGGAATATCACTGTATTGCCTGTTATGGAATATCTGAAAACAGTTATTTCATGTGTTTTGTTCAGTTTTTTAGTTGTTTAGAGTGGGGGGACTGGTTGAATATCAGTTTCTGTCATAAATCCTTGAAATATAATATAAATATAATAAATAAAAACATTAATCTTTGCCTCTCAGATGATTTTATATTTTAATTTTGAGAGGCAATGGAAATGTTTTGTCATGATTTGTGTACCAAAAATTGGTAAATTTTATTGTATGTAAATTATACCTCAATAAAACTCATAAAAAGACAAAATAGGGCTTCCCTGGTGGCACAGTGGTTGAGAGTCTGCCTGCCGACGCAGGGGACACGGGTTTATGACCCCATCTGGGAGGATCCCACATGCCTTGGAGCGGCTGAGCCCATGAGCCATGGCCACTGAGCCTGCGCGTCCGGAGCCTGTGCTCTGCAACAGGAGAGGCCACAACAGTGAGAGGCCCGCGTACCACAAAAAAAAAAAGACAAAATAGAGACTTTTGAGCCAAAGTTATATTATTAAATATTTCAGGCACGCAAAGATAGGTATAGAGAATAATATACGGAATGTCCTTATGGTTATCATTCAGATTACAAAATAAGACAATACAAATATAACTGGAAGCTCCCTGTGTATCCTTTTCTCCCCTGCAGAGTTAACCACTATCTTGAACATTGTGTTTATTATCCTAATGCTTGATTTTATCATTTTGCTTCATATACATATATGTATATATATAAACACACAAAGATACAAAGGTAAATATATATTTAACTTTGTAACTTAGCAAATATGTTATTGTTTTCACTGCTTTTCAACTTGACTAAATTTCATCCATGTAGCTGTTTTTAAATGATGTGATAATAAATAGGCAAACCCACAAACATAATTATATTTATATAACATCTAGTCTTGGGCCTGTACAGAAATGCACAAAGTTTAGCAGACTCTGCATTTTGAACTAACCTTCCCTCAGGAGAGAAAGTCAAGAAAATCACTGTCATTTATTCCTCTGCCCAGGGGAAAATAAATTAGTGAACACTCACTCTTGGCAAGTGGCATGAAAGGCAATTTGTAAGGCTGGCCTTGTTCCAACAGCTGTAGTAAAGACTCATATGTCGAGGGGTGATGAGGGTTTGGCTGTTCCCATTGCCCTGAGTCAGCAGGCCTACTGGTGCCTGGTGTTAGCAGTTTCCAGTTAGAGAGTGGCTGCTGGACACCCTCCTGCTGTCTCCTGGATGGAAATGAGTGTCTCAAGAAAATTGATTCTATTGCTCAGTTCCAGGCTGGACCATTAACTCTGTGAATATTATTAATTCCTTAATAAGGGTCAGAAATATCTGTAATGCCTTCCCTATGTGACTCCTTTTTATGAGGTTCAGCCCACATGCTGTAACCATCCTCCAAGGCACAGGCTCAAGCGGCATCTCTTTCCTCATACCAGGCCTGATTCTCCCAATTCAAAATGATGGCTGCTTCTTTCAGCATTTATCCTTGCCTCTTTTATTGTTTTCTACATGTGCTATGTTTATTTCAGTACCTGTCTTGTTTCCACTATGGAAGTCAGAGACATGCATATGCCAATTTCTCTTTATATCCATCCATTTGCCTCTCCTCTTCCTCTCACTCTCAGTGCCTAGTGAAATATTTAACACAACTGTTTATTGAATAAATGACTTTAAGAGAAATTAAGTTTTTGTTTCATTTTATCACACCATTAAAACAACAGAAATACACTGCTCATGGAACGACCCTGTATACAACATAACATTTGTATTCTCTAGTTTAATCTGTAATTCCACACTTTGGGTTCAAGTAAGTTCCCAAGGACAAGCCAATCCCTGTAATCACTAGCAAGACCACAGCCCATAAACATAGCTGGAGTCTCCAGAATGAGTTTTATTTTCTCATAACCTTTGCTTATTAAGTAGAGTTTCATTTTCTTTTTCATTGTTCTTTTGAGCTATAACAAGCCCCTCCTCTATCCATTTCTTGATTTCCCAACAGGTCAGTTTTGATCACTAGCAGAGTGATTAAATTTCCTGAAATGCCACACAGCTGAGCCAGAAGATCTAAACAGAAACAAAAGGGGCATCAAACAGAAGAGCCTGCTTTCAAAGTTCCCAGATGACATGAAATTCAGAGGCATTAACTAACTTATTTAAAGGTGAAGGAAAAATTTAATCAGAAAAAGTAATGAAAAGCATGTCTACATTAGCACACAACCACACACACACACACACACACTTTTTTTTTTTTTTTTTTTTTT
>NW_006777952.1:665075-705659 GCF_000442215.2 Lipotes vexillifer | reverse complement strand
CTGTTGCGGCCTCTCCCGTTGCGGAGCACAGGCTCCAGACGCGCAGGCTCAGCGGCCATGGCTCACGGGGCTACCCGCTCCATGGCATGTGGGATCTTCACGGACCGGGGCACGAACCCGTGTCCCCTGCATCGGCAGGCGGACTCTCAACCACTGTGCCACCAGGGAAGCCCACACACACTCTTTTTTGCACATTTATTTTTCTTTTTACTTCAAGCCGGGCATAATAAATTTCTGTATCATTCAGTGAAATCAGTTCCTTCAGTTGGAATGTATGGAATTCCCGTTAATAAGTAAATAAGGGGAGAACAGAATTAATTTGTTTATAATTTATTTTGTAAAAGATATTTTTCTCAAAATCATTTAAAAATCACATGAAACTAAAAAACTTATAACTAAAAACACAGGAGTCTCTCCCTTTCTTCCTCTCAGTTCTTTTCCCCAGAGACAACGACCAACACCCCTTCTGCCTTTTACTCAAGTATTCCTTCTAGTATCTACCTCTATTCTAAATATTATGCTTATATTTTTATTTCTTACCTTCTCAGTTTTAGACATTATCCATTTCTTGGTATGGAAGTTGAGATCTTAGCACCCTTTTCTTATAACACACACCCTTTTCCTCCTCCCCATCCTCTCAGTATAGGTATATCACAATTTTCAGTGTATTAATATGCAGTGTTTGTCTTATTTTGACTATGTCAGTATTGTCCACTTCTGAGCCAAGTGCTATAATATATTATGAATGAGTTTATTCATTGTCCTGATTGTTTCCAGTCTATCTGAGGTATGACTGACAAACAAATATTGTATATATTTAAGGTGTACAACATGATGATTCGATATACGTATTCATTTTGAAATGATTACCACAATCAAGCTAGTTATATGCATTATCTCATACAGTTACCTTTATTTATTTATTTATTTTTGGTGAGAGCACTTGAGATCTACTCTCTTAGCAAATTTCAAGTATATAGTACATTTTTTTTTTTTTTTTTTTTTTGCGGCACGTGGACCTCTCACTGCTGTGGCCCCTCCTGCCGCGGAGCACAGGCTCCAGACGCACAGGCCCAGCGGCCATGGCCCACAGGCCCGGCCGCTCCGCGGCATGTGGGATCCTCCCGGACCGGGGCACAAACCCGTGTCCCCTGCATTGGCAGGCAGACTCTCAACCACTGCGCCACCACGGAAGCCCCTATAGTACATTTTTAACTATAGTTACCATGCTGTTCATGAGGTCTTCAGAACTTATTCATCTTGTGTTTGAAAGTTTGTACCCTTCGACCAACATCCCCCCTTTCTCCCCATCGCCCACCCACTGATAATTACAATTTTATTCTCTATTACTATGTTACTCTATGTTGAACACTTGAAGATTTCATGTGTAAGTGATGCCATGCAGTATTTGTCTATGTCTAGTTTATTTCTCTTAGCATCAATGTTGTCACAAATGGCAGGATTTCCTTCTTTTTTATGGCTGGATAATATTCCATTATATATGCCACATTTTCTTTACCCATTCATCTGTTGATGGACACTTAGATTGTTTCCATATCTTGGCTGCTATGGATAATGCTGCAGTTAACATGGGTGTGAAGGTATCTCTTTGAGATGCTGATTTTATGTCCTTTGGATAAATACCCGGGAGTAGGATTGCTGGATCATATGGGCAGTTCTATTTTTAAAAAATAAATTTATTTATTTAATTATTTATTTTTGGCTGCGTTGGGTCTTGCTTGCTGCACATGGGCTTTCTCTAGATGTGGCAAGTGGGGGCTACTCTTCGTTGCGGTACACAGGCTTCTCATTGCAGTGGCTTCTCTTTGTTGCAAAGCACGGGCTCTAGGCGTGCAGGCTTCAGTAGTTGTGGCTCATGGACTCTAGAGCACAGGCTCAGGAGTTGTTGCGCACAGGCTTAGTTGCTCCATGGCATGTGGGATCTTCCTGGACCAGGGCTCAAACCCATGTCCCCTGCATTGGCAGCCGGATTCTTACCCACTGTGCCACTAGGGAAGTCCTATTTTTAATTTTTTTGAGGAAACTCTACACTGTTTTCCATAGTGGCTGCACCAATTTACATTACTACCAATGGTGCATTAGGGTTCCCTGTTCTCCACATCCTCACCAACACTTGTTATTTCTTGATTTTCTGATAACAGCCATCCTAACAGATGTGATATGATATCTTATTGTGGTTTTGATTTGCATTTTCCTGATGTCTAGAGATGTTGAGCACCTTTTCATGTACCTGTTTGCCATATGTGGTCTTCTTTGGAGAAGTGTCTATTCAAGTCCTTTGCCCATTTTAAAATCAGGTTACTTGTTTTTCTGCTATAAATTTGTATGAGTTCCTTATATATATATATATATATTTTTTTGCTGTACGCGGGCCTCTCACTGCTGTGGCCTCTCCTGTTGCGGAGCACAGGCTCCGGACGCACAGGCTCAGCGGCCATGGCTCACGGGCCCAGCCGCTCCGCGGCATGTGGGATCTTCCCGGACCGGGGCACGAACCCATGTCCCCTGCATCGGCAGGCGGACTCTCAACCACTGCGCCACTAGGGAAGCCCCCTTATATATTTTGGATATTAACCCCTATGGAATATATGGCTTGCAAATATTTTCTCCCATTCTGTGGGTTGCCTTTTCATTTTTTTATTGTTTCTTTTGCTGTGCAGAAGCTTTTTGCTTGGATGTAGTCCTACTTGTTGACTTTTGCTTTTGTTACCTATGCTTTTGTTGTCAAATCCAAAAAGATCACTGCCAAGACCAATATCAAGGAGCTTCTTCCCTATGTTTTCTTCTAGGAGTTTTAGGGTATCAGGTCTTATGTTTAAGTCTTTATTTCATTTTGAGTTAATTTTTGTGAGTGTTGTAAGATAGGGGTCCAATTTTTCTGCATATGGTAATCCAGCTTACTCAGCACCATTTGTTGAAGAGGCTATTCTTTCCCCATTGAGTATTCTTGGCTCCCTTGTCAAATATTAATTGTTCAGGTATACAGGGGTTTATTTGTCTATTCTGTCATTGGTCTATGTTTCTATTTTTATGCCAGTATCATACTGTTTTAATTACTATAACTTTGGACTATACAGACGGTCTCTGACTCACTATTTTTCGACTTTATGATAGTGCAAAATCGATACTCATTCAGTACAAACTGTACTTCACATTTTGAATTTTTATCTTTTCCAGGGCTAGCACTATGCAGTTCAGTACTTTCTCATGGTGCTGGGCATCAGCAGCAAGCCACAGCTCCCAGTTAGCCATGCAATCATGAGGGTAAACAAATGATACACTTACAACCATTCTGTACCCATACAACCATTTTCTTTTTCACTTTCAGTACAGTATTCAATAAATTACATGAGATATTTAACACTTTATTACAAAATAAACTTTGTGTTTGATGATTTTTAAAATAAATTTATCTATCTATTTATTTATGTCTGCATTGGGTCTTCACTGCTGCGCATGGGCTTTCTCTAGTTGCAGCGGGCAGGGGCTATTCTTCGTTACGATGAGCAGGCTTCTCATTTGCAGTGGCTTGTCTTGTTGCAGAGCATGGGCTCTAGGCGTGCGGACTTCAGTAGTTGCAGCACATGGGCTCAGTAGTTGTGGCTCGCGGGCTCTGGAGCTCAGGCTCAGTAGTTGTGGTGCACAGGCTTAGTTGTTCTGTGGCATGTGGGATCTTCCCGACCAGGGCTCAAACCCATGTCCCCTGCATTGGCAGGCAGATTCTTAACCACTGCACCACCAGGGAAGCCCGTGTTTGATGATTTTGCCAAACTGTAGGCTAGTGTAAGTGTTTTGAGCATGTTTAAAGTAGGCTAGGCTAAGCTGTGATGTTCAGTAAGTTAGATGTATTAAATGCTTTCTAACTTCTGATATTTTCAACTTACAGTGGGTTTATTAGGATGTAACCCCATCATAAGTTGAGGAAGATGTGTAGTTTAAAATCAGGAACTGTGATGCCTCTGGCTTTGTTCTTCTGTTTCATGATTGCTTTAACTATATTCAGGGTCTTTCATGATTCCATAAAAATCTTAGGATCATTTTCTTCTATTTCTGTTCAAAATACCTTTGGAATTTTGATAGAGATTGTGTTGAATATATAATTGGCTTTGGGTAGTATGGACATTTTAACAATATTAATTCTTCTAATCCATGAACACAAATATCTTTCCATTCATTTGTGTCTTCTTCAATTTCTTTTATCAAGGTCTTGTAGTTTTCATTGTACAGATCTTTCACTTCCTTAGTTAAATTTTTTCCTATGTATATTATTATTATTTTTGATGCTACTGTGAATGGAATTGTTTCCTTTATTTTTCAGATAGTTTGTTTTTAGTGTATAGAAGTACAACAGATTTTTGTATGTTTATTTTACATCCTGCCAATTTACTGCATTTGTTGATTAGTTCCAATATTTTTTTGGTTGAGTCTTTAGGATTTTTTAATATAAAATTATGTCATCTGCAAATAATAACAATTTTACTTTTTTGTTTCCAATTTGTATGCCATTTATTTCTCTTTCTTGCCTAATTGCTTTGGCTACAGCTTTCAGTATGATGTTGAATAAGAGTGGTGAGGTTGGGGGATCTTAGAGGGAAAGCTTTCAGGTTTTCACTGTTAAGTGTAAGTTAGCTGTGGATTTCTCGTATATGGCCTTTATTGTGTTGAGGTATATTCCTTTTATACCCAATTTGTTGAGAGTTTTTACCATGAAAGGCTTTCTCAGCATCTATTGAGATGACAATATGATTTTTATCGTAATAAGATGATAACTTTCATTCTATTAATATGGTGAATCACATTTATTGACTTGCATATGTTGAAACATTCTTGCATCAAGATAAATCCTGGTTGGTCATGGGGTATAATCCTTTACATGTGTTACTGAATTTGATTTGCTAATATTTTGTTGAGAATTTTTGAATCTATAATCATCAGGGATAGTGGCCTATAGTTTTCTTTTTGTCTAATGTCCTTATCTGGCTTTGGTGTCAGGATGATGCTTATCTCATAAAATGAGATTGGGAATGTTCCCTCCTCTTCAATTTTTTGGAAGCATTTGAGAAGGATTGGCATTAATTCTTCTTTAAATATTTGGTAGAATTCAACCATCTGGCCCTGGGCTTTTCTTTGATTACTGATTCAGTCTCCTCTTTGTTGGTTTGTTCAGGTTTTCTGTTTCTTCATGATTCAATCTTGGTAGGTTGTATGTTTCTAGAAATTTATCCATTTCTTCTACGTTATCCAGGTTGTTGGTATATAATGCTCATATAATATTCTCTTACAATTCTTTGTATCTCCATGGGTATGAGCTATTAATATCTCCTCTTTTGTTTCTGATTTTATTTGGGTCTTCTTTTTTTCTTAGGTAGTCTAGCTAAAGTCTTGTCAATTTTGTTTATCTTTTCAAAAAGCCTTTCTCTCTTAGCTTTGCTGATCTTTTCTGTTGTATTTGTAGTCCATATTTCATTTATTTCTGCACTGATCTTGGTTATTTTTTTTCTGCTCACTTTGAGCTTTGTTCTTCCTTTTCTAGTTCCATGAGATGTAAAATTGCTTTTTTAATTCGAGATTTTTCTCCTTTTTAATGTAGACATTAATTGCTATAAAGTTTCCTTTTAGAACTGCTTATGCTGCATTCCGTAAGTTTTGGTATATTGTGTTAACACTTTCATTTGTTTCAAGATTTTTTTTTTTTTTTGTGGTACGCGGGCCTCTCACTGTTGTGGCCTCTCCCATTGCGGAGCACAGGCTCCGGACGCACAGGCTCAGTGGCCATGGCCCACGGGCCTAGCCGCTCTGCGGCATGTGGGATCTTCCTGGACCAGGGCACGAACCCGTGTCCCCTGCGTCGGCAGGCAGACTCTCAACCACTGCGCCACCAGGGAAGCCCTGTTTCAAGATTTTTTAAAATTCCCTTTTATTTCTTATTTGATCCATTGGTTGTTTAGGAGTGTATTAATTTCTACATATTTTGAAAACTGTTTTATTCCTGTTATTGATTTCTAGTTTCACCTATTGTAGTTGGAAAAGATACTTGATATCATTTCCAATCTTCTTAAATTTGTTCAGATTTGTTTTGTGTCCTTAACATATGACCTATGTACTGGAGAACGTTCTGTGTGTGATTTAGAATATGTATTCTGGTGTGGTTGCATGGATGTCTATTATGTTCATTTGGTCTAAAGAGTGGTTCAAGTCCAACTTTTCCGTATTGATTTTCTATCTGGATAATCTGTCCATTGTTGAAAGTGGGTTATTGACCTCCCCTGCTATTACTGTATTGCTGTCTATTTCTCCCTTCAGATCTGTTAATATTTGCTTTGTATATTTAGGTGCTTTGATGTTGGGTGCACATTTATACATTGTTTTATCTGCTTGATGAATTGAATGAATGGCTTTCTTATCTACCACAAATTTTGCTTTTATCCTGGAGTTGAAAATTATCTTTTTAAGTTTTTCATATGCATATACCTAATTTCCCCCAATTACTTGGAAAAATAACAAATCATCTCTCAATGATTTTTTCGAATGCAAAAACTACAGCTCCATTTCCTTTGTGGAGACTTCCCTCCAAAGTGGACACGGGTATCTCTAGACTGGAAACATAGCTGTCATCCTGGGCTTCCCTTTGCCATTTTTCTGGCTGGAATCCTCAATCTCTTAGATTCCATTTCTTTCTCTTTCTTGGGTTATGCCCTAATTTTGCCAAGCCTATCTTTTTTCTGGCTGGAATCCTCAATCTCTTAGATTCCATTTCTTTCTCTTTCTTGGGTTATGCCCTAATTTTGCCAAAGCCTATCTCCTAGGGGACTCCTTAAAAGTCATGTAGGGAAATTTTTCTTTAAAGAGAGTCTTTGTATGTCTGAAAATACCTTTATTCAATCCTCATAATTAAGTTTGAATGAGTGTAGGATTCTATGTTGAAAATAATTTTCCTCAGAATTTAAAGGCATTGACCCACTATTTTCTGGCATTCAGCATTGTTTTTGAAAAGTTCCATGTCGTTCTGATTCAGTTATATGTATCTTTGAATGGTACATGTATTCTCTCTCTCTCATGTCCTCCTTTGTTTCTCTCCTTCCCTCTCCTTCTGTCCCACTCCACCCTTTTAGGATTTTTTTCTTTTTTTAGTATTTTTAAGCTTTTACATGGATTTCTGTGCTTGGGTACTGAGTGGGCTTTTTCAATATGAAGACTTTTCCTTTAGCTCTGGGAAATTTCTTTATACTATATCTTAGATAATTTTCTTCCCTCCATAGTCTCTGGTCTCTTCTTCTGCAACTTCTGAGATTCCCAATCTTCTGGAATACTGTTCAATTTTTTTCTTATCAATAATTTCCACCTCTTTGGTTTTTATATTCTATTATACTGTTCAGAGCTTTTCCTCAACATTACCCTTCAAACTTTTATTAACTTCTATTCCACTCATCATGTTTTTAATTTTGAAGAGCTCTATCTTGTTGTCTGATTGTTCCTGGTTTTAGATGTAATATTCTTACTTCATAGATGCAGTAATTATCTTATTACTCTGATGCTATTAGTAATAATTTTAAAATATTTTTCTTCTGTTCCCTGTATAGTTCATCTTTTATATAGATCCCCCCTACTTTAGCTTTTCTTCCCCAGACATTCCTAATGGCAGGTCAAAACCAGGTGAATTTTTTTTTTTATCACAGCTGTGCCTTAATTAAAGACAAATCATTATTTAACAATTTATAATCATAGAACGGAAACTTTCAGCAACACATTTTGACATGACAGAAGAACCTTTGTTTTACCAAGGATCCACCAAGGGTCCCTCAAACAGGCTGCCCCATTTCCCATACTCCCCATCATGATTTTAAACCTTCTTTATTAAATTTTAAACATTTTTACACGAATTTTAAGGGTTACATTTATAGTTATTACAAGATATTGGCTATATTCCCTGTGCCATACAGTACATCCTTGAGCCTATCTCACACCCAGTAGATTGTACCTCCCACTTTCCTACCCCTTCATTGCCCCCCACTCCAGTTTAGCTTTTTAACTGAGGTATAACTCACTTACTGAAATCTATAGAGAATTCAGTTATACAGCTTGACAAATTTTACATATCATTACATTCATATAACTGCACCCAGATCAAGATACAGAACATTCCAGTAATACAAAAGGCTCCCTCATTTCCCTTCCCAGGGAATACAACCCCCTAAGAAATAATCACTTTCTTTTTCTTAAATTAATAAATTAATTTATGTATTTGGCTGTGTTGGGTCTTCATTGCTGTGTGCGGGCTTTACTCTAGTTGCTGCGAGTGGGGGCTACTCTTCGTTGTGATGCGTGGGATTCTCATTGTGGTGGCCTCTTGTTACAGAGCACGGGCTCTAGGTGTGCGGGCTTCAGTAGTTGCAGCACGTGGGCTCTGGAGCTCAGGCTCAGTAGTTGTGGTGCATGGGCTTAGTTGTTCCGTGGCATGTGGGATCTTCCCAGACCAGGGCTCAAACCCGTGCCCCCTGCATTGGCAGGCAGATTCTTAACCATTGTGCCACCAGGGAAGTCCAAAATAATCACTCTTAATGATTTCTATCAACAGCAGTTTGTTTTGCTTGTTCATGAACTTCCTATCACTGGACTCATATAGTATGTCTCTTCCATGTCTGGTTTATTTCATTCTAATACTATGTCTGTGAGATTCATTCATGTAATAAAATTTAGCAGTTAATTATTTTTATGGCTATATAGTATCCTATTATATAAATATATCACTATTTATTCATTTCCTATTGACACATCTTTGAATTGTTTCCAGTTTGGATATATTAATGAATAAAGCTACTATGCTGCGCCTGGTGGCGCAGTGACTGAGAATCTACCTGCCAATGAAGGGAACATGGGTTCGATCCCTGGTCCGGGAAGATCCCACATGCCGCAGAGCAACTAAGCCCATGCGCCACAACTGCTGGGCTTGTGCTCTGGAACCCGTGAGCCACAACTAGTGAGCCCACGTGCCACAACTTTTCAAGCCCACGTGCCTAGAGCCCATGCTCCACAAGAGAAGCCACCGCAATGAGAAGCCTATGCACCATAATGAAGAGTAGCCCTCGCTTGCCACAACTAGAGAAAGTCCGCCTGCAGCAACGAAGACCCAACACAGCCAAAAATAAATTAATTAAATTAATTAAAAATAAAAGGCTACTATGAACATTCCTGTACATCAGATGTAAGCACTCAGTTCTGTGGGGTACATATCTGGGAGTGAAATTGCTAGGTCATAGGGTTTATGAAGGTTTAGCTTTAAAATATAGTCAAATTTTTCAAAGTGACTGTATCAATTTATACTCCTGCCAGCAATGTATGAAAATTCCAGTTGTTCTGCAGCCTCATCAACACTTGTTATTGTCAATTTTTAAATTTTAGTCATTCTAGTGGGTATGTGGCAATATTTCATTGCAGTTTTAAATTTCCTTGCTAAGCTTATTAGCTATTTGCATATATTTTGTATATGAAATCCAGTTCAAGATTTTGTCCACTTTTAGAAAATTGGGTTATGTATTTATTCTCTATTCTGAGTAACAAATTAACTCAAGACATACTGGTTTAAAACACTAACATTTATTATCTCAGTTTCCATGGGTCAGGAATTCTGCAGTGGCTTGTATTGGTGGTTCTGGCTTGCGTTTTCTCACGAAGTTAGAGTCAAGAGGTTAACTGGGGCTGCAGTCATCTGCAGGCTCAAGTATGACTGGAGGATCCACTTCCAACATGGCTTACTAACATGGCTGGCAAGTTGCTATCAGCTGTTGGCAGGAGGCCATAGTTCCTTGCCACATGGATTCTTCATAGGATAGCTTGATTTTCCTCACAGCAGTGTTGCTGGCCTTGCCCAGAGCAAGTAGCTCAAGAGAGAGCAAGGCGGAATCTTCTATGTGTTTTCTGATACAGCTTTTGAAGTTAGTCATTTCTATAAAACTGTTGTTTGCATAAATCAGTCTAGTTCAATATGGGAGGAGACTCATTAAACAAGGGTGTAAATCCCAGGAAGCAGTGACCACGGGGGCTATTTGGGGAGCTGGCTTCCACAGGTTGTCTATCCTTTTGTGCATATTCTGACTAGAAATTCTGTGAGGGATGACAAGTCTGTGAGAGTGACTTGCCTTTTCAGTCTCTCTCTTTTTAATTATTTATTGTTGGCTGTGTCGGGTCTTAGTTGCATCACACAGAATCTTTCGTTGTGGTGCGTGGGCTCTCCGTTGCAGCACATGAGCTCGAGGGCCCATGGGCTCTCCAATTGTGGCATGCAGGCCCAACAGTTGCGGTGCGTAGGCTCAGTAGTTGCAGCACATGGGCTTAGTTGCCCCACGGCATGTGGGATCTTAGTTTCCTGACCAGGGATCGAACCTGTGTCCCCTGCATTGGAAGGCAGATTCTTAACCACTGAACCACCAGGGAAGTCCCCCCTTTTCACTCTCTTAATACTGCCTTTTGATTACTAGATGTTCTTAACAGCTATGTTAAAATTAATCCACCTAAAGTGTACAATTCATTATTTTTAGTACATTCACAAAGTTACACAATCACCACAGTCAGTGCTAGAGTATTTTAATCATCCTTAAAGGAAATCCCACACCTATCACTAGTCACTCCCCATTCCTTCTGCAAACTCCCAGCCCTAGGAAGCCACTGATCTACTTTCTCTGGATATAAAATTGCCTGTTCTACACATTTCATATGAATTAAATCCTATAATAAGTTCTTTTCTGACTCACCTCTTTCATTTAGCAAAATGTATTGAATTATCAATGTTATAGCATGTGCTGGTATTCCATTCCTTTTAATCGATTATAAAGATTTATTTATTCATTAACCAGATGGAGGGCCATTTGGGTTGTTTCTACTTCTTGGATATTATAAATAATGCTACTATGAATATTCATATATAAATTTTTGTATGAACATATGTTTTCAGTTATCTTGGATAAATACCTAGGAGTGGAATTGCTGGGCTGTATAACTCTATGGGTTTAAAAAAATGTATAATGACGTGTATTTACCCTCATAGTGTCATACAGAGTACTTTCATTGCCCTAAAACTTCTCTATGCTTACTTAGCCTATTCATCCCTCTCCTTTGCCCCCAACCCCTGGCAACTACTATATTTTTACTGTCTTAGTTTTGCCTTTTCCAGAATGTCATATTAGTAGTAGGAATCATACAGTACATAGCCTTTTCACATTGGATTCTTTCATTTAGCAATATGTATTTAAGTTTCCTCCATGTCTTTTCATGGCTTGATAACTCTTTAGTGATAAATAATATTAAATAATATTACATTGTCTGGATGTACCAGTTTATCCATTCCCCCACTGAAGGATACCTCTGTTGCTTCCCACTGTGGGGAATTATGAACAAAACTGCCAGAAACAGGGGTTTGAATGGACCTAAGTTTTCAACTCCTTTAGGTAAATACCAAAGTGTGTGATTGCTGGATTATACAATCCAAGATTATGTTCAGTTTTGTTAAGCTGCTGCCAAACTGTCTTCCAAAGTGTCTACCATTTTGCATTCCTATCAGCAGAGAGTAAGACTTCCCGTTGTATTACATCCTCACCAGCATGTGATGTTTGCTGGTGTTCTGGATTTTGGTCATTCTAATAGATGCGTAGTAGTATCTTGTTTTAATTTGCATTCCTTGGTGGCATACGATGTGAGCATCTTTTCATGTTTATTCACCTTGTGTATATTTTCCCTTTGGTAAAGCTCTCTTTGACCCGTTTGTTAATCGGTTGTTCATTTTTTTATTGCTGAGTTTTAAGAGTTCTTTGTATATTTTAGATAATACTCCTTTATCAGATGTGCCTTTTGCAAATATTTTCTGCCAGGGTGTGGCTTGTCTCCTCATTCTCTTGACATTATCTTTCACAAAGCAGAAGTTTTAAATTTTAAATGAGTCCAGGTTATTATTTCTTTCATGGATTATTCCTTTACTGTTCTCTCTAAAGAGTCATTACCATATCCAAGGTCATCTAAGTTTTCTCCTATGCTACCTTCTAGAAGTTTTATAGTTTTCTATTTTACATTTAGGTCTGTGATGCATTTTGAATTAATCTTTGTAAAAGGTTTAAGGTCTGTGTCTACGGGTTTTTTTGCATGTGAATATCCAGTTGTTTCAGCACTATTTGTTGAAGACTATCTTTTCCATTGCATTACCTTTGCTCCTTTGCTAAAGATCAGTTGACTTTATTTATATGGGTCTATTTCTGGGTTATTGTTTTATTGATCTATTCTTTCTCTAATACCACATTGTATTTATTACTATTAAGTCTTGAAGCCACGTGGTATCAGTTCTTCAAATTTGTTCTTTTCCTTCAATATTGTGATCATTCTGGGTCTTTTGCCTCTCCAAGTAAACTTTAGAATCATTTTGTCAATATCCATGAAATTGCTTACTGGAATTTTTATTGGGATTGCATTCCATCTATAGATCAATTTGGAAAGAACTGACATCTTGACAATATTGAGTCTTCCTCTCCATGAACATGGAACGCCTATTTATTCTTGGATTCTGTTCATAAAGAGTTTCATAGTTTTCCTCATATAGTTCTTACATATATTTTGTTAGATTTATACCTAATTATTTCAATTTTGGGGTGGTACTGTAGTTTTAATTTCAAATTCCACTTGTTAATTGCTGGTATATAGGAAAGTGTTGGCCTTTGTATTATTAACCTTGTATCCTGCAACCTTGCTATAATTGCTTATTAGTTCCAGGAGGGTTTTTGGGGTCAATTCTTTTTTTCTACACAATCATGCCATTTCTTAACAAAACCAGTTTTGTTTCTTCCTTCTCAATCTGTACACTTTTATTTCCTTTTTTTGTGTTACTGCCTTAGCCAGGACTTTGAGGATGATGGTGAAAAGAAATGATGAGACATCCTTTTCTTGTTCTTGATCTTAGTGGGAAAGCTTCTAGTTTATCTAGTACAAGGTTAGCTCTAAGGCTCTTTGTAGTTTTTTCTTTTTTAATCAAGCTGAGGAAGTTCCCCTCTATTGTTAGCTTACTGAGTTTTTATCATGGGTGTTAGATTTTATCAAATGTGTTTTCTGCATATGATCATGTGATTTTTCTCAATCACCCTGTCAATGTAATGGATTACATTAATTGATTTTTGAATTCTGAACCAGTCTTTCATAACTGGGATAAATCCCACTTGGTCATGGTGTATAATTCTTTTATACATTGTTGGATTTGATTTGCTAATATTTTGTTGAAGATTTTTGCATGTGTGTTCCTGAGAGATATTGGTCTGTAATTTTCTTGTATTTGGTTTTGGTATTAGGGTAATGCTATCCTCATAGAATAGGGAGGATAGTTAGAAAGTACTTCCTTTGACTGAAGAGAATTGGTACAACTTCTTCCTTAAATGTTTGGTAGAATTCATCAGTGAATCCATCTGGATACTGTTTTGGAAGGTTATTCGTTAGTGATTCAATTTCTTTGATATAGGCCTATACAAATTATTTTTTACTGTATGAACTATTAAACAGACAATGCCCACAAATTTCTTCTTGGACACACCCATGGTGTGACCATGATGACCTGTGGTCTTGGTGTGCTGGCTTCAGACACAGAGTCCCCAGAAGTGGAACAGCCATCTGTGGGCCCAAATCTTCTATTTTTCTCTTCTGTGGGTTTTGGCAGATGTGTCTTTTAAGAAATTGCTCCATTTCATCTAGGTTATCAAATGTGTGGGCATAGTCATTCATACTATTCCTTGATTATCCTTTTTAATGCCCATGGGTATGAGATTATGTTCCTTTTTCTACTTATAATATTAGTAATGTGTCCCCTGTCTCTTAAGTTAGCCTTGCTAGAAGCTTATCAATTTTATTGAACTTTTCAAAGAGCCAGCTTTTGTTTTGCTTTTCTCTATTGATTTCCTGTTTTCAATTTCATTGGTTTCTGCTCTAATTTTTATTATTTCCTTTTTTCTGCTTACTTTGGATATAACTTGCTCTCCTTTTACTAATTTCCTAAGGTGGAAGCTTAGGAAATTGATTTTAGACCTTCTTTTCTAATATTCACATTCAATGCTATAAATTTCCCTCTAAGCACTGTTTCCATTGCATCTCACAATTTTCATTTCCAAATTTTAAAATTTCTCTTGAGATTTTCACAATGATCTATGTGTTATTTAGAAGTGTGTTGTTTAATCTCCAATTACTTGGGGATTTTTCCAGTTGTTGATTTCTACTTTAATTCCATTGTGGTATGACAGCAGGCATTGTATTTTTTTTTTAATTTGTTTAGTTTAGTTTTACAGCCCAGAATGTTATCTAGGTGAACTTGAGAAAAATGTGTATTCTGCTGTTGGTGGTGAAGCTATCTATAGATGTCGATTATATCCAGTTGATTGTTAGTGGTGCTGAGTTCAGCTATGTCCTTACTGATCATCTGCCTGTTGGATCTGTTCATTTCTGAGAGGGGAGTTGAAGTTTCTATCCAAGCTAGTGGCTTTATCTATTTCTTCTTGCAGTTCTATCAGTTTTTGCTACACATATTTTGACGCTCTGTTGTTAGGTGCATAAGGATTCTTATATCTTCTTGAAGATCCCTTTATCATTATGCCTCTTTTTATTAACCCTGGTAATTTTCCTTGCTCTGAAGTCTACTCTGTCTGAAATTAATAAGAGTACAGTGTCCTCTACATACGAACAAGTTCTGTTCCGAGAGCACATCTGTAAGTCCAGTTTGTTCATAAGTCCAACAAAGTTAACCTAGGTACCCAACTAACACAATAGGCTGCAGTGTACCAGCTGTATCACTGCTGCTTTTATGCTTGCTTCCAGACATCATGGGCTTGAAATAAAGATACTGTGCTCTATACAGTAAAGTACACAAAAGCACAACCACTTGTAGAGGATGCACACACATGACAATGTACACTAGACACATGAACTAACGTATGTGATTGGACATGCGAACGCACATTTGCATCTTTGAAAGTTCATAACTTGGAAGGTTCGTATGTAAGGGACTTATTGTACTCCTGCTTTCTTTTCATTTAGTATTATTAGCATGGTATATCTTTTTCATCCATTTACTTTCAGTCTGTATGTGTCTTGTCTACAATAAACCCACTTTATTTTTTTGATCCACTTTGATAACCTCGTGTGTGTTTATACCATTGACATTCAAAGTGATTACTGATATAGATTAATATCTACCATGTTTGTTCTACCATGTTTGTTCTATTTTTGTTACACTTGTTCTTTGTTCCTTATTTTTGTTCTGCTTTTTGTGGTTTTGAGCATATTTCCATTTTCTTAGCATATCAGTTATACTTTTTAACTTTAAGTGGTTATCCTAGAGTTTGCAATGTACAGCTAATCCAAATCCACTTTAAAATACTACTACACTGCTTCACCAGTAGTGTCCTTTTTAATAATAGTTCCTCCCTAGCATCCCTTGAATCTATTGCTATCATTCATTTACATATAAGAATATACAAATATACACATACATGACATATGTAAGCATACATAATCAAACAGAGTTAACATTTTGTTCAAAATAATTAGATTAAGAAAAAAAAATTTTACCTTCACTAATCCTTCTTTGATGCTCTTCCTTTATGTAGATGTTTATAATTTATATTATTTTCCTTTTCTCTCAAGAGCTTATCTTGCAGGGCAGGTGTACTAGCAACGAATTCCTTCAATTCTGATAGTCTGAGTCTTCACGGGGTTTTTTTTTTTTTTGCCGTATGCGGGTCTCTCACTGTTGTGGCCTCTCCCATTGCAGAGCACAGGTTCCGGACGCACAGCCTCAGCAGCCACGGCTCGCGGGCCTATAGCTGCTCCGTGGCCTGTGTTATTTTCCCAGACCAGGTCACGAACCCGTTTCCCCTGCATTGGCAGGCAGACTCTCAACCACTGTGCCACCAGGGAAGCCCCACTGTTCACTTTTGAAGGATAATTTCACAAGGCACAGAAATTGTAAGTTGGTGGGGTTTTTTCTCTCAACATTGTTAACACACCACTCTTCTTTCATGGTTTCTGAGAAGTCAAATGTAATTCTCATCTTTGCTCCTCTATAGGTAAAATGCGTTTTTCCTCTGGCTTCTTTCAGGATTTTTAATCTTCAATTATTTGTAGTTTGAAAATGACATGCCTTGTTGTGGTTTTGGGGCATTTACCCTGTTTGGTGTTCTGAGTTTTTTGGATCTGTGCTTTGGCATCCAATCTGTTCAGGGCGCTCTAACAAAGTATCATAAACTGGACTGGCTTATAAACAGAAATTTCTTATAGTTCTGGAGGCTGGGAAAGCCAAGATCAAGACACTGGCAGATTCAGCAGCTGGTGAAGATCCGCCTCCTGATTCATAGTTATCTTTTCATTGTTGTGCTTTCGTGGTGGAAGGAGCAAGGGAGCTCTCTGGTGTCTAATCCCATTTATGAGGGCCCCATCATCATGATCTAATTACCTCCCAAAGGCCAAAGCTCCAAATAACATGACATTAGAGATGAAGTTTCAACATATTATTCTGAGGGCAGCACAGTCTACCGTAGACATTAACTTGGGTAAATTCTCAATCATTATTTTTTAAAATATTTCTTCTGTTCGTCTTTTTTTAGTATTACCATTACATATGAGCTATACCTTTTGCAGTTGTCTTAGTTCTTGGATTTTTGGTGTTTCTTTTCAGTTTTGGCAGTTCCTACTGAGAATTCCTTAAGCTCAGCAACTCCTTTCTTAGCTATGTCCTGTTTAATTATCTGGTAAAGGCATTTCTTTATTTCTGCACAGTGTTTTTGATGTCTAGCATTTTTTTGATTTCTTTAGTTTGCATCACTTTGCTTGCATTGCCCATCTGTTCCTGCATGCTGTCTACTTTATCCATTACAGTCCTTTGCACATTAAACAGTGGTTTTAATAAGTTCCCAGTCTGTTAATTCCAACATCCCTGCCATATCTAAGTCTGGTCCTAATGCCTACTGTCTCTTCAAACTGTGGCTTTTGCCTTTTAATATGCCTTGTATTTTTTTTCCCGTTAGCTGGACATAATGTACTGGCTATAAGGAATTGCTGTAAGCCTTCAGAAATGTGGTGGTAAGGTATGGGTAGAGGGGAAACCATCTCTACTCCCGTGATTAGTGTCAGTCTTCTAGTGTGCCTGTGCCCCTGCCCTGTAAACTTCACAAGTGCTTCTGAGCCCCCTGCCCCCACGCACCACCACCATTCCTGGCCTCTTATGTGGGACAAGATAGCTAGAGCAAGCTGGAGTTGGGTATTTCCCTTTTCCACCTCAGCTAGGCTCTGATAAAATCCCAGCGTGTTGGGCTCTGGTTAAATAGTTTCTCCTGGGGCCAGATCTTTAAGAGGTACAGAATGCTCTGGTGAATGGTTTTTGCAGAGATTTCTGCTTGTGGGTTTCAACTCCACTAAGCAGAGATTCCAATGTATTTGCCCATCTCTCCAATTTGGGGGCAGCAGTTTGCCCTATGACCTTACCTCTCTTACAGATGGAAAAAGAGCTGTTGACTTTTTGTTGTTGTTCAGCTTTTACTTGTTGTGAGGATGGAGTGGTGACTTCCAGTTTCCTTACATGCAGAACTAGAAATCAGAAGTAATTTGACAACCTTTAAATTTAAATAGCACATTTAGACTGGAGAGAATTATCATGATATACAATTATCAGATAATTTGCTTTATATTGCCTAATGGGACAATCTTTTTGCCTGGGCAAAGAAAAAAGATACAGTGTCTTATCAATCAGATAATTTTTAGCTTTAAATAAACTATATAGCCATTACATTGAAAAAATAAACTTAAGGAGACTCAGCTTTTAATAGCTTCAGGAAATTCATTTTAAAATATTTTGAAGGTTAAAAATTTTTAAGCTGCTTACATTTTAAACTATGTTTTTAAAAAATTGTAATTATAAAGGTCAAGCAGGCAATAAGCAAGAATCAGCATTAGGGAACTGATCCCAAGCCTAAAAATAAAAAGTACCATAATAGATACTCAGTTCCAAGTCTTGTCTCCATCTTGCCTCCTCCTTGCTCCTCTCCTCTTCACAAGTGGCTTATTGGAATTTCTACTCGTTTACTAAAGCTGACGAAGCTCCTGCTTCTAGTATCCAAAAGAAAAGTTGCAAGATGAGGTTGGAGAGACCTGGTGGGTTGAGGGGTTAGTGAAGGTCCTTGCAGGTCACTAAGAAAAAAAATTGGATTTATATCTAAATGCAAGAGAAAACCACTGAAGGATTTTAAAAGGGATGATGTCATCTGATTTACCTCTTAAGACATTGACTGCTTAATGAAGAATGGATTAGAGGGAATACAAATTGAGACTAGAGATGGCTACCAATTAAGCATCACAAATGACAAGGAGTCAAGAATCAGTAATAATCAAGAATCAGTCAAGATTCTTGATTATAAATAAAAAATGCCAGCTGACTTAAGCAGATACAGGAAATTTTTGGCGTCTTTTTAAGTTTGCAGACTGCAGGAAGAAAGGAGAATCAGTCTTGGAAGGAAGTTTTTAGCCACACCATGAAGTCCGTCCAGTGAGGTCATCACCACTGCCAAACTGTGGACACCAGCCTGTCCCACTGCTGCCACTGACACCAGATAAGGAATCTGCTGGCTAGAGAGAGAACCACCTCCCTATCCCCTAGTTCCACTCCCTCTCACATATTGCTGACATCTTTAAGGCACTTACTATCCACTCTACTCACTTGAATAATTTTTCTACTATCCCTACTTTTTGGGTTTAAGGTTTAAAGTTTGCATACACCTGACTGACCAAGCCTAGTTCACAGGCATATGCTGTAGATGCAAAGAATGGGTAAACAAGCACCTGGGATTTGGGGCATCTATGGCGTTAGGTGGGCTCTGCCTCTCAGCAGGACTCTGTTTGGGGAATATCCCAATGGCAGGTCTGCATGCTGGGAAGCTGAGAAAATGACACCTATCTAATACCAGCTTGGAAAACTTGCTTTTGCCTATAAGAAAAGATGTAATGTTATTACAAGCAGAGGCTTGAAATGTACTTGGATGATTGAACGTCACGATCTTGTGTTTCCACATCACAGTGAGAAATGTGGTTTGCTCACTCTTCCAAGGAGGCTGAGCCATGTGGAACAAATGCACACACCTGCAGTCTATCAGTCAACCCCAGATGTCCTACAGATGAGAGCCTGGATGAGATCAGCAGCGGAAGTACCTGTTGTGTGCCTTTGAGTTTTAATGACTGATTATGCAGCAACAGTTGATCAGATACACTCAGAGAGTATTCTGAGTTCCCCCCAAAAGTGACAAAAAAGGTTGGCAATTAAATGTAAGAAAGCTTAAATTATGGGAACAAAATGTTCCATAGTGTGAAAAGTCTTAAAGGGACCTGTTTGTACCATATTCTGCTGTGAGGGAGTGACCATTTACACCTTCCATACGCATGGTCTTCAAAATTCTTATGCTTATATACTGTTTTATGGCTTACAAAAACCCTTTTTATAAACCAGGTGACCACCATCATAGCACACTAACAGATTACTACTTGCTTTCTTATCTCAGAACAGGAAAGGAGTCTCACCACTCTTCAGCCTATCTCAACCTGTCCAGTAAGTTTGGCAAATTTAGGCCTACAAATAATGCCTACACTCCATTACCAGTATTTTTAATCACCTGGTTACCCAGGTTAGAGGCAGAATGACATCGTGATTAGGAGTACAGAGTATGGATTGAGACTGGTCAAGTTCAGATCCCAGCACTGCTGTTTTAATAGCTGTTTGACCTAAGGTAAATTACTACACCATTTTGATTGATGCAGATTGAACATATTAATATATGGGAAGTGCTTTACAAAGTACCTGGGACACACTATACTGTATTTAAGTAATAACACAAAGGTCAGCAGGCTAACAAACTTTAATTGCCTGCCTAATTTCACTAGAAATGACCATGAAAATAAACTAAGAAGAATGTGCATTTCAGGTACCTTCAGGGCAAGTGTGGAGACTAGAGTTATTTTAATATAACACCATCTGCAAGTGGAGATGATCACTCCAATACCTAGTTACTCACTTCGATTTTATCTACCAGGAATACACAATTTATCTATTTAAAACACCAATAACAACAAAAAGAATACAACTGAGTCCAAAAGAACTCTTAATTATATATGTAGCAAGGTTAAAACAAAATCTTTATAAACTGAGTTGTACCAGCCTTTTACTCTTTTCATTTGCGTTTATTTAAACACAGTTCTCAAAACATTTGAGTGAAATTGGGCCTCCTTTGGTAAGCAAAGGACCTGAAAATAATATTTAAAAAATGAACAGGCAGTCTTCAGTTCATCCACAACACAGGTGTAGTGTTCCCTTCTCTTTTTCTCAAACTCTGAAGCACCCAGTTTTTCCATATAATCTAAAAGCTAGAAGAACAAGAGTACATTTGTGGTGGAATGTATTGTCACTTGCTGATAACTAGTTGAAATACCATTATCCCCTTGTAACAGCTTTAAGAAGTAGCCTTTTAAAGGCATTCATTGTGTAACTCTTATCTTATTCCCTGCTATATATATAATACAGATTATATAAACGCCAACAAATTCACATTTATATTAAGCATTAGCTGTATTGAAAGATCTTTAGGCCTAATACTAGCAGTATAGAGTTACAGAGCATAATTTTTATCACTTAATTGCAGGTATATTAAGTATGGTATGTTTTATGGACTGGAGGAAAACGGGCATCTTTGTCTTGAATTTACTACTGACAGTCTATTCTGAACAGTTCTGCTAACCATTGATATGTTAGAAAGAAAAGTAAAAACCAAACTTTATTGTTGCTTTTTGCCATTTGGTAGCTCATTTTACACACAGGCTTCGATCTTCAGAATACCCTGGATTCAGTAGAAAAACCACTTAAATGAAGTTTTGTACAATAGAAACTTCTCAGCAGTCAAAATTTAGACTGTAAAAAAATACATGCAAAACATACTTTTCTGAAAACACTTAACTTTGAACAAAGCACCGAACTACACAAATGCAGAATGAAAACAGCATTTCAACTCCACCAAAAGTAGTCATCATAAAAGGTGTAAAAGTCACCTAACTTCACTAGGCACTGTTCACTTTTTAAACGGGAGACAATAAAAAATATTGTCCACAAACAATATCCCAACTCTAGGGTAGGTTTCAGAAAGTCTTCAACTTCATGCTTTAATAGCGACCTAGGAAGAAAAGAAATAAATATGCTTCAATACTCAAGTGTGTACTTTTAATGTTGAGCATTTTAAACTACTCTGCCATCAGGAAATTCCTATGTACCAGATTCTCTCCTGTGAAAATAGAGAAAAACCTTCACATAAAGATTACACTAAGAAGACCAATGTTAAACAGAAAGAGCTGAGAGTATATAGCTGAAAGCTAAGGTTTTAAGTCACTCAAATTGTTTCCAAGCTGTACAAACATTAACAAGGACTCCTAAAAAGAAAAGCTACAAATGGTGACAGAACATAAGCAACAAGAGTAAGATCCAAGGGTTGTTTTCCTATACTTCCTTGAACCAAAAGTTGGAGAGAAATATAGATAAAACTAATTGAATTAACCCATTATCTGCTGTTTGGTAAGTCACAGCAAGCCATGCTATTACAATATATAAACAATCATATAAGTCAATAAAAACTTACGAGGTGAGTATGATCGAGATCTGGAACGTGATCTGTACCCTCCACGACTATAGTAGGGAGAAGGTGACCGTCTTCTGTAAACAAATGTCAACACCATCTAAGACTACCGAGATTATATATGATCCCTTTGTCACTTTCCAAAACTAAAAGACCCTCACTGACCTTGAAAAATATTGCATTAGTCACAGGATTTCAAGGTCTGTTTTAGTCCTGAGAATGAAGCACACTATCAGGCCCAGTACCAAATAACCCCTCAAACTATCAGAGGTTGAATACTCCTTGCTATATTTGATCCACTGATCATCTGCTAATTAACATTATACTTAACAGAATTTAAAATGACTTAGAGAAGAAAAAAAAATTTTTTTACCACTAATTTTAACTATACCCTATGAGCACCCAAAACAAAATTTCATTCACAGTGCTTCAAAGTGATTTAGTTCTGTGTAAGAACTTGAATACTCACTTGCTATTCTGAGATACTTATAAAAAGCTAATAAAACTATCAGGAATAATATTATCTTAGTTTCTGCCATATCTCATGTTAAGGTACAAAATGGTACCACTGAGTAAATGACCTAGTGTAAGCGCGATTAATTTCTGTGAACACACAAATTAAGCCATGTACACATTGTCATTTGGCTTCAGTTACAGTATTCATAAACTTCATGCAATCCAATTCTGCGTAATGCCAACTATAATTTACCAAAATACTAATAACGAAGATGTCTTTATGTGAGCCATTCTACTATTGTGCAGATTTTAAATCTTCTCCTGGCATACCTGTATATCTGATCCCTGTCTTGAGCAGCTCTCCATCCTCCTCCTCCTCCACCACCTCCTCTGTGAAGGCAGAAAAGAACATATATTCATTTAAAAATTTTTTGAAAGTACATACAATTCATGCAATAAAATAAAACTCACAGAAGTGAAAGCTAGCTGCATTTGCCACCTCTTTACAAATTGGCATAGAGCTCTCCCTGGTGGTTAAAATGAATATCATTAGAAGTAAATGCTCATGAATTAAAATAAAAACAAAATTTTAAGACCCTAATCTTTGCAGCCTCCACAAATCAATCCCTTAAGTGTCACTCAGTACAGAAATGCCACTTTTAAGAAAGTTTCTTTTTGTCAGTGTTGTGTCAGGACTGTCAACTTCTTAAAACATTACTGAATAGTGTGCAAAAGACGACATCCACACCTCAACACCACACTAAAAAGGTGTCAAGGATTAACTGTTGTGGTCAATACTTACTACACAATTTACATTTTGACAAGCAAGGAAGGGTCTGAATTACCTGCTGTTGCTAATAAAATAGAGAACTTTACTTCATTTTTGCCTTTCAAAGTATTCCCAGTGTCATGAACATTTCCCTGCCAAACCCCAAAATATATATCAATATTTCTGGTAATAAACTTCTTACCATTGTTACACTAAATTATTGTCCTTAAATAATTACTTCTTTGATTCTTCCAAGAATCAATTTCACCTGCCCTTCAGTACACGATTCCTTAGATACGAAAAATTGCTTTATAAAACAATGACATTCAAAACACAGCTTATGAAACACACTTTAAAAACAAAAAAGGGGAAAAAACTGAAGTATGGTCTATAATTGTTTTCACTGTCATGTTTTGAAACCAAGGATTTCAGTTGGTTTACAACTTGGTGTTTAAAAAATATACATACAGGGCTTCCCTGGTGGCGCAGAGGTTAAGAATCCGCCTGCCAGTGCAGGGGACACGGGTTCAAGCCCTGGTCCGGAAAGATCCCACATGCCGCGGAGCAACTGAGCCCGTGCGCCACAACTACTGAGCCCGCGCGCCTAGAGCCCGTGCTCCACAAAGAGAGAGGCCACCGCAGTGAGAAGCCCGCGCACCGCAACTTAGAGTAGCCCCCGCTCGCCGCAACTAGAGAAAGCCGCACGCAGCAACGAAGACCCAATGCAGCCAAAAATAAATAATAAATTGATTAATTAAAAAAAATAAAATGGAATAAAACCATTTTCAAAAAAAAAAATATATACATACAAAGATAAATTAAAAAGACACATAATCATAAAATCTAGTTTAGGGGCTTCCCTGGCAGTCGGTGGTTGAGACTCCGTGCTGCCAATGCAGGGGACTCAGGTTCGATCCCTGGTCAGGGAACAAGATGCCACCTGGTGTGGCCAAAACAAACACCTAGTGTAAACTCTGGGCCCAGATCTTAGTATTAAAAGGTAATGACTTGTATCAAAGACTACAACTCAGGTATGTATAGTGCTGCCTTAAATTATGTTGCAACTGATTCAGGAGAAGAGCTGGCTTGTCCTTCAACTTTTTGGCAACTTAAACTTAGTATTATGCTTAACTTACCTGTATGACCTGCTGTAATAGTCCCGATCATCGTAGCCTCGATCATATCCCCTGTCGTAGTAATCTCGACGGCGTGAGCTGCCACTATGAACAACAGTGAGTAAGATTTGTACGAACTTAAAAGCTTACCTATAATAATGGTTAAGTTTCCAGCGTGGGAAAAATGGTCTGGTGAAAATCAATTACCCAGCAAAGTCAAATCTATGGCATTTATGATAAAAGTGGGATGTGATCTATTAAATGATACCAGTCAAAATGTATGGTACCAACAGAATGTTTCCACTGAATACACTGTATTGACATTGAGTTTTAGCCAGTTTGAAATGCCAGATCCACCCCCACAACCCCTAACTATGTGTAGTTCTTGGAAGAACTGAACTGTCAGTATTTTTAACAACCTTGAAAATAAACTTACTAGGTAGGTCTCCCCATGTAAATTCCTGGTGTTGGGGTATGTGGTCTCTTTGTTATAGAGAAATCAACTCTGATCCTACGCCCATCAAGCTCCATTCCATTGGCACGCTCTTTTGCCTTCAAAAGATATGTAAGTTGTTATATACACCCTGGACAAAGCCCCAAATTATCCAACAGCTATAAACAGGGTCCAACTGGATGTTTCAGCTAGGCCAGAACATTATGCCTGACAGCTTATTAATAGGCTTTTCCGCCTATTAAATCTTTATTTATAAAAGCTAGCCCAGAAAAGCTTACCCAAAAAAGCACAAAAGCCAATTTAACCCATGAAATATTTTATCTAACACAGTGCTTGTAACTCTAAAGCAGTACATAGCTGGCAACCTATGACCCATGAGCTAAGAATTTAAATAGGTGAGGGGGGAAAAAAATTCAATAGTATTTCATCATAAATGGAATTCAAAATTCAGTGACCATAAATGTTTTACTGAAAGATAGCCCCACTCATTAATTTGCATATTATATGGCTACTTTTACATTACATTGACAGGGTTGAAAAGGTGTCATTAAGATCTTATGGTGGGCTTCCCTGGTGGCGCAGTGGTTGAGAGTCTGCCTGCCGATGCAGGGGACACGGGTTTGATCCCTGGTCCAGGAAGATCTCACATGCCACGGAGCAACTAGCCCATGCGCCACAACTACTGAAGCCCGCGCACCTAGAGCCCGTGCTCTGCCAACAAGAGAAGCCAATGCAATGAGAAGCCTGCACACCACAACGAAGAGTAGCCCCTGCTCAACACAACTAGAGAAAGCCTGTGCCTAACAAGACCCAATGCAGCCAAAAAATAAAATTAAAAAAAAAAAAGGAATTTGGGGGCTTCCCTTGGAGATGCAGTGGTTAATGATCTGCCTGCCTATACAGGGGACATGGGTTCAAGCCCTGGTCTAGGAAGATCCCACATGCTGCACAGCAACTAACCCTGTGCGCCACAACTACTGAAGTCCACGTGCCTAGAGCCCATGTTCCGCAACAAGAGAAGCCACCGGGATGAGAAGCCTGCACACCACAACGAAGAGTAGCCCCCACATGCCACAACTAGAGAAAGCCTGCACACAGCAATGAAGACCCAACGCAGCCAAAAATAAATAAATAAATAAAAATTAAAAATTTGATATAAACAGTGATTAAATATTCCAAATGAATATTAATATTCTTATATTTTAGAAATATCTGTATCTAGACACATACCACACCTGGAAACAGTTGACTATGTTGGGATTTACTTCAAATAATGTGGTGGAGAGGACTGAGTTGGAATATACAACCAAACTGTCTTGATCAGTGTATGTTCCCAGATGAATGCATTTCCTTTAGCTCAAGCTATACATAGTTACTAAAGCAAAAACTGTCCTTATCCAAGTAAAAATAGTTAAAAATAGGACTGGTATTTTTACAAAGATACAAGACTTTTACTTACTTCCTTGGCATCATCTACATTTTCAAAATATACAAAGGCAAATCCTCTTGAACGTCTAGACTGCTGGTCATATACAATAGACACATCAGCAATTGGGCCATATTTAGAGAACACTTCTCTTAGATCTCTTTCTGTAGTGTATAAGCTCAATCCAAATACTCCAAGACAACAGTTGGGATCAGGATTTGCCTAGAAATAGAAAAATGGATTTTCAACTTTAAAACGTGTCATAAATCAAAGTTAAAAAAAAAAGAAACTATGCATAAATTAGCCAAAAATGTCACACTAACCCTAAAAGATAATAAACGAAATAAAATGCTATTCTAAAATTAATATTACAGCAACACCACAAGCATGTTTAAGAACATGTCGAAAAGACTGCAAAAGGGTAAGTTCAACTTAGAATCAAGTGGACGGGAAACAGCAGCTCATACTAGTGAAAAGCACCTGACATTTCTTGGGGGGGAGATTGGAGGGCAATTTGCCCAAGGGATTCACTTCTAGGGCTTTATTCTACGAAATGGCCACACACTCAACAATGTGCACACATATGGATAATCAGAATAGCACTGTCTCTATAAGCCAGAGGGGGAAAAAACGGCATACTGTTAATACCACTCACACAGTGGGAGGCTCTAAATTGCCAAAAAGATATAGAAGAGCATGCTCAGCCTGATTTTATTTCTATAGAAACATTGTATACATAAAGTGTTTATATATACACACACACATAAATGTAACCAAAGATGAGTACCAAACTGTATTTAACAGGTATTAATAAGTAGCTTGCCATTATTACCGTAAGGAAAATAACCAAATGTTGCTGACACTCCAGCTGCCGTAATGAATTTGCCTAAAGGTTTCATTTATGTCATACATACATTTACTGCAGTCAAATTCCATCCCACTTTCAAAAACAAACACTCCCTTTAGATCTACTTGCATTATATTATACAATGAAATCACAACGTGAACACACTAAATGCCATCTCATTCGGAACTTCTTGTGGAAGATAAAAAAGCCTTAATACCTGAAAGAAACTTGCTTAAAAGTAAATGGGAGGGCTTCCCTGGTGGCGCAGTGGTTGAGAGTGCCTGCCAATGCAGGGGACACGGGTTCGAGCCCTGGTCTGGGAGGATCCCACATGCCACGGAGCAACTAGGCCCGTGAGCCACAACTACTGAGCCTGCGTGTCTGGAGCCTGTGCCCCACAACAAGAGAGGCTGCAACAGTGAAAGGCCCCCGCTTGCCACAACTAGAGAAAGCCCTCGCACAGAAACAAAGACCCAACACAGCCAAGAATTAAAAAAAAAAAAAAAAAAGTAAATGGGAAAATCAGGACAGCCTTCTGTAAAGTGTATTAAAACAAACCCAGAAAACTTAAATTAAACATTAGTATGAAACATACAGACCTATGATCTAGTGTACTAATAGTAATAATAGTAATGTATAATGGAGATTTTTAAAATCTGATGTGCTGTTAATATGACAATGCCTTGTTAATGTAGCAATATCTTAAATGTGACCAATAGCACAAATGTAGACAATTACATGGGTGGTATCTTTTAAAAAGGGACAATCTCAAAACACTAAAAAGGCACTACAGGTAACTCATGCTAAAGCTCCACTGTCAAATAATATCAGTTCTAACATCTAACAAAAGAGAAAAAAAGAGAACACGTTATGTATTATTATAAAGCGGCTTTAAACAGTCCACTGCTTTAAAAACATTTTTTTCATCTTACCCGATTCCCAACATGACGCCTGCGAGTAGACATGGGAGAATGACTGTGGCTATGCCGTCTTCGATAATCTCTACTGTAAGATCTGCTACGGGATCTTCTATGGGAGCGGGACCGAGATCGTGACCTTGTATAATGCCTTCGAGAACTTCTTCTGGATCTAGACCTGAAAGACAAAGGCTTCAAGGTTATGACTAAAGCTGACAGTAAGATATGGCTTTCAATACTCTATTCTAGAGTTAAACTACAAAAGTTGGAACACACAATTCAGGCATATAGCGGGATCGATACTTTTCTTCTGTATATAGTCATTTCTACTCTGCTAGGAAGAGTTCCCAAAAACCACTACCAGCTAAAGTTCCCTTCCATCATATCTTAAAGTAATTTAGAGATTAAACAACACAATTATCTTTCGAAAACCATAAAACATGCATTTCATACTAGCTTGATTTGCACCCACCTTTACCCCTCAGAATACCACCCTCTATTTGTCTGCTTCTTGCATTATGCCCACTATTCACTTAAGATAAAATCACCATCACAGTGTTCTCCAGCAGTGTTTTAAAACCAGTTGCTCTTAACTACAGTGATCATATGAACTATCATTTAAACCAAGGAGGATACATTGTAAGAGAGAAAGGGGGCGCTGTTAATTATGCCTGACAATAGGCATAAACTGGGGCTGACCTGGGCAAACCAAGATGTATAGCTTACTCTTGACGAACATTAAAAAAAAAAAAAAATAGCGCTGCATTAAGGTGTTTTTGTTTTATACATACATTTGTCATACTACACTATACCTATTTATCAAGAATTGCAGTTACTGAAAGCCAATGTTCTGCAGTCTATTTGCCATACTAATAAGCAGTTCACTTAAAACTCATAGTGAATCCTCACAATTCTGAAGAACTGGTACTATTACTAATTCGCCTTTTATAGATAAGGAAGCTAAGACTGAAAAAGGTTAAGTAATCTGCCCAAGCCAGGAAAAAATAGAGGTAAGATTTGAACCCTAACGCCAAAAACCCAGGCTCTTAACCACTTAGTCTTCTGTCTCCCAGATCTTAACGACTAAGTTCATTTCTAGTACCAATATTAAATAAGCCAACAAATGAACTGACCCTCTCTATCTTCCTAGTTTACAAAAGCACACACCAATTTGAAAGCTAAGAGTAACAAGAAAATCCCAAGACAGTCTTTCTTACCTAGATTCAGATCTGGACCTGGACTTTGATCTGGAACGCCTGGAATCTTCCTTGGAGCGAGACCTTGCAGGGGTATGCCTTGCAGATTTCCCAGATCCATGAGCACTTCCACTTCTGGAAGCAGAACGGGATTCCTACACGTAGATGTCAAAAGTTTAATTTGTATACTTTCTGGGCAACTTTAAAAACAAATAAGCTGTGGTGAGATAAATGGTGAGGGAAAGCAATCCCCTTCCAAGATAAGAAAACATAGGTAAGGGCAGGAACTGAATATACCTGGTATAATAGTTACGTTGCTCCAATTGACATAAGCCAATTAACTTGAACTTCCACCTTTTTTTAGGGAGCAGGGATAAGAGTTAACTGACCCCACTCTTCAGAAATGGGTGCCAAAGCCAAGCAGTTAAGGGAACTGCCCAAGGATTGTTTTGGGAATGTTACTCCATAAAGACTAGGGTGAGAAAGAACCTTATTAACTATGACACCTATACCTCACACCTATTTCAACCAAGTTGCCATCAACAAAAATAAACCCTATGAAATTAATTAAAACTTACTGTATATTCAAGTTTTATTTACTGGTGAGTGGGAAAAAAGACAAGGACGGTAACTGTTTCAAGTCCCAGAGAAAGGTAGAAACCTAGTGGAAAGCAAGGACCAGCTTGAAGGACACTAGATCTGTAGAGCCTGTCCACCACTTAACCATGGTAGGAAGCCCTTAAAAATCTCAAAGCAACCAGATGGAGCTATAGCAGAGAGGCAGTGAATTAACTGCAGAGGTAAGAATTAAGAGGGTACCAGAGATCTTACTCAGCTAAGTGTAGATGAGCCAGTGCCAACCGATGGGGAACTGAGAATAAGCAGTTAGAAAAGTTACATAAAAGACATATTAAAACCGTTTAGATCATGGGTTCCTAATCTAGGTTTAGGAAGGGAAGTTCAGGAAATCTAGACATATACTGTACTGTATACCCAAGCTTTCCCCTATCATAACTGGAACTAGCTGGTAGGTAGATAATACAAAAAAGATTTCTAAAAGAAACTAGCAAAGAAATGGGTAAACAGGATAACTAGTTCATCAGTGAACCAAAGGCATATAATTAGTGGAAAAAGCAAACATGTATAGAAGAACTGGACCTAGGGAAATGTTCTGCCAAGACACCAAAACAGAAATAGTGCAATGGACAAGAGAATCCACTCAGTCTGATAGCTAACCAAGGTATCATCAAACCAAGACAACCTTTATTCGTTATCCATCTTCAGCAAATTAAAAGGCATTAGTCTAATGAACTTCCTGCCCAACATAGGATAAACAGCCAGACTCAAAAGGAACCAACATTACAGGTAAGTCACTGTAGGGGTAAGATATCAATGTTGAAGCTGCATACAAGTTATCACAAGAGACCTCCCTGTGTGGTAGACCCTAAGAATAAATACACTGGTCATTCTTCAAAGGATAGAAGATATGAAATTCTTTTAAATCACAGCCCAAAACATTTTAGAATGTTCTGTGACTTAAGAACATAGTGGAGAAAATTTGGAAGATCCTTCCTATGATGCAACACAGAAGAGACAAAGCTTAAAGTTTAGAACAGGAAACATAAGAGTTAACTCAGTGGGCAAAATGAGTTCTGGTCTCTACACCCAAAACAACTCTAGAAACTTTACAGTAAGATTTCAGTCATTATGAAACATGGTGTAAAGTGACATGAAACATGACAGCCCCCTCTCCTTCCTGCCATGAGTTAGTAGAGATTCAAAGATGGTCCCTAATTATTAGTGAAAATAGCTGCTTTTACCATCAAGGAGTGGTTAGAAGTGGTTTGGGGACCCCAACCAACAATCCCTTGGCTTTCTCTGGCAAATATTCTGAAGAGACATTTAAAGCACAATCCACCTCCTCCTCGAACAAAGAAGTTCTCAAATTGGGGATGCACTTTCTGCCATCATTTCAACAGGCAAAAGCTAATCTAGAAGAGAAGGAAGAAACAGGGACCCAAAAGCTATTTACTAAATACCTTTGTTTACTCCAATGCTAGAAAGATTACTTCATGGAATGATTATGACTTTTAATGGAAACCAACGAAAACAATTTGCTCTGGCAGGAAGAGAATATGGGTGCCTCACAATAAGAGTTAAAAGATTACCAATAAAGTAACTGTAGTTAACAGAAATCAGTCTAGGAATCTGCAAAAGGAAGAAAGAGTAGAAAAAAGTCAAGATCCTCTTTTAAGCCTCTTGCTTCAGTAAACAGAAAAGCCTTATTCCAAGCTGAGATGCTTTACCAGTCTGTCCACCAAGAGGGAAAAGAAAGTACTTCTAGCCTCAGAATAAACCTTAATGAGGTTTTCCCATGAAATTCTAGCAGATCAAGGGTCAAAGATACAGTATATCTGAAATTATCATAAGACTTTTTCACTCAACCTCTACAACTAATTGGCTACATGCAGATGCATTTTGTGAGCAATCACTTCTCAGACCAGGAGTAGGGGAAATCCCCAGAATGCTAAGATTTTTTTCCTTCTGTACTGACACTTGTTAGGCTAACACAGAAAACAATGCCTCTAACCTCCTACCTTTCTTGTCAGGGGTAGCCTTAAAGTTAAACCTTTTTGCAGTTACATTGGCCATTACCTGGTTTGTAACTATGTGCAAAGATATTTTAGCCTGTCTAGAAGAAATGTCCCCTAAATTAGCCAAACCTAGAAGCATAAAGTTAGCTTTAAACCTTGGTCCATGGTCAAATCTGGGTCCATGGTCAAATCTGTAAAACCAGCTGGAAAAGCCCCTACACGCAAGGAAAATTCCAAGTCCACTTTCAGGGCTGTCAAAACAATAAATATCAACACATTAAAATCCTACCAAAAGCAGCACTACTCTGAACATCGATATCTCAAGGAAAAGGATCATATACTTAAAGTTAGTGTGAATAACAAAGCCAAAATTCCCTGAAAACTGCTCAGGAAATCAAGTTCTATACGGAACACATCAAAGAAAAACAAACTCAGCCTTCCAACAAAATACCAACCAGTGTCTACCTATTCTGAGAATGGCAATATCTTAGAAAAACTTTCTGAAAGAAATGAAAGAAGTGGGAAAAACCATCCAATCACTAAGTTTCTCATACATTTTAAAAACTAGATGCACTAAATTACATTTTGAATAGTGGCTCTTAGAGGTATGCAGTAAACGTACCTAGCACTTAAAAACACATCCCTAACTAGCACTTATTTTAGTAGGTCTGGAGTTGGGCGTCTGTATTTCTTAAAAACACCATAGGTGTTTATGATGTTTAGTTAAGTCTCACTAATTTAATCAATTTCAAGCTTTATACTTCTTACCTATCTGATTTTTTTCCCCCAACAAAGTCATTTTCCTGAAACCTTGTTTTTTGTCACCTTCTCTGCCCCCACCTGCCCCCTGGCATTAATCAGCCCTCCTGAGGACATGTACCTTACACCTGCCCCAGGATAAGAGGCCTGTCTCCCCCATAGTCTCCAGACAAGGGGTAGAGGGATGCACTCTCATACTCAAAGATGCTTTGGCCAGGGCAGGAGAGGAACATGAATGGATGAGATGGTCCACTAGCATCAATGTTTATTTTTGCTTTACGTCTTTCCAGCTTGTGCCATATAATCGAATTCCAAACTGCTTCTTCCCCTTAGATGACTAACAGGTCTTTTCTCTTTTGGACCCCAAGGACCTTTCAGATCTCCTGATAAAAGAATCCATGAGCTTAAATAGAAATGTAACATCCATTCACACCACTTGCCTCAGCTCTCTGCCTAAACTGTAATTCAGAATGCAAAATCAACGTTACCAATTTAATGTTATTAGTTTATTTACATGTGGCAAGTTTTACAAAGCAATAATCAGGACAAAGCAAATACTGGAACTATTGCCTATAAATGGAAGTTAAGTTTCTTCTGCCTGCAAGATACAGAAATATTACAAAAAGCACAAATCTGACACTAACAGGCCCTAAAATCTCAGAAAATGGATTCCTCTAGAATGTCATTTAGACCACTTTTTCCAAAAGCTGTAAGGTCTGACAACTCTCAAAGTTTTTTAGGCTATCTTCATTTTGGGGAGAAGTGATAGTCTTGGCTTTCCCATTAGGGTAGAAGCCATCTGTTGGTTGGCTACTACTGGTACTATTTTGACACATGCACTTGTCCCATCCAACTGAAAGTAACAAGACTGCACCAATCATTTTTTTCTATTCAGCTAAAAACACAACATACAGAAGGGAAAATGACAGAACTTTGGCGTCTATTTTCCCAGTAAGTGGAGGGAGTAGGGAACCAGAATAAAGCTATTTTATGATCTATATCTCTCACATTTTAACGGTTAAGTGTTAATAACACAAAATGAGAAAAGGAAAAAAAGCACCTACTACTACTTTTGCCACTTTTCAGTTATATATCCTGTTCACTTATGTGACCCACCTGATTCTAAGGGAAGCCCCTATAACTTTTTAGCAGTAACCCCATTGAGCCGGAATAAGAATTAAACAGAAAAGAATTAAGAATCATCTTGTGAATTCAGCACACATGCATCTTAAAGTTAGGGCCTAAATGGTCATAGCTTTCCACTACTGCCATCTAGAAAGAAATTAATGTTTTCATAAACGCCAAAAGGAACTATCCTATCCAATGCTTTGCTTAGATTTTCGGGGTTTGGTTCTATAACCAATCTGGTGACATTCTTTAGGAAAACTTTGACAAACTTAAGAAAACATTCTACTATATATTGCTCTGTACTGAACAATAGGGGTCTGTGCATTAAGAGTCCAGGGGGGTGGCACAGACAGACCACCAACTCCAACTCTGGAGGTACTCACTCATACCCCAGGACCAGCAAAGTTAGAGATGAAAAATCCAGGAGACAACATGAAGCTGGCTGTTACCCAAACTGAAGAGCTCATTCCTGCCTCCTATTTGACTACAAAGGATTATTATTATTTTTTAAAGTTGCATTTCAATCATTTGACTAAAAAGTTAAAATTAGAATTACCTAATTTAAACGTTTCCCCTGGAAGGCACTTCTTTACCCTGTATATATTTCTTCTATTAAACAAATAATGCATGCATGTTTAGCAAAATATACAGGGACACATAAACAGACTAGTAATTACTTAGCGTAGTGCTTTCTGATTCCAGATTACTTCTTATCTTAACTTCATTTTTATTTCTTTTCTTCATTCTTCCGTTTCAAATTCTGACTTCTTTCATCTTCCCCACTTCACACAAATTGCTCAATATTCTACAAGTGGGACTTCTGGTCTGATAATTAGCATGCATTCTTTCTTTTATTTTTTCAAATTTCAGCTTCACTTATTCCTGAGCTTCAAATACTCATTTATAAAACTTGTCAAATGACGACTTCCGCATTTTCCTTCTTCAACATTAACCTTAATAGAAAAAGAACAGGATGAAGAATATTTTAAAACTCCAGGATAAAATCCAGTGCCAAAACTGAAACTAGAAAAAAAAAAAAAATCCCTCTTGTTTTGGATTTTTAGAAAAGCTAGAATACGCAGCTCAAAAAACTGAAACTAGTTTCCTGTTGGCTCTAAAATATATAATCAATCTCTTTTGTCTACTCCAAGTAGATTTATCATGCTTAAGCTGAATGTGAAGTGCACGACTGAACATTTACTGTTCAACTGACATTTTAAGAACTATAATTACATTTCACACTTCTTATCGTATTCATCAATAGAAAGTATGTTCAGTGTCAAAAGCACATCTCTAGTCAAAAAGTGACACGTATATACAAAAGTGCAAGAAAGGAAAGCACGGACAATTCATTTGCACAATGATGACAAGGCTGAAGGTTGAAGAGATTTACAAATTGTGACTAAGGGCAAGATATGTATTTAACGTCACACATTTTTTTAACTGCAAAAGTAGCTCTGTAAAAAAACAATTATCAGGGAATTTGAAAATTTGGACTATAGTGTTCAACCCACCCCTAGAAAGCTGCTCTAGTGAGATTTTATAATATGAATGGCCCAACTTACTAAATTTAGAACTAAAATCATTAAAAAGATCAAATCAAATCAACCAACTACTACATGAGAGTAGCTATGAAGAAAGCAGAACAAACTTGAATCCAACAGTGGTGTTTTCAAAGAATTTTTGGTAAAATCTCCCCCCTCAATGAACAAATTATTAAAATCTTCTGCAGTCCAAAGGAGCAATCCTACTTTGAAAGGTGGCAATATTGGGAGAAAATTACAGCTCACCTCCTGAAATTATTAAAAAGACTCGATAACACTTAACAGATCAATAAAGTACAATAGTGTCTACTGAACACCTTAATCAAAATAACTGCCCTCATAAAACATCCTAGTTTCCCTGAACTTCACCTTATGATCTTTCACTGTTAACAATTTCCTCGCCTAGTTTTTCTGAAAATAAAACTTTCTGGGGAGGGGAAAAAAAAACCAGAGAGAGAGAGAGTGAGAGATGAGTCTTTATACCTATCTGATCAAAAAGACAACCATAATCTTCAGTCTAGTTTTTCAATGTTAATTATTGCTTATTTAATCCAGGAAAAAATTTAAATGACTTTTTATTTAAGGGAGTCACAGTAATTCTTTTTAATATCCATCACTAAAATGTAATGGGTAATGTTTACTGCCAGCACAAATGTAATCGTGGAATCAGAATGCCCAAGCAGGTTTCCTCTTAAGGCCTCCTAAAGTTTAAATACAGGGCTTAGGTGCAGAAGATGCTGGAAGAGGCCAAAGCTCTAGATACCACAAGTTTTCAATATGGACGCCTTCCTGCTATTTCATTACTCCTTCCCAACATTCTCCCTTCTTTCATATTTGAAGAACAAAGCACACTGCTAGATAATATAAATACTAGGTTCATTCAAACCTCAGCTAAGTTCAAGTGGCCACTTCATAAAACCAGAAGAACAACTACTGGGCTAATGCTATATACATATGGTTAAGAGATCCTACTTACAAATAAGCAGAAATTTGTCCCATAACCAACACAATTTTTGTTAAAATAATTCTAGGGACTACAACTGGAATTTATGTAACATTAAAAACGTGCAAACTCATTAGGTTGATCGACAAGGTAGTATTTTAAAAACTAGGAAAAGATAAAGAAAAACTCATTGAATCTGCTATAAAGATCAATGCTCTTATCAACGTACGGACTATACTATTTTTCTGCAGCTAAACTCTACCGGAAGGTTGGTTGGATAGAAAAATCCTCAAAGACTGAAAATTTCTGAAAAAAACTGTCATCTGACATGCCTAAATGAGCTCTAAGCCCAAGCTTTTAAAAGGATCTCTTGCAAATACATACAGACTCTGAATTTACATTCATAAAACATTCAAGCGCAAGTATGTTTTACTGTTTCAGAAGACTACTTTTTAATCTAATATCTAAGCAAAAAAACAAACAAAAAAACCCAAAAGGGTCCTCATCCATGCTGTCATATTCAGCAATCTTGTTGATAAAAATCAGAATGTAACCTCCAAAACCCAATTCAAAGCAAAGATTTTGGGGGAATTTGAAGACTAATTTGCTATAATGAAGAACTCCCCAACCCCAGCTTAAAAACAAGACTGACCCCCTCCCCCCAAAAACTAAATTGGGTGAACACTTAAAATTCCCAATCACATCACTGTAGGTCATAGGAAAATAATACAATTATGAGTAAAAAACTGATCAACATAACACACAATGCTAAGGCTCAAAAGATATACACACTGTAGCATTGTCCTCTTGGGCAAAATGTCAACAACTATGCAAGTATTAATATTTACCAGGCTTTGGATTTCACTGGAGATAAGGAATGGGAAAAAGCTGTACAATGCAAATTCCATTTAACACACCTCTCATCTTCTGAATTCCTGTTCAATCTTTTCACAAAACCAGTAGTACTTACCTTATAATTACTTGTAATTTCAGTATGAACATGCCACCTTCTAGTTCCAGGCCATATCCGTAACATTAAATCATTCTTAGTTAAGACCAAGAAAAATATTCTTCAACCTGGTTTCAAGAGACTTGTGCCTAACCAGACTCACACTGAAACAAAACTATTTCCTCCCACCAACATTAATTTAATCCTCTAGGAAGAAACAGATTGATGTTTTAGTTTCGAAAATTTGGATTTAGAGTTAGGAACTAAAAACAATTCAAAAAGACAACCCAAGATTAAGCAGAAGAGGAAATAAACTGCAGAATCTGAGAGGCAGTTTGATGGGATAGTATCCAGATGCTATTCCTCTCTACAAAGAATAAGACTAAAGATAATATACCTATATTGTATACACATTACTTCTACAAAAATAGGCAACACTATCAAGAGTATTTATTGCAATCTTGATAGCAGACAAATTAAAATGAGTTGGTCCATACAAATAGCGTTTTCTTAGTTTCTGGTTTCTCTAGGTAAAGACCCATTTGTACAAGCTAAAAAAATTAGGAGGGTTGAACATTAAACCAGTGCCAAGAACAAACAAACGCCACCACACCCTAAAGAGT
The DNA here is from genome assembly GCF_000442215.2 of Lipotes vexillifer. NCBI lineage: Eukaryota > Metazoa > Chordata > Mammalia > Artiodactyla > Lipotidae > Lipotes > Lipotes vexillifer. The sequence goes on along the minus strand of NW_006777952.1, from coordinate 668,247 downwards.
GTGACCATAATTGGGCCTTACAAGATTTATTTACCACCCCCCCTCACCATTACCATGCACCTCTAAACTTGGCTACATGACTCTATCATGTTCTTATTCTCCCAAATTGTGACATGACATATCTGCTAAAAGCGCCCCTCTTTCCAAAGGTGCTCTGCAAAAAATGTGACCAATTTTGGGAAATGACTGGAAGAAACTAGAACTTGGAAATGAATGATATCTTACTTTAACATGGATTTGGCCAGATCAGGGAAGTTAGCTCTAATTAGAAACAGGTTTTAATTTAAATCTATCAACTCTGACATGAAAAATCCCAGATACAGGTAAAAGGTAGATTCTGCCATAACTGAAAGTGTGAAACGAACCACAAAAATTCAGGAACGCACCCTAACTGCACATTTAAAACAAGACAAAGGAACATAAGTAACCACAACTCTGTCAATATTCACGCAATAAAGTAAACACGCTATCAACAACCAAGTCGAGTATAATTTATTGCTCACACCCCACCCCAGTCTGTATAGGAATCGAACTTATTATAAGTCTAGAGCGGCGGGGCCGGTGGCTATGGTGGGGCAGAAGGTGGTTCCAGCTGATGAGATTTTAGTGATTACATTAACATTAGCTAATTAGACTGGTATTAGTGATTTACATCAACAATTTGTAATGTTTGAAAACTCAGAGTGGAATGAAAGTTAATTTTTCAGGCTCCAGATAAGCTATTCATAGCAGGCCATGTCCAAGATCACCCCAAATGCAACGGTTTTCCCACTGTTTTCAGGCACTTCCAAAAGGAAGTTTCTAGCCAATCAGACCTGAGGGCTCTACATAGTGTTTTTAATGGCATTATATTTAAATCATCCCACTGAGCTTTATGGTTTTGCCACGCATTCTTTGCGAGTCCCAAACGTATTTGTTTTAGGTATAGTCTAACCATTTCAGGTTCCAATAAACCGACTGGAAAGCAATCTACATACAAAACAAACGCCAAAGAAAACAATGTGGAAGTACTCCACAACGTCAGAGTTCAAAAAAACTCTTCCAAGAAGTCAAGACTCTATGTAAGACAAAATATCAACTTTTAACATGTACCTTTAAATTTTTTTATTACTTTGTCTCCTTTCGTAAGAATTTATCGAATAACCATTCTATGTAATGGGATTGTGATATAACTAGGATGTATATTCTACTAACAGAAAGTACCAATCAAAAAACTTGATTAATGGGATGACGATGTCTCTTGAGATGTCTCAAACCAGGACCTAATTCTTGAAATTGTTTCCTCCCTTACGTAAAAAATACCCTAACTTTCCCTTGGGGAACCTTTCATCTTCTCAAGCACACCATCACAAGTAACTTACTCAGGTTTATTCAACTGAGAGCTCTAGTCAGAGACCAGGCATTTTGTAGTCTCAAAACAATGCAAAAGTATCCTATAATTGTTTTGTTTAATAGCTGAAGACTAAAATTATCATTTGCTTTCCAGTCCAAACACTGACGCCTAATTTCGACAGTATATTCAACCGGCAGAAACCATAACCCACAGCTTTAACAACTTGTGAACTTGATCCAAGCTTTCTCACCCTAAGAGCGAGCTTAAAAAATAATCACACACACTGGTGACAGTGGCAATCAATCGTCTTACGGGAAAACATATAAAGCCAATACTCATCTGCATAGGTAAAGGCGGGGCCTGATTAGTTCAAACCAAATTAATCAGACTTGGCTCCAAAGTTACACAGTAAATTCACTAAGACACCAAGAGCTAAGAAGTTTCCCTATAAAAACGCCCTTCTAATGAACCAACTAAAATTTGTTTCATGAGTTTGAGAAGATGTTTAAGTAGATTTACCTGACAATTACAGATAAACTGTAAAAACACCCAACTTAATCCCATCAAGTTAAAAAAAAAAAAAAGTCAAGTTCCATGGTGCTTTTTATTACCCTTTTTCTAACAAACCTCCAAATATGCAAGATTCTGGCAAGACTGACATTTCTGCATCTTAGTACCCACGAACCCGCAACCAAGCTTTATATCATGCTTTCTAAGCCCGGGAACTTTCTTATTTCTGCAGTTTATCCAACCCTCACCAAACTCCACATTTTGGAGTGGAAACTTTAAAAACGTGCACCAACACAGCTTGTGCTTCAGAGTAGGAATGCCTCAAAACAAAGAAAACAACGGCGCCGTAAATTGCTACCGCCAATTTCTCCTCCACCATATCGCAGAAAAAAATCTACTCCCTCAAACAAGAAAACCTCAGCGACCCCGTGGTCTACTCTGGATACCGAAAACGATTTTGGGTTTAAAAGCCCTTTCGGTATCAAAGAAAAGCACTCCATTTAGGCCGAACACAAAGCTGGCGCGCAACCCCCTCAAACTAACGGGTCCAGAATTTAGTCTACCTCAGACTAGTTTCCCCATTTTAAAAGAGGCCCCAAGAACACCCTAGATTCCCATTCTTTCGGGGACCAGAATATGATCCTGTCTTAACCTAAATTCTGAGCAAAAAATCCCAAAAAACGCTGCCTTTCTGCCCGCCCCGTTCCCCGCGGCCTGGAGGTTGTCGCGCGGCTCCTCCGCCATTTTGTGCCTCTGGCAGCGCGCCCAGCCCGCCAGCCCAAGATGGCTGCGGCGAGGCTTCACAGGAGAGCAACGGCGAAACGAGATACCGCTCCCCTCCCCCACCACGGAGGGGACGCAGCGGCCATTTTTAATTCCCCCCCACCCCCATAACGGAAAAAACCGCCGTTTCGAGTAAAGGGCCACCTAAACCCGTCGGCGGCCTCCTTCACGGATAAAGACACTATCCACTAGGGCTTTTAAACCTCTGACTCCCATCCCTCCCGGTCTCAGACTTCGGAGTCGAAATCGCCCCAGTCTCCCGGTCCGAGGCCGACAGGCCTGGAAAGAGATGCAAGAAGCTGGGACCACACAGCCGCCCCCTGCACCACCGCTACGTACCCGCTCGCCGTAGTTCTGCTCGCCGCTGTCGCTCATGACTTCTAGCTGCTCTCGCCGCCCGACGTGCTTCAATCGAAGCTGCCAACCTCTTGCGCCTTCTACCTAGAGGCTCAGCCGCAGCCCCGCAGCACGCACTGGTTCCCGAGCCGCTGAGACGAGAAACGCTCCACACCGCCTCCGCTCGGGCTCTAAGTCTCCCGGATGTGA
>NW_006777952.1:646898-664576 GCF_000442215.2 Lipotes vexillifer | reverse complement strand
AGTGTCCCGGATGTGACGCGACGCGCCGCTCTTTAACCAGGCCCCACCCCCTCCCAGAAGGCGCGCTTTCTTGGCTCCGCCCCCCCGCTCTCGGCTTTCCCTTTACAGCAGTGGCGCGTCCCGAACTGTACGTGACGTAAGCCCCGCCCCTCGCGCCGCGCTAACCCCGTCTCCGGGTCTTTTTGAGGCGGGAAAGAAAGCGCGCCAGTGGCCTCAGTGGTGGTCGCCACGGGGCGTCGTGATGTCACCGGCCACGCCTGACTCTCTTCTGGAACTTTCTGGGAAGCTGTCGTGGAGGGTGGGGGAAGGGAGGGAGGAGAGGCCCGCCGTTTCTCCCATCTGTCTCTCTGTTCTTCCGCTTTATTCGTTTCTCTTTTTTTTGTGTCTTGATTTGGTTGGAGAGGGAAGATGTCCGTATACTGGGTTCCGTGCTTTCCTTTGGTTTTCTGTAGTTTCAGTTGTGGATCTTTCCTACCTGAAAACCCTTCATTTGAGCATCTGTTAAATACCAAAGCACTTTACCAGATCTTGATGTACTGAAATCAGCCACAATCTCTCATCTGAAGTTAGTGGTCTAATAAGGGAGAACTGTTAAACATACACTTGCAAACTAAGATTTTGCGTTAGAGAGATGTACAGCTATAGCCGTGTCACAAGGAGTGAAGATTAATTATGCCATCACCCAACAACATGACATAGTGGAAAGAGTCCAAACTTGGAAGTTCAGACATCCCTCTGGGCCTGTTGTTTCCCTTTAGAGAAAACAAAGTATGGTACCCAGCTGATGAGGTACTTTGATACCTGTAAAGGGCCATTTGATTTTTTAAAACAGCTTTCTTGAGATACAATTCACATACCATGCAATACTCCTGTTTAAAGTGTACAATTCAAGTGGTTTTTGTATTTACGGAGCTGTGCAACCATCACAATTTCAGAAGTTTCATCACCCCCAAAAAGAAACCTGTCATTAATAGTCCTGGTACATCTTCCCCCACACATTCCCCCCACCACCACACACACACAACCCTCCCAGCTCTAAGGACTCTAAAATCTGCTTTGTCTATAGTTTTGCCTATTCTGGACATTTCCTATAAAAATGGAATCGTATATGTAATATGAAATCCTTTGTGACTGGCTTCTTTAACAGTATAAAGTTTTCAATGTTCATCTGTGCTGTATCATGTATTACTATTTCAGTCCTTTTTATTGCTGAATAGTATTTCATTGTATAAATGTATCACATTTTATTTATCCACTCATCAGTTTGGTAGACTTTTGGGTGGTTTCCACTTTTTAGCTATTATGAATGATGCTGCTGTGAACATTCATGTACAAGTTTTTGGATGAACATATATTTTCAGTTCTTTGGGGAATATACCTAGTAATGGAATTGCTGGGTTGTATGGTAACTCTATGTTTAACTTTTAGAGGAACTGCCATTTAATTATAGCCACCCTAGTGGGTGTGAAGTGGTATGCCATTGCGATTTTGATTTCCCTATCCCTAATAATGATGTTGAGCATATTTCATGTGTTTATTGCCCATTTGTAGATCTTGTTTAGGGAAATGTGTATTCAGATACCTTGCCCATTATTACTTTTATTATTGGGTTGTAAAAAGTGGCAGTTTGATTCTTGCTTGTTTAAAATAGTCATCTGGGGACTTCTTGGTGGCGCAGTGGTTAAGAATCTGCCTGCCAGTGCAGGGGATACTGGTTTGAGCCCTGGTCTGGGAAGATTCCACATGCCGTGGAGCAACTAAGACCATGTGCCACAACTACTGAGCCTGCGCTCTAGACCCTGAGAGCCACAACTGCTGAGCCCGTGTGCCACAACTACTGAAGCCTGCACGCCTAGAGCCTGTGCTCTGCAACAAGAGAAGCCACCACAATGAGAAGCTCGCGCACTGCAACAGAATGGCCCACGCGTGCTGCAACTAGAGAAAAGCCCATGCACAGCAATGAAGACCCAATGCAGCCAAAAATAAATAAATAAATAAATAGTCATCTGGAACAGTATCAAGTTTTTAAGGTACCTGAGACTCAGAGATTTCATGATGACTCAAGGTGACAATTGTCCTCTCTTTTTGCATACTCTCCAGAGCCAACCTCATCTGCTTTCATGGTTTCAATCAGGGACCTATTTGATTATGCTTTCCAAATCTGTATTTTTAGACTTGAACATCCCCCACCCCTCCAGTTCCATGTTTAAATTCTAGTTGCTTATTGTAATATTTACCCGGATATTTCAGAGGCTGAGAAAAATTAGCATATCCAAAATTAAAATAAGCGTTTTAATAGTCTATTCCTCCTTTGCTCTTGAAACATCTCTGCTAAAACTTTCCTCTCTCTCTCCTTAATTTAATTAGTTAACACTTTTCATCAATTCCACTTCCCATACATTTTTAAAATTTATCTTTTTTTTCTCTATTCCTCTTGTCACCATTTGTCAGAGCTTCATCAACTCACTTATCTGGTGAAGTGCAAATTATCTTAGAAACAAAGTGTTTGTGGAGTTTTTACCTCTTTAAACACTGTATTTCAAGTTCTAATAAGAGGAAATCAGGTTATAAAAAAATAAAAATATAACCTTGAACCTGGAATCATAGTCCACAAAGATGAAATGATAAAGGGTGTATCTGAGAAAACAACTCTAGTACACTTTTCCCCAATAACTGTGTTTGGAATTTTGCAATGATCCCTTGTGCTTTTGTGCATTTAATAATTTCTAATCATTTTATCAGCTAGGCTGTACCATTTCTAAACATTTTTGTATCCTCCCTGGGATGAAGAGATTAAATTTATTTCCTCCTTTTTAACACCTACATACTTGTCAATGTGATGTAATTAAAAAATTAAGTCAGGAGCAAAATGTTAATTGTAAAATCTATGTGAGTCAGCAATATGGGTGTTCATTGTACAATTCACTGAACATTTTCATAATAAAATGTTGAGAGAAAAAAATGTAAGTCAGGTCATGGTATAACATGCTTTGAAACCATCAATGGCTTCTCATAACTTTTAGGAAGGACAAAGTCCAAAAAACCTTAATACAATCTGCAATTCACTGCATGATTCATTCCTTATCTGCCACTGTCTCCCTTGTTTGCTATGCTATAGGCATACAGTTTCTCATGCCCCATGTATGCTCAAAGCTGGACCTCTGAATGAGCTGTTCCCTCTTCCCGGGACACTTAACAACTACCTTCCACCCAACACACACCTAAACCTGGGCTCCTACTCAGATCTCAGGCCTTATCTTGCTTCCTGGTTTAGAATAGATCAGATCTCTTGTTTATATACTCTTATAGGCACCCCTCATATTGTTCATAATAATTGTAATTAAACAATAGTAATTATATAATTATTTTTGTGATTTTGGCTTTTACGTCTGTCTTCCCCACTAGACTAAATTCCTTGAGGACAGGGCCCATGCCTAGTTTGTCCACCTTTATACCTAGTACCAGTGCCTGGCACGTAGTAACCCTTCAGTAACACTTGAGTGAATGAAAGAAAGCAAAGTATGGATTTAAAATTTATTGGGTAGGCAACAGCATGCCTTTATATGTCCCTGAGGAGGGGACTGACTTGCTGAAAGGAGGACGATTGTCCTGGCAAAGATATGGTCGTCAGGCTGGAGGGTTTATGTGACAATTCATGTCTATATCTTCAGCACCTTGCACAGGGCTAGGCTGTTGAATGAATGACCTTGTGGAACATGGTTCCTGTACAGTAACTATGAGGTGAGGAGGACTGGACTCCCATGGCAGCAAGAATGGAGATTAAGCAGTGGGTGGGGAGACTCTGAAAGGGTAGGCTTGACTGGTCTTGATGATGGGAATATGAGGAGAAAAGGAAAAGAGATAGTAAAAAAAATGACCACAAAATGTTTATGTCTTGGTTGGGGAGATATATACAGGAGTAAATAATATGCCCACTTGGGAGTACTCTCTGAGGCTTACTCCTACAACTTAGGGGAAAGCCAGAGGCTGGCCCCAAATTTAATTATCATGTCCCTTTATAGAATCTAGACCCTCTCCCCCAATGTCCCTTTATATTAAACTTTCTCTATTCATATTACTATGTGGCTTATCTCTCCTGATTGGACCCTGACTGATTCAGAATTGCTCCCAGGAGGGGTCCCCCAAGATACTACTGGGATGTGGAAGTGAAGGAGAGAGAAAATCTAGACCAACTTCTGGGTTCTGGCTTGGGTGACCAGGTGGAAGGACAATGGTACTTGTCTAAGGGAAGTTAGACAAGTACCCTTGTCTAAGGGTACTTGTCTAACTAAGGGAAAATAAGGGAAGGTGGGGCAGAATGATGAGTTCAATTTGAGACCTCCAAATGAAGATATCTAGTGAGTACTGGTTATAACAGTCTGGGGCTCAGGGTAGATCTGGGTGGAATATACAACCAGAACTAGAATTACCAATATAGAGATGGTCAAGAAAACCTTACACTGAATAAGCAAGATCCTCAAAGGAGAGATGTGAGGATGTCCTCATGTAACAGAGAAGAACAAACCTGACTCCATATTGGATCTATTCTTTTAGCTCTAACCTTTGTGCTCTGGTGCCTGTGCTTAGTCATGCTGGCTCTGTACCTTCCTTTAAAAGAATGTTGCCTATAGCCTGAAATATACATAATAGCCCTGTCTCAAGGCTCTGTCTCCCAGGCTTGACCTTTAAAGCCATAACACTTTTCATTCATGTGAAGATAAATAGTTGTAGATCATTCATATAGAGATAAAAATTTGTAGAACAGAAAATAACATTTGTCTTATTGGAGGTTTTCAGGAACATAGTGACTGGAGCTACATGGACAGCTACAAGATCAAAGGATTATCACATCCCTTCTGGGGTCTGGCTGGCACCAAGAAGTCTGCAACAACCAGTCACTCCCCCTTCCCTTTTAGCATAAAGAAGCCTGAATTCTAACTTCGGTAAGATGATTCTTTGGAACACTAGTCTGCCGTCTTCTTTGTCTGCTGGATTTCTGAATAAAGTTGCTATTCCTTACCCCAACTCTTCATCTCTCTATTTATTGACCTATCATGCAGCTAGCAGTATGAGCTTGGATTCAGTAACAGAGAACTAATAGCAGAGAAAGTGACTGAACGCTCATTCATTGCTTGGAAACATGAATATGGAAATCACAAGTTGGAGACTTAGTTAAGGCTGGTTTTCATGAACCAGCTTATTATTTATTTATTTATTTGTATTTATTTATTTTTTTGGCTGCTTTGGGTTTTCGTTGCTGCTCGCAGGCTTTCTCTAGTTGTGGCGAGCGGGGGCTACTCTTCGCTGCGGTGAGTGGGCTTCTCATTGTGGTGGCTTCTCTTGTTGTGGAGCACATGGGCTCTAGGCGTGCAGGCTTCAGTAGTTGTGGCGCATGGGCTCTAGAGCACAGGCTCAGTAGCTGTGGCACATGGCCTTAGTTGCTCCGCAGCATGTGGGATCTTCCTGGACCAGCGCTCGAACCCGTGTCCCCTGCATTGGCAGGTGGATTCTTAACCACTGCACGACCAGAGAAGTCCATGAACCAGCTTAGAACTGAGAGGAAATTAGGAAGACATTTATTATTATTATTTTTGGCCACACCACGTGGCATGCGGGATCTTAGTTCCCCAACCAGGGATCAAACCGGCGCCCCCTGCAGTGGAAGCACAGAGTCTTAACCACTGGCCCACCAGGGAAGCCCCTAGGAAAACATTTAGTTAGTAATGATGGCTATGGCTGTATAATGTAAATAATTGTGGTGAAACAACCAATCATTTTGGAGAGTCCTGAGCGCTAAAGAAAAACTCAGCCTATGAAAAAATAAAAGAATTAAATTAGACACCTTCTCCAGCTACCTAAGAGAAACCCGGGAAAGTAGTAAAAATTAGAATACCAAAATAACAAAATGTAGCAATCAGACATTTAGCATATAAAGAAAACATTTGCCTTAGAATTATTATTACATTACTAATGTAGGATGAAGATAAAAAATTCAAACAATGTACAATGTGAAAAGTGAAAATCCTGGGCTTCCCTGGTGGCGCAGTGGTTGAGAGTCCGCCTGCCGATGCAGGGCACACGGGTTCGGGCCCCGGTCCAGGAAGATCCCTCATGCCGCGGAGCGGCTGGGCCTGTGAGCCATGGCCGCTGAGCCTACGCGTGCGGAGCCTGTGCTCCGCAACGGGAGAGACCACAACAGTGAGAGGCCTGCGTACTGCAAAAAAAAAAAAAAAAGTGAAAATCCTTTTTCCTATTCTTTTTTCTTTCCAGCTGACTCCTCAGAGGTTACCTCAGTTAAAAATTTAGTGTATAAACCTTTAGACCTTTGATAGGTAAAATTTTTTTTTTTAATTTTAATAAAACACATGATATCTGGACTTCCCTGGTGGCGCAGTGGTTAGGAATCTGCCTGCCAATGCAGGGGACACGGGTTCGATCCCCGCCCAGTCCGGGAAGATCCCACATGGCGCGGAACAACTAAGCCTGTGTGCCACGACTACTGAGCCTGCGCTCTAGAGCCCGTGTGCCACAACAACTGAAGCCCACACACCTAGAGCCTGTGCTCCGCAGCCAGAGAAGCCACTGCAATGAGAAGCCCGTGCACCAAAATAAAGAGTAGACCCCGCTCACCACAACTAGAGAAAGCCACGCACAGCAACGAAGACCCCACGCAGCCAAAAATAGATAAATAAATAGATTTATTAAAAAAACAACACATGATATCATGGTATACATATTCCTTTAACATACTATTCTGAAACTTGGCTTTTTTCATTTAACGATCTAAAATATGCTCAATATCTTTCCATATTAGTACATACAGATTTAGCTCAAATTTTAAAAAGTTACATGTTATTCCATTGTAAACATGTACCATGATCTATTTTACTATTCCCTTTTTGTGAAGATGAGAAGCCGCTATTTAAAGAGCAGTGAAAACAGTGTTCCTGGGAGGAAATCAGCCAGGGCACAGATGCACTAAAGTGAGAACGTTTGTCAGTTTCCAGGAGCCTAGAGACCAGATCACGGGATCCCTGTGAGCACAGCTGAGTACCAGAGGGGGCTGGTGGTGCTGAGAGCAGGGTCTAGACTGTCTGGGGTTAAACACTGCCTCCACCATTACTGAGAGACGCTGGGCGAATTTAAACCCTGTGCCTTGTTTGCCTTGTCTGTAAATTAGAAATTATAAGAATACCTACTTCACAGGCTTCTTGTTAGGATTCCTTGAGTTAGTAAATATAAAACATTTATAGTAATTGTCTAGCTGATAATAAGTTAGCGATTATTATGTAGGTCATAGAAAGGGTGTTGGATGTTATTTTATTTATTTTTTAACATATGCAATTTAAATTAATTAATTAATTATTTTATTTTTTGGCTGCACTGGGTCTTTGTTACTGTGCGCAGACTTTCTCTAGTTGCGGTCAGCAGGGGCTACTCTTTGCTGTGGTAGGAAGGCTTCTTTCTCATTGCGGTGGCTTCTCTTGTTGCGGAGCACTGGCTCCAGGCGCGCAGGCTTCAGTAGTTGTGGCACGCAGGCTCAGTAGTTGTGGTGCATGGGCTTAGTTGCTCTGTGGCATGTGGAATCCTCCCGGACCAGGGATCGAACCCATGTCCCCTGCACTGGCAGACAGAGTTTTAGCCGCTTAGCCACCAGGGAAGTCCCTGGATATTATTTAACTGTAATGGAAAGCACTGAAATGTTTTCAGCAGGGGAATGGCTTAACTCAGTTTTTATTTTTACAGGACCACACTCTCCATTGGATGGAAAATGGGTTGGAGGGAGGTGAAAACTAGACCAGTTATGAAGCTATTGCATTGGTCCAGGAAAGAGACCATTGCAATAGTGTGGTGGCAAAGGAGACAGAGAGAAATGGACAGATTTTAGATCTATTTTGGAGACAGAATTGAGCGGACTTGTAGGAGGGTGAGGGGATGGAGACATGAAGAAGCACTCAAGAAAGGCTGTGGGTGCTCCAGACTGAGATGCGGGAGCCTGAAAGGGGAAGAGTTAAAGATGGGAAAGGGGGAGAGGGGAGGGGGAGGGGGATTAGTGTTTGATTTTGAACTCAGTAAGTTTGAGATGTTATGAACTATCAAAGTGGAAGTTGTCAAGTAGGCAGTTTGATATACAAATACAAAATTGGATATACATTAAAGTCTTATAATACGTCTGGACTTCATAAATCATATTTGTTGTCAATCATGAATTTTTATTCTGCAGGTAGTTATTAAGCAACAAACTATGCATTGAACACTAAAATATTTTGTTGGCAATGAACATTTTAATTGGATTCTTTTCTCTAACTAGAAAAGTGATGTATCTTGCATGTATACTATTGACTATAATATTCTACCATATGGCTGCACATAATTTAATCGTTTCCTTGTTTTTTCTAATTTTTCAACATTTGAAATAATGCTTCAATGAATATTTTTTGTACATAAATCTATATCTGAGATCTTAATTTTTTTTTTCGCTTAGGATAGGTTTGTAGGAAAATAATTTGCCAAGTGTGATATTTTTTAGTATTCTTTTGTTTTAGTAGTACAATATTATTGTCTATATTCACTATACTGTGCATTAGATCTCTCTTTTTTAGGACTTTTGAAGCATATTGTCAACTTACTTTCCAGAAAAGTTGTACTAATTTACACTCCTAGTCACAATATATGAAAGTTCACCATATCATTCATCGAAATTAAAATATTCGTTAAACTAAGAGGTGAAACATGACATCTGGTAGTTGTTTAATTTGCATTTCTTTAACAACCAGTGACAGGATTATCTCTGCTAATCTCCTATTGCTTTTACCACTGACAGATGGCTGTGATTCTCCTGGCATGCAGTCTTCTCTCTGTCCTCATTATCCCTTTCACCTGGTTTATTCCTACCCAATTCTTCACCTTTCATCTCCAGTGACACCTCTTCAATTCTGACTGCCCTCGTTCCTGCCTCTTCTTTGATTTATGTTCTCATAGACCCATGTTCCTCTCCTTCAGAGAACTTATTTCAGCTTGTAATTATATATTCATTAGCAGAAGTGTTTGATTAATGCTTATTTTCCCCCAAATCCTAAGTTTCAAGAAAGTGCAGGAATATTTTGTTCATCATTGAATCCCCACTCCATAAACAGTTGTGGAATGAATTGATAGACAAAACAAATGAATAGGAAGTGGGAAGGGAGAGGCACTATAATTGGGTAACCTGGGTCACGTGCCTACCCCTGTGCTGGGAGGCAGGTCTATTACTGAGAAAAGAAGCAGTGGCACAAATAAGGTTAATGGGAAATTACTGTGAGCTGGGCAGCTGTCCCAATTTGTATTGACCACAAGACATTCTAAATTTTCTTGTAGTCAGAACTACAGCTTTTCTTTGTTAGGAAAATCTTTATTACATATAGGCTGAAAAGGTTCTATCTCATCCTGAGTAAAATTAATGTACCCTTATGTTTTCCTCTAGGTATTTCCTTTTTATGGTTTCCTTTAAACATTTGATAGCAGTTGGACAGTTCTCATGATGAAAATGTAGAAAAAAAACACAAACAAGGTATGGCATACAGGAATAAATTTTCTGAACTGGATAGAAGTGAAAGAGAGAGTAAAACTCTCTTTGTCTTCTGATACATGACATATCAGACAAATCTGATATATTTTGCGGGGGGCTGGCCACACTGTGTGGCTTGAGGGGATCTTAGTTCCTCCATCAGGGATCAAACCCGTGCCTTCTGCAGTGGAAGGGTGAAGTTGTAACACCTGGACCACCAGGGAAGTCCCACCTCTCAGTTTTCTTATGGAGACTCTGGTGCTATAGCTTTTTTGACACCCTCCCTATTAAGGTCCTAAACTGGCCACAAGTGTACTGAGAGATTTTGTTTATGAAGTCTTTCCTTACTCATAATTTACAAAGATAATCTATACTTTCTTCTACTTACTGTTTTCATCTGTCACATTTAGGTTGAATTCCATCTTGGAGTCTACTTTTGTGTGTGGTGTGAGATATAGATCATTTTGTTTTTCCCATATAGATATAACCAGTTTCCCCCACATTGGATATTTAAATAACTTGTCTTTTCCTACGTGGTGCTGCTTTCATTGTATATTACATTCCCATACATATTTATCTTGAAGCTATCCTGTTCCATGGGTCTATCTGACTGGGCTTACAACAATATTGCTTTTTTTAAAAAAATTGGGCTTCATAATACATCTTTTTGTTGCTGTTGTTTTGCATAGTACATCTTTAAAACTGGTAGGACAATTCCCCTTTTGTGATGGTCTTTTTGATGTGTCACCTTGGCTGTTTTTTTTATTATTATTATTTTTTAACCACTATGGACTTTCCTTGGCTGGTTATTTACTCAGTCAAAACTAATCTAGGTGTTGTTGTGAAGGTATTCTGTAGATGTGATTAAAGCCCATTAATCTGTTAACTTTAAGTAAGGAAAATAATCTTAGATAAACTGGGTAGGCCTGATCCAATCAGTTTAAAGGCCTTGAGAGCAGAGCTGGGGGTTCTCTGTAGAAGAAAACATTTGTCTTCTGGACTGCAGCTTCAGGCTGTACCTGAGAGTCCCAGCCTGTCCTCTGTGACAACCTGCCCTGTGAATTTCAGACTTCTATAGGCAAACCCAAAATTATGTGAGCCAATTTCTTGCAATAAATTCCTTAATATATATCTCCGACTGGTTCTGTTTCTCTGGTTTAAGCCTGACTGATACATCCTCTTTACGCTTTTAAATTTCTTTTGTTTATTTCTCTCTTCATTTCTTATGCTTTTTTTAAAAAAAACAAAGATTGACTTAGTTATTTGTAAAACTTTATTCTATAAATTTATTTATTTATGGCTGTGTTGGGTCTTTGTTGCTGCGCGGGGCTTTCTCTAGTTGTGGCAAAGTGGAGGCTACTCTGTTGCGGTGTGCGGGCTTCTCACTGCAGTGGCTTCTCTTATTGCAGCACATGGGCTCTAGGCGTGAGGGCTTCAGTAGTTGTGGCACATGGGCTCTAGATCACAGGCTCAGTAGTTGTGGCGCATGGGCTTAGTTGCTCCACGGCATGTGGAATCTTCCTGGACCAGGGCTCGAACCCATGTCCCCTGTATTGGCAGGCAGATTCTTAACCACTGTGCCACCAGAGAAGTCCCAAGCTTTATTCTTCTAAACAAATTGTAGAGATGTTTACTGAGTTCCTAAAAAAATCCATGTGAAATTTTGATTGCATCAGATTTACTGGTTAACTTGGCGGGAACTGACATCTTTATAATATTGTTATCCATTCCAAGAGGATGGCTGCCTTTGCATTTATTGAACTTCTGTATATCCTTCATAAAAGTTTTGAAGTTTTATTTTTTTTCACATCTTATGCAGTATTCACTAATGTCCACATACTTTACATTTTGGGGGCTTATTGTGAATAGTATTTTATTTTAAATTTTATTTTCTAGTTGGTTATTGATGCTGTGAGAAATGCTATTGGGTTTTTGAAAGGTTGATTTTAATATGCAGAGAACTTATTGACCTTTCTTATTAGTTCTAACAGTTTGTATCTAGATTCTATCGCTCTTTCTATATAGGTGATACATTCATTTACAAACAGCAGTAGTCTTATCTCTTCCTTTCCTGTTTTTATGCCTCTTATATCTTGTCATTACTTGATAAAAGGTAGAAGGAGGGATCTAAAGATTTAAAGAAATGGGAACCTTGTAGTGGATTTCTCTTTTTCAATCTGTTCACCTACCTTCTAGCTATGTCCTGAAAGAACCCAGAAAATTGTTCTCTCACTAAAGGAGAAATACTTTCATTAAATGAATACTGACTTCAAAAAATAGAGGTATAGTGACTGTTCTTTGTCAGTAAAAGCTTTTGTGGATAATATAAGGTAGAGGATGACCCAATATTCCTAATATGGGCCAATAAAACGAATGCCAACTAGTCAAGATATTCCTGGAATTACTACAGTTGTTCTGGAGGTACTGGCTATTCACAGGATTCAGAATCACAACATCAACATTTAAACCAGAATAGATCATTTCTACCATGTGGTGCCAAACCTTAACCAGAACAGATATGCTTGGAAAGCACGAGATCCAGATGCCTAGATTTACATCGGCTCATTTTACCCCAAACATTTTATTAGCTTCTCAGTAACGTGTTTCTGCATTTTTGGCAATGGATAATTTGCACTCCACTTACAGTGTTTTGTTGGAGTTTTACCATCGCAATTTTACCATATTTAGCAAGTGACATGAACTCTGTACTGGATTTCTGACGTATAGAGTAAGAGTTATTATGGGAAGAAGAGCCAGTGGGAGCCCCGGGAACTCTCCCTTCCTATCAAAATGTGGAATTTTGTAGAATCACAGGCATTAGTGCCCATACCAAAGGAATTGCTATTCCACATGGGAGCTTCTTTGGGGAGGAAATCACACAAGTCCTGGTGACTGGTATATAGCTATTGATCTAGCAAGTTATATTTATTTTTGATTCCAATAAACTGAGGATACCTTTAACCTAGAAGGGACAGCAATACACCTTTATTGTCTCGCATTGAGGTTAGGTCAACTGGCTGTGTGCTACAGGAAACTATTGTTTCATCAATCCACAGGTTGGTACACATTAGTCTATTACATTGATGACTTTTGGCTGCAATGACCTATAGAACTGTAAGCAGTTACCCTAGATGCCTTTGGGAAAGAAAAAAGAAAAAAAAATATGCCAGACAGTGGGAGAAAAATCCCATGAAGCTACAACGGTTTGTTGTCTCAGTGAAGTTTCTGGGGACCAGATGGTTTCTTTTTAAATGGAAGGACTAATTGTTGTGCCACTAAGAAAGAGGAATAACTCTTGGTGGGTTGTTGACCAGAGCTGCCATGTTTAGTGGTAAAAGTTCATGGAAAACTTCAGTAATCTTACACAGGCAGATGTAATTCTAAGATTAGTGGTAAAAGTTCATGGAAAACTTCAGTAATCTTACCTAGGCAGATGTAATTCTAAGATGTAATTTAATTCCACTAGGATTTCAAGTCTCTGAGGAATAAAAGTTTGATCAGCTGAGATTCTGCTGGCTATAGACAAAGATAAGGATGGGTAGTTGAGAAGTCAAGTTATAAATACCAACTGTGGCCTTGGATTCACTTGCAAAATAGAGAACTTTAAAATCTACTGGCATTTTCAGGTACATATTTATATATTTTAGAATAGTTTTTCTTCTCCCTTTCCCCCAATATTTTATATAGAAAAAGATGCCTGTTAATTTTATAATTTAAAGGATAGTGGACAAATTTTCAAGAGAACTAGTCAAATTCTTTAATTAAACAATTGAAGAGAATTAAGAGACTTAAAAGACAGATAAGCATCACTCCAAGATCCTGGATCCTGGGTGCAATAATTGAGACTTTGGCTTAAGCACTTTTAGGAGCAGCTAAAGACATAAGAGGTTGTTGCATTATGTTAGATGTTATTTTCTTTAAAGAAGTGTAAGTGTGGGAAGAAACATACATGTTGATTTTGGGAAGCCAAAGGGGTAAACCGTCGTGGAAATTTGTCTCTCACTTAGCATCTGAATTCCTTCCCTATGTTTGGGGGAATCATCACATGCAGCAGCATCTGACTCCCATTATGGAAGCCATGGATCCCAGATCTCTGCTTTCCTTGCAGCCAGCAACCACCCCAGTCTTGGAATCAGAAGTTAGTGATACATCAGTACTGCTTTTTTAGAGTCCATATATATGTGTTAGCATACAGTATTTGTTTTTCTCTTTCTGACTTACTTCACTCTGTATGACAGATTCTAGGTCCATCCACCTCACTACAAATAACTCAATATCGTTCCTTTTTATGGCTGAGTAATATTTCAGTGTATACGCCAATAAAGATGTGAAAAAAAAAAGAAGTTAGTGATACAAAGAAACTGAGGTTGTACAGAGTACATTCTGGAAGTGGTAGCAACACAGCAGCAGCTTTCTAGTTGAGGTTTTACTGGGTCAAGTTAATTACACCTGGAAGTAAAAGGCAAACTTAGGCAAGGACGTGCACAGCTGAATGTTGGGAGCAGAGAGTCCTGCCCATTCTCTTTGCTGGGTGGATGGAAAAAGCAGACTCCTTCCATCAAGGGGGCCCTAAATGAATGCTTTGACATCAGCTTAGGAAGCCTTCAAACTACAAAGAAAAAGGCATCACTGATTCTTCGAGCACATAATCTATTTTTAAAATAAATTTTATTTATTTATTTATTTTTGGCTGTGTTGGGTCTTCATTGCTGTGCGTGGGCTTCCTCTAGTTGCAGCGAGTGGGGGCTACTCTTTCGTTGCAGTGTACGGGCTTCTCACTGGTGGCTTCTCTTGTTGCAGAGCGTGGGCTCTAGGCGTGCAGGCTTCAGTAATTGTGGCACATGGACTCAGTAGTTGTGGTGCACGGGCTTAGTTGCTGCCAGGCATGTGGGATCTTCCTGGACCAGGGCTTGAACCCGTGTCCCCTGCACTGGCAGGCAGATTCTTAACCACTGCACCACCAGGGAACCCCCGAGCACGGAGTCTCCTAACGGGCTGCTACTTGCCCTGGTAGGGATTAGCCTAGTTAAAAAGCCACAGGGTGTTTTTTTGTTTTGTTTTTCCCACCCATCGTAAATGTTTACAGGCTGGTACATGCCCATTTTAGCTTTTCCTGTTCCATCACTTTAAACTTCTTATTTTTCTTTAAAGATGATTTTTTTGTTTTTGTTTTTGTTTTTTTTGGCTGTGTTGTGTCTTCGTTGTGGTGCGTGTGCTTCTCATTTGGTGGCTTCTCTTGTTGCAGAGCACAGGCTCTAGGTGAGTGGGCTTCAGTAGTTGTGGCATGTGGGCTCAGTAGTTGTGGCTTGAGGGCTCTAGAGCGCAGGCTCAGTAGTTGTGGTGCACGGGCTTAGTTACTCCGCGGCATGTGGGATCTTCCTGGACCAGGGACCTAACCCGTGTCCCCTGCATTGGCAGGCGGATTCTTAACCACTTCACCACCAGGGAAGTCCCCAAACACTGTCCATTCACCTTTTTTTAAACCGTGTTGTACATTATATCCCCAGAAATTATTATCTTATAAATGAAAGTTTGTACCTGTTGACGGATCTGTTCTTTGTTTCTATGAATTCATTTTTTTTAGATGCCACATACAAACAAGGTCACACAGTATTTGTCTTTCTCTGACATTTCACTTAGCATAATGCCCTTATGGTCCATCCCTGCTGTCATGGTGTCGCAAATGGTAAGATTTCTTTTTTGTGCTTGAATAACATTCCATTGTGTATAGATACTACATTTTCTTTATCCTTTCATCCATCGATTTACACTTAGGTTGTTTCCATGTGTTGGCTATTGTTAATAATGCTGAATGAATGTCTCCTCAAAATAGTGATTTTGTTTTCTTGGGATATACACCCAGAAGTGGAATTGCTGGGTAGTACTGTGGTTCTGTTTTTAATTTTTTGAGGAACCTCCATGCTGTTTTCTGTGATGTCTGCATCAATTTACATTCCCACCAACAGTGTGCAAGCGTTCCCTTTTCTCCACATCCTTGTCGCCAGTGCTTGTTATCTTTTGTCTTTTTTTTCCCCCCTGTGCTATATAGTAGGTCCTTGCTGGTTATCTATTTAAAATATAGCAGTGTGTACATGTCAATCCCAAGCTCCTAATCTATCCCTCCCCCAAGACTTCCCCCCCGGTAACCATAAGTTCTTTCTCTAAGTCTGTGAGTCTGACAATATTTTATTTGTAAGATGCTTCCAGGTTGTTGCATGTTGCAATAGTTCATTCTTTCTTGTTCCTGTAAGGTATGCCAGTGTATGAATATGCCACACTTTATCCAACTCACTCTTGATAGACATTTGGGGTGTTTCCAAATTTTGGGTACCATGAACTGTGCTCTATGTCCTCATAGATTTTTATTAAAAATTTATTGTTTAATTTTTTAAAATAAATTTATTTCATTTGGGGTGTTTCCAAATTTTGGGTACCATGAACTGTGCTCTATGTCCTCATAGATTTTTATTAAAAATTTATTGTTTAATTTTTTAAAATTATTTTATTTATTTTTGGCTGCTTTGGGTCTTTGTTGCTGTGCACAGGCTTTCTCTAGTTGCAGCGAGCGGGGACTACTCTTCGTTGCAGTGTGTGGGCTTCACATTGCGGTGGCTTCTCTTGTTACGGAGCATGGGCTCTAGGTGCGCGGGCTCAGTAGTTGTGGCACACGGGCTTAGTTGCCCTGCAGCATGTGGGATCTTCCCAGAAGAGGGATCAAACCCGTGTCCCCTGCATTGGCATGTGGACTCTTAACCACTGGACCACCAGGGAAGTCCTCCTCATAGAGTTTTAATTTTCTTTGCAGTCAACTCTTAGGATGTGCATTTCATAGTACTATGCTGTAATCAAAGTGTGAGAGCAATCACTGTCACGCCAAGTCCTCTGGCTCTACCACCAACATATTGCATAAAATCACTCAGCTACTCTTAGGCTGTATATGCATGAGTGTGTGTGTGTATACATATTTTTCTTTACAACATGGAATCACAACATATATGTGGTTCTCTATTCTGCTGATTTCGTATAACTTTATATTGTGAGCATTTTCCCCTATTGTGAAAATTCTTAGAAAATGTAATTTTTAATGGAGGCATACCGTTCTGTCTTACGGCTTTGCCATCATGTATTTAATTAATTCCCTAGTGGCGGACATTTAGATCATCTCCAGTTGTTTTCAATACGAATAACACTATGGATAAACTTCCTTGAATAGGAATCTTTGTCCATTTTGCACATCTGTTTGGAATGGCACTGAGAACTCTCCATATGGCTAGGGTATGGCTGTATGTAGCTTAGGGTAGCAGAGGTACCATATATCTTTCCTGTGACATGAAATGGACAGATGTGCATGATCACCTCTTCCAATCCGTAACAACTCCAGAACTTACCCTCAGTTTCCTTATGGGTTATGCAGTAGAGTGGGGCAGTTGGGAGAATCGCTTCCTCTTGCAAGGATAATCAGGCAGGAGCAGGTGATATGAGTAGGAGGGTGGAGGGACAGGCAAGGGGCAGACAGGCTGCAGACCCACGATCTGCCCCCTGTTTCGGATCCATCTTCATATCCTTTTGGCAGAGGGCCCCAAGTATTCCTGTGGTAGCTGCTATTTTCAGCTCCTCTTCATCTGTGCTGCAGAGTCTGTGCCCTACATCTTTCCCATTGACCTCACTCCACCAATTATTCATTCATTCATTCAACAAATATTTAATGCGCACCTGCCATGTGCCAGATATAGCTGTAGGCATTGGATATATACACAAGTGAATAAAACAAAGTCAGTGCCCTTGTTGAGTACACAGTCTAGTTGTGGGGGGGCGAGGAGCAGAAATAAACACACGAGCAAATAAACACACCTGTAACATGTCAGGTCATAAACGTTATGAAGAAAAATAAAGCAGAGTATGAGGGAAGGAGAGACCCATCTTTAATCCACAAATGTGTTCAAGTGTTTCCTGATGAAATAAAACTTTATTGCATCTTGTAACCATAGTTCACTCTCACTTCCTTTATAGGGAGTCTCCTTAAAGGAGACATTGACACTTGCTTTCGTCACTTCCTCACCTCCCAATCTCTCAACCAGCTGCAGCCTCAGACCCAATAGTTCCAGGTCGAGCTCATTCTCCCCGCCCCCGA
>NW_006777952.1:639552-646831 GCF_000442215.2 Lipotes vexillifer | reverse complement strand
ATTCCTGCTCCTCCATCGCCAACCCCTCCAGTTGGCAGAATTATATTTAGTCCTTTCTCACTTTCCCTTTCTCCACATCCAATCAATCATGAAGGCCTCCTCAATTTACCTCCTAAATATCTTTCACTTCACCCGCATTGTCACTGCCTCTATTGGTTTGCTAGGGCTGCTATACCAAAGTGGGTTGATTAAACTACAGAAATTTATTGTCTCATAGTTCCAGAGGTTGGAAATCCAGATTTTGGTAGGGTTGCTTCCTTCTGAGGGCTGTGAGGGAAGGATCTGCTCCAGGCCTCTCTCCTTAGCTTGTAGATGGCCACCTTCATGTTCACATGGTGTTCTCCTTGTATCTCCACATCATCTTCCCTCTGTACTTATCTCTGTGTTCAAATTTCCCCTTTTAATAAGGACACCAGTCATATTGGATTAGGCACATTCTAATGATCTCACTTCACCTTGATTACCTCTGTATATACTCTCTCTCCAAATAAGGTCACATCCTGAGGTACTGGGAGTTAAGAATTTTGGAGGGACACAATTCAACCCAAAACATTGCCTTTGTTCAAGCCTTTTGTCATTTCTCACCTGTATCATTTCTTTAGTCTCCTTAGGAGAGTCCCTGCTTCCAGCATCATCTTCTTTCAACCCACCCTCCACTCTGCTGCCAGAGGACCACATAAAACCTGCTGTGGCTGCCAGGAAAATTCAAGCTTCTTGCCAATGCCTACCAGCACTTTGGTTCTGGCTTCTGCCATCCTTCCTAGTCTTACTTCCTACCATTCATATAGCATTATTGCAGCCATCGTTGAGCCCTTTGTCATGATTGCCCTGCCTCTGAACTTGACTACATGTGGTTCCTCTTGCCTGGGATGGTCTCTCTTCCTCCTCTCCCTGACTGAACAACTCATGGGGTCGTCAGGCCAGCTCCAGCATCATCTCCTCTAAAAAGCCTTCCTTAACACCCCCAGTCTGGGTTTTGTGTCTTTACTCCAGGACCTATGCTCCCTCTGCATTTCTCTCTGCTGTACTTTTACATATTTACTTACTAACTCAATGCCTAGTATACCAAAGGCACTCAATACACATTTGTTGAACACATGAGTAAGTGAATAAATGAATCCTCCTGTAGAAAATTGCAGTGTTAGAGTGAGTAAGCTAGCTGGTGAGAACAAAAGTTTTATAAGGGAGAGGCAAAATTAGGGGTGGGTGTGGTAATCAGACGTGGTTTATAATTCTCACACTCGAACAGAAATTGCATTTCAGCTGCTGTTGCTGCTGGGAGAAAAGTCCTGCTACTGCACTGACTCTTCCTTTGCTCAGTAACATGACCAGTAAGAAAATAATTGCAGTGTTTGGAGCAACAGGTAAAAAAACTCCTTACTTTTTTTTTTTTTTTTTTTAGTGGTACACGGGCCTCTCACTGTTGTGGCCCCTCCCGCCACGGAGCACAGGCCCCGGGCGCGCAGGCTCAGCGGCCATAGGCTCACGGGCCCAGCAGCTCTGCGGCATGTGGGATCTTCCCGGACCGGGGCACGAACCCGTGTCCCCTGCATCGGCAGGCGGACTCTCAACCACTACACCACCAGGGAAGCCCCAAATTCCTTACTTTTAAAGTGCGTGCTGACTTTGCTTACTTTCTTGTCTTCCTGTTTTTAACTTCAGAGCCTGCAAGCATGGACTGAACAAAGAGCCCTTTGGAGGAAACTGAGAAAAGTATCATTTGCTTGAATTTCTAATGAGGTAAAGGGGCAGGGTGATTTGACTTGATTTGTCAGAAATGATCTCAGCAGAACAAGGACAACTGACACATTCTCTGTTCTTGATCATGTGCTGATTTGTTGGTGTAAGTTTCATTTCAGCATAAGTTATATGCTAGAGACTTTTCTCCACTCGCTTCCTGACAAGCACGGGAGCAAGTGTGAGAGGCCCGTGGGTATGGTATGTAGGAGATATCCACATGCCTGACCAGTACTCCAGTGACTCTGAAAGGGTGGAGTGGGTGGGGATTAGGAGAACGTGTGGCGGCACTTCTCTCACCAGAGAGCTGCCCTGGCCTTTCAACTGGCATCTCTACTTCCCCTCTGCCTCCCTCACAGTCTGTTCTCCAACAGCCAGACCTATCCTTGCAAAATGTTGTTTCAATCAGGTCACTCTCCTTCAATCTATTCTCATTTCTGCCTCTTGATGATCTGTTTGAAACTGTCGGATCATGGCATGCCTCTGCTCAAAATCCTCCCCCCCATCTCACTCCAATTGAAATGCAAAGCCCAGCTAATGACCTGCAAGACTCTTCTCGGACCTTGTCTTCTACCATTCCCCCTCGCTCACTCTGTGCCTTCCTCAAACACACTCCCACTTTAAGGCCTTTGCATTGGCTACTCCCTCAACCTAGAGTAATCTTCCTCCGGTTACCCAAGCTGCTTTCTCCCTCGTGTCTTCCAAGCCAGATGTCGCCCTCTCCGTGAGTGCTTTCCAGACACACTTATTTAAAATTGCAACTCCGGGGACTTCCCTGGTGGCGCAGTGGTTAAGAATCCGCCTGCCAATGCAGAGGACACGAGTTTGAGCCCTGGGCTGGGAAGATTCCACATGCCGCAGAGCAACTAAGCCCATGAGCCACAACTACTGAGCCTGCGCTCTAGAGCCTGCGAGCCACAGCTACTGAGCCTGCGTGCCACAGGTCCTGAAACTCATGCGCCTAGAGCTTGTGCTCCACTACAGGAGAAGCCACCGCAATGAGAAGTCCACACACTGCAACAAAGAGTAGCCCCTGCTCGCTGCAACTAGAGAAAGCCTGAACACAGCAACAGAGACCCAACGTAGCCAAAAATAAATAAATAAATTTAAAAATTGCAACTCTGCTCCACCCTGCCACTGTCTGACTCTCCTCGCTGCTTGATTTCTTCTGTTACCATCTGTCTCTCCACACTAGGATAGAAGCTCTGTGAGGATAGGGATTTTGTCTGAAGGGAGGCTAAAGCAGGGAGAAGAGAGAAGTAAAATCTCAAAAACCAACAGCCAGGTATGACATTAACTTTACAAGGAAAAAAAAAAAGGTAATGCGAGGAGGGTTGATTGTATACAGCATTAGGGTGATAGTGAAGTTGTTGGTTTTTCCTAAAAGAGATGAGAAGCCATTGAAAGGTTTCAAGCAGAGTTGTGACATGATAAGACCTGGTGTTAAAAGGTTCATTTTAGCTTCTGTTTTGTGAAGTGACTGTAGGGGGCAAGGGCTAAAGCAGGGAGACCTCTTATGAGGCCGAGGCCGTTGCCCTAAACCAGGCAAGATGATAATGGGTTAGACCAGGGAGTGGTCAGATTCCTAATATGTGGTCTTTTTTTGTGTGTGTGTGGTACGCGGGCCGCTCACTGTTGTGGCCTCTCCCGTTGCAGAGCACAGGCTCCTGACGCACTGGCCCAGCGGCCATGGCTCACGGGCCCAGCTGCTCCGTGGCAGGTGGGATCCACCTGGACTGGGGCACGAACCCGTGTCCCCTGCATCGGCAGGCGGACTTTCAACCACTGCGCCACCAGGGAAGCTCCCTAATATGTTTTAAAGAGAGTTGACAGGGTTCCCTGATAGGCCAGATATCAGAGGTTACCAGAGGGGAGAAGAGAATGACTCCTAAACATTTTGGCTTGAGCAACTAGAAGAATAAAGTTGTGATTCACGGAAATGGGGAAGATCATGGGCGAAGCAGGTCAAGGCAGGTCAGGAGCTCTGTTTTAGTCTCCTTAATCCTGACTTGCCGCTAAGCATCCAGAGTAGGAGGCTGGATAAGAGCAGGGGGGTGGCTGCTAAAGGAATCAGGTCAGATGTGTCAGAGTTGAAGAAGGCTGAGTCACAGTTAGCTAAGGAAGTGCACTGATTGCTTTACTTCCCAGTTCTTGTGCTTAGTTCAGTAACCTCTGGAGCTCAGGGTGTGTTTGGGCATTTGAGGAAGGGTTGCCAGATTTAGCAGATAAAAATACAAGATGCCTAATTGAGGAACCAAGGTGGCGGAGTAGAAGGATTGCTCTCACTCGCTCTTGTGAGAACACCAGAATCACAATCACAATTGCTGAACAATTATCGACAGGAAGACACTGGAATTCACCAAAAAAGATACCCCACATCAAAAGACAAAGGAGAAGCCACAATGAGGTGGTAGGAGGGGTGCAATCACAATAAATTCAAATCAGGTAACTGCTGGGTGGGTGACTCACAAACTGGAGAACACTTATACCACAGAAGTCCACCACTGGAGTGAAGGTTCTGAGTCCCACGTCAGGCTTCCCAACCTGGGGGTCTGGCAACGGGAGGAGGAATTCCTAGAGAATCAGGCTTTGAAGGCTAGCGGGATTTGATTGCAGGACTTCGACAGCACTGGGGGAAACAGAGACTCCACTCTTGGAGGGCACACACAAAGTAGTGTGTGCATCGGGACCCAGGGGAAGGAGCAGTGAACACATAGGAGACTGAACCAGACCTACCTGCTAGTGTTGGAGGGTCTCCTGCAGAGGTGGGGGTGGCTGTGTCTCACCATGAGAACAAGGACACTGGTGGCAGAGATTCTGGGAAGTACTCCTTGGCGTGAGCCCTCCCAGAGTCCGCCATTAGCCCCACCAAAGAGCCCGAGTAGGCTCCAGTGTTGGGTTGCCTCAGGCCAAACAACCAACAGGGAGGGAACCCAGCCCCACCCATCAGAAGACAAGTGGATTAAAGTTTTACTGAGCTCTGCCCACCACCAGTCCCTCCCATCAGGTAACTTGCTCAAGCCTCTTAGATAGCCTCATCCACCAGAGGGCAGAGAGCAGAAGCAAGAAGAACTACAATCCTGCAGCCTGTGGAACAAAAACCACATTCACAGAGAGATAGACAAGATGAAAAGGCAGAGGGCTATGTACCAGATGAAGGAACAAGATAAAGCCCCAGAAAAACAACTAAATGAAGTGGAGATAGGCAACCTTCCAGAGAAAGAATTCAGAATAATGGTAGTGAAGATGATCCAGGACCTCGGAAAAAGTATGGAGGCAAAGATTGAGAAGATGCAAGAAATGCTTAACAAAGATCTTGAAAAATTAAAGAACAACCAAACAGAGATGAACAATACAATAACAAATGAAAAATACACTAGAAGGAATCAATTGCAGAATAATTGTGGCAGGACGGATAAGTGACCTGGAAGACAGAATGGTGGAATTCACTGCTGTGGAACAGAATAAAGAAAAAAGAATGAAAAGAACTGAAGACAGCCTAAGAGACCTCTGGTGCAACATTAAACTCACCAACATTCGCATTTCAGGGGTCCCAGATGGAGAAGAGAGAGAGAAAGGACCTGAGAAATATTTGAAGAGAGTATGGTTGAAAATTTCCCTAACATGGGAAAGGAAACAGCCACCCAAGTCCAGGAAGCATAGAGAGTCCCATACAGGATAAACCCAAGAAGAAACATGCCGAGACACATAGTAATCAAATTGGCAAAAATTAAAGACAAAGAAAAATTATTGAAAGCAGCAAGAGAAAAATGACAAATAACATACAAGGGAACTCCCATAAGGGTAACAGCTGATTTCTCAGCAGAAACTCTACAACCCAGAAGGGAGTGGCATGATATACTTAAAGTGATGAAAGTGAAGACCCTACAACCAAGATTACCCTACCCAGCAAGGATCTCATTCAGATTCGACGGAGAAAGCAAAAGCTTTACAGACAAGCAAAAGCTAAGAGAATTCAGCACCACCAAACCAGCTCTACAACAAATGCTAAAGGAACTTCTCTAAGTGGGAAACACAAAAGAAGAAAAGGACCTACAAAAAAACCCCAAACAATTAAGAAAATGGTAATAGGAACATACACATCAATAATTACCTTAAACGTGAATGGCTTAAATGCTCCAACCAAAAGACACAGGCTCACTGAATGGGTACAAAAACAAGACCCATATATAATCTGTCTACAAGAGACCCACCTCAGACCTACGGACACATACAGACTGAAAGTGAGAGGATAGAAGAAGGTATTCCACACAAATGGAAATGAAAAGAAAACTGGAATAGCAGTACTCATATCAGATAAAATAGACTTTAAAATAAAGAATGTTACAAGAGACAAGGAAGGACACTACATAATGATCAAGGGATCAATCCAAGAAGAAGATATAACAATTATAAATATATATGCACCCAACATAGGAGCACCTCAATACATAAGGCAACTGCTAACAACTCTAAAAGAGGAAATCGACAGTAACACAATAATAGTGGGGGACTTTAACACCTCACTTACACCAATGGACAGTTCATCCAAACAGAAAATTAATAAGGAAACACAAGCTTTAAATGACACAATAGACCAGATAGACTTAACTGATATTTATAGGACACTCCATCCCAAAACAGCAGATTACACTTGCTTATCAACTACACATGGACCATTCTCCAGGATAGATCACTCCTTGGGTCACAAATCTAGCCTCAGTAAATTTACGAAAATTGAAATCATATCCAGCATCTTTTCTGACCACAATGCTATGACATTAGAAATCAATTACGGGGGAGAAAACGTAAAAAACACAAACACATGGTGGCTAAACAATACGTTACTAAATAACCAAGAGATCAGTGAAAAAATCAAAGAGGAAATCAAAAAATACCTAGAGACAAACGACAATGAAAACATGATGATCAAAAACCTATGGGATGTAGCAAAAGCAGTTCTAAGAGGGAAGGTTATCGCTATACAAGCCTACCTCAAGAAACAAGAAAAATCTCAAGTAAACAATGTAACCTTACTCCTAAAGGAACTAGAGAAAGAAAAACAAACAAAACCCAAAGTTACCAGAAGGAAAGAAATCATAAAGATCAGAGCAGAAAATAATGATATAGAAACAAAGAAAACAATTGCAAAGATCAATAACACTAACAGCTTGTTCTTTGAGAAGATAAACAAAATTGATAAACCATTAGCCAGACTCATGAAGAAAAGCAGGGAGAGGACTCATCAATAAAATTAGAAGTGAAAAAGGAGAAATCACAACTGACACTGCAGAAATACAAAGGATTATAATAGATTACTACAAACAACTATATGCCAGTAAAATGGACAACCTGGAAGAAATGACAAATTCTTAAAGAGGTATAACCTTCCAAGACTGAACTAGGAAGTAATAGAGAATATGAACAGACCAATCCGAAGTAATGAAATTGAAACTGTGATTAAAAATCTTCCAACAAACAAAAGTCCAGGACCAGATGACTTCACAGGTGAATTCTATCAATCATTTAGAGAAGAGCTAAC
>NW_006777952.1:632218-639030 GCF_000442215.2 Lipotes vexillifer | reverse complement strand
AAAAAAAAATTCTTCCAACAAACAAAAGTCCAGGACCAGAAGCCTTCACAGGTGAATTCTATCAGACATTTAGAGATGAGCTAACACCATCCTTCTCAAACTCTTCCAACAATTTGCAAAGAAGCAACATTCCCAAACTCATTCTATGAGGCCACCAACACCCTGATACCAAAACCAGACAAAGATACTACAAAAAAAGAAAATTACAGACCAATATCACGGATGAATATAGATGCAAAAATCCTCGATGAAATACTAGCAAACAGAATCCAACAACACATTAAAAGAGATCATACACCATCATCAAGTAGGATTTATCCCAGGGATGCAAGGATTCTTCAATATACGCAAATCAATCAATGTGATACACCATATTAACAAATTGAAGAATAAAATCCATATATGATCATCTCAATAGATGCAGAAAAAGCTTTTGGCAAAATTCAACACCCATATATGATAAAAACTCTCCAGAAAGTGGGCATAGAGAGAACCTACCTCAACATAATAAAGGCCATATACAGCAAACCCACAGCAACCATCATTCTCAATGGTGAATAACTGAAAACATTTCCTCTAAGGTCAGGAAGAAGACAAGGATGTTCACTCTCGCCACTATTATTCAACATAATTTTGGAATTCCTCCCCATGGCAATCAGGGAAGAAAAGGAAATAAAATGAATACAAATTGGAAAAGAAGAAATGAAACTGTGACTGCAGATGACATGATACTATACATAGATAATCCTAAAGTTGCCACCAGAAAACTACTAGAGCTAATCAATGAATTTGGTAAAGTTGCAGGATACAAAATTAATGCACAGAAATCTCTTGCATTCCTATGCACTAATGATGAAAAATCTGAAAGAGAAATTAAGGAAACACTCCCATTACCATTGCAACAAAAAGAATAAAATACCTAGGAATAACCCTACCTAGGGAGACAAAAGACCTGTATGCAGAAAACTATAAGACACTGATGAAAGAAATTAAAGATGATACCAACAAATCAAGAGATATACCATGTTTTTGGATTGGAAGAATCAAGATTATGAAAATGACTATACTATCCAAAGCAATCTACAGATTCAATGCAATCCCTATCAAATTACCAATGGCATTCTTTATGGAACTAGAACAAAAAATCTTAAAATTTGTGTGGAGACACAAAAGACCCCGAATAGCCAAAACAGTCTTGAGGGAAAAATACAGAGCTGGAGGAATCAAACTCCCTGACTTCAGACTATACTACAAAGCTACAGTAAGCAAGACAATATGGTACTGGCACAAAAACAGAAATATATATCAATGGAACAAGGTAGAAAGCCCAGAGATAAGCCCACGCACCTATGGTCAACTAATCTATGACAAAGGAGGCAAAGATATACAATGGAGAAAAGGCAGTCTCTTCAATAAGTGGTGCTGGGAAAACTGGAGTGCTACATGTAAAAGAATGAAATTAGAACACTCCCTAACACCATACACAAAAATAAACTCAAAATGGATTAGACACCTAAGTGTAAGACTGGACACTAAAACTCTTAGAGGAAAACATAGGAAGAACACCCTTTGACATAAATCACAGCAAGATCTTTTTTGATCTGCCTGCTAGAGTACTGGAAATAAAAACCAAAATAAACAAATAGGACCTAATGAAACTTAAAAGCTCTTGCAAAGCAAAGGAAACTACAGACAAGATGAAAAGACAACCCTCAGAATGGGAGAAAATATTTGCAAATGAATCAACGGACAAAGGATTAACCTCCAAAATATATAAACAGTTCATGTAGCTCAATATTAAAAAAACAAACAACCCAATCCAAAAATGGGCAGAAGACGTAAATAGACATTTCTCCAAAGAAGACATACAGATGGCCAAGAAGCACATGAAAAGCTGCTCAACATCACTAATTATTAGAGAAATGCAAATCAAAACTACAATGAGGGTCTTCCCTGGTGGCGCAGTGGTTGAGAGTCCACCTGCTGATGCAGGGGACGCGGGTTCATGCCCCAGTCCGGGAAGATCCCACATGCCGCGGAGTGGCTGGGCCCGTGAGCCATGGCCGCTGGGCCTGCGCGTCTGGAGCCTGTGCTCTGCAACGGGAGGGGCCACAACAGCGACAGGCCTGCATACCGCAAAATATAAACAAACTACAATGAGGTATCACCTCACACCAGTTAGAATGGGCATCATCAGAAAATCTACAAACAGCAAATGCTTGAGAGGGTGTGGAGAAAAGGGAACCCTCTTACCCTGTTGGTGGGAATGTAAATTGATACAGCCACTATGGAGAACAGTATGGAGGTTCTGTAAAAAACTAAAAATAGAATTACCATATGATCCAGCAATCCCACTACTGGGCGTATACCCAGAGAAAACCATAATTCAAAAAGACACATGCACCCCAATGTTCATTGCAGCGCTATTTACAATAGCCAGGTCATGGAAGCAACATAAATGCCCATTGACAGACCAATGGATAAAGAAGAAGTGGTACATATGTACAATAGAATATTACTCAGCCATAAAAAGGAATAAAATTGGGTCATTTGTTGAGATGTGGATGGATCTAGAGACTGTCAAATAGAGTGAAGTAAGTCGGAAAGAGAAAAACAAATATCGTATATTAACGCATATATGTGGAACCTAGAAAAATGGTACAGATGAACTGGTTTGCAGGGCAGAAATTGAGACACAGATGTAGAGAACAAACGTATGGACATCAAGCGGGGCAAGCGGCGGGGGCAGGGGTGGTGGTGGTGTGATGAATTGCGTGATTGGGATTGACATGTATACACTGATGTGTATAAAATTGATGACTAATAAGAACCTGCTGTATAAAAAAATAAATAAAATTAAATTAAAAAAAAAAGAAATGAAGATGAGACATAAAAGGAAGTGCTACTACTTTCTAAATATGGTATTACACTAATATGTATAAAATGGATAACTAATAAGAACCTGCTACATAAAAAAATAAATAAAATAAAATTTCAAACAAAAAATACTAGATGCCTAATTAAATTTGACAGGAGACGTGTTAACCTTTACCTGTATGTGTGTCTGCATGTCAAACTCTTGAGCAGTATCTCCAGTGCCTGCCATTCAAATGCTACTCTCAACATGCACTCACCTGTAGGGGAACTGGGTTCAAGAGGGCACAATCCAGAAGAAGCAAGGAGGGTCTAGGGCAGTTAAGTACAACAAAAATGGATGCTTTGGGGGTTGCTTTCTCAAGCTGATAGGTTTATTGGTGTGTCCTGCTAGTTTAAAGGGACAGGGCCAAGATGGGTGAATTCCTCTCCTGGTTTGGGTCTTAATGAAATATTAACGTGGGAGTAGTTAGGAGAGCCAGTCCTGGTTTTGGTCCAACTCCTGTTATTTTTTCATACTGGTCCATATCATTTGGTCCTCCATCTCCATCTCCTGGCGGGTCCAGGCAGGACTATCCACCCCCAAAGCTGAGAATGGAGAGCACAAAGATTTCGTTTTTTCTACTTCATTCATTTATTCAATAAATAGATATTGGAAACTTGCAATGTGCCAGGCACTAGTCTCAGAACACGGTTGGTAAACAGCGATAAAGAGTTTCTCTCTTCAAGGAGAATGTTGTTTAGGTTATAGTACAGTTATGAGGAAATAATTACAACAGTCAATGTTGTGGGTTGAATTGTGTCCCCTCCCAAATTCATATGTTGAAGCCCTAAGCCCCGGTACCTCTGAATTGACAGTATTTACAGACAGGGCCTTTAAAGAGTCAATTAGAAATAAAAAAAAAAAAAAAAAAAAAAAAAAAAAAAGACAAAAAAATAAAAAAATAAATAAAGAGTCAATTAGGGACTTCCCTGGTGGTGCAGTGGTTAAGAATCTGCCTGCCAATGCAGGGCACAAGGGTTTGAGTCCTGGTCCGGGAAGATCCCACATGCCGTGGAGCAGCTAAGCCTGTGCGCCACAACTACTGAGCCTGTGAGCCACAACTACGGAGTCTGCGTGCCACAACTATTGAAGCCCACGTGCCTACAGCCCGTGCTCTGCAACAAGAGAAGCCACCGCAATGAGAAGCCTGCACACCGCAACAAAGAGTAGCTCCAGCTCACTGCAGCTAGAGAAAGCCTGAGCGCAGCAATGAAGACCCAATGCAGCCAAAAATAAATAAGTAAATTTATTTTTTAAAAAAGAGTTGATTAAGTTAAAGCAAGGCCATGAGAGTGGGCCATAATCTAATTTGACTGGTGTCCTCATAAGAAGAAGGAATTCTGACACAGAGAGAGACACGTGGAGGGGTCACCGCTCCTTCAACCCTAGGGTCCCCTTCTGATGCCTTCCTCTGGCCAGACCCAAACTGAGGGCAAGAGGGCCCACTGATAGAGTCCATACAGGTCGGCGTCCCAGGGCACTAGGTAGGATAGAGATGGTGAAGGTGGATTTTGAGGCACACACACAAAAAATTCAGGACGGGTATCCAACCAATTTGATGTAGGATCCCAAATGTCAGTAACCCTGCACAGTACCTGGCATACATCACAGGGCATTCAGTAAATACTTGTAGAGTGGATAAATTGGGCAAGTAGTGATCATATCATGAATGGCCTTGAACTCCATAAAAAGAAACTTCTGCAAGTTTTCAACCTTTTAAAAAGTATATAGAATAGGAACCTGTCTTGAAAGTAAAATTGTATGAAGAACCTAAAAATGAAGTCTACAACCAGATAAAAGTAGAATTGCTTAGTCTGGGGTGGGGAGTCTGGTGCCCTGCTCACCTGGCCTCCCTGTTGCCTCCAGCCTCCCCCATTCTCTGCCCCCCCCCCATAGCTTCTGCTAAGCTACCACTGAGGAGGCTGTGAGAAACCTAGCTTGAAAACCACTCTTGCAAGGCCATGCGGATGCCTCCCAAAGTAGTTACAACAGCAGCTTTACTCTGAGTAACAGGACTCCCTGACCAACTTCTTTTAGTGAACATTCTTCCTGACACTTCCTGTATTTCTTCTTCCCCAATCCTGCAGGGTGGTTCCGTGGCCAGGGCCATTTTGGAGAGCAAAATGTATGAGGTGAGAGCACTGGCCAGGGACGTGACTCAACCAAATGTGCAGGTGCTCCGGGACCTTGGGGCCGAGGTGGTAAAAGGCGACCTGAATGACAAAGCATCAGTGGAGGCCTCCTTGAAAGGAGCCTTCATGGTGACCAACTTCTGGGACCATTTCAGCAAAGAGAAAGAAGTGTGTCAGGTGGGAACCACCTTTGAGCCCTTTCTTTTTCTCCTCCCTGGCTACTCTGCCCTCCCTGGAAGGCGGTAGGCCTTCAGCCTGGGCAAAAATGTAAGCCTCATCCCAGAACATCTCTCTGGCATTTATGAAATATATGTACTTCAGGTACTTGTTAGAGGTGAATTGTTAGGTGATTGTAAAGTCAGTGTTATGTGACACCTGTCCAAATGTGACCTTGGGGATCTGACGGTGACTGTGTGGTGGAGCCAGCCATTAGAGCCGCTGATTCTCACCATTTGTTTGTAGATGGCACGTGAGGGTTGGCAGCAAGAACATTTCACAGATTAAGGTTACTCTGAGAGTGAGATGGGAAGAACAAAAATGTAATGAATATGTTCACTTCTGGCAGAGAATTGGGGATGAATTAGTAATGGGTACATAGGAAAAGAAGTAAGCAAACAAGCAAATAAGCCCACGGTGATTAACTCCAGGGAAAATGAACATTTGTAGAAAAAGTAAATGTAACCATAGAATGTCACATGGCTCGGCTTCAGCTGTGTAAGCACTGATGAATGATGTAGTCCTAAATTGTGATATTCTGAGGATGAAAAAAGGGAATCATGTTTGTGTATGTGTGTGATGGTCATGGTGGGCTGTGTGTGTGCGTGTGTGTGAGAGAGAGAGAGAGAGAGAGAGAAACTGAGAGAGAGAGAGAGCCGAAGATGAGGACTCATCTGTCATAGTAGAAATTTGGTAGATGATATCTTAAACTGAGAAAAATCAAGAATTAGCAGTATAAACATATTATTTAGAAATAAAGAAGCAACTGAAAGAGATGAAAAATGGTTATTTCTGGAGAGTAGTTATCAGCATGAAGGTGCAGGGAACTTCTTTGTCATTACGAGATCTACTTTTTCCCCCAAGACAGTATTATTTGAAAATTATACATATGTATAAACTAGAAAAATATGAAGATTAGATTTTAAAAATGTAATGGATGGGATCAGACTCTTTCAGAAATGGTACAATTCAAAAGGTTAAGAGCAGGATTGAACCATTTTTGGTTCATTTGGCGTTCCCATGACCAGTGTCCCTGTGGCAGCTTACTTTGAAAACTTTCTTGGCCCATGGAAGCCAGTGAAAGCTTCTGATGGAGAGTACTACACCCTGGTAAGTGGAAGGTTGCCGTGAAAGCTAAGCACATAATTAAGACTCGTCAGGGGGCATAACTAGTGGCAAAGTAGACCTGAGCTAGAACAAGAAGCACATGCCACACATCACAGACGACTTGGGTAACAGTTCAACAAGTGATGAGATAAATGTATAAAGGTGACATATCTCTTCACCTGCCCTCCTTCCTATGCCCTTACCAGGTTTCAGAAGCCAGCTCACCTGACGTTTCCCAGGTCCTGAACTAGGACATTGTAATCTACGGATTACATTGGCCCTAGGTGAAGAGGTGATGCCTTAAACTTCTGGTGGTACCCAGACCCATTTGGGGTCTTCACATCTGTAAAACCCAGCCTCAGGTATCCCGGAACCTCATCCCCTCCATGCGCCCACCCCCCCCCCCCACGCGGAAAACCAAACTTTACAAAACCAATCCT
>NW_006777952.1:609188-630942 GCF_000442215.2 Lipotes vexillifer | reverse complement strand
CGCCCCCCCCCCCCCCCCCCAGAGGAATAGCTAACATTTACTAAACACTTACTGGGTGTTTGGTGTCTGTTTTACAGATGGGGAAACCAAGGCAGAGATAGATTAACTTTGCCAAGGTCACTAATAAGGCAGAAACAGAACTTGAACTCAGGCAGTGTGGCTCCAGAACCATATTCTTTTTATTTTAATTTTCTTGGCTGCGCTGCAAGGCATGCAGGATTTTAGTTCCCTGACCAGGGATGGAATCTGTGCCCCCCTGTAGTGGAAGCACAGAGTCCTAGCTACTGAACTGCCAGGGAATTCCAGAACCACATTCTTTACCGCTGTCCCTTAGCTGCTTTTAAACTCAGCCCAAGACTCTCAACCTTCAAATAAAAACAAACCTCAAAGTCAGAATAGACTTGACTCTGAGTGCCTCAAAAAACTCAGACTGCTTTTTTATAAATATAAATTACAATTATAATTAAGCAGAGGAATAAGCAGACATTTTGCCTACCAAGAAATTCAGGCAGGAAGTTAATTTTGCTGCAAAAGACAAGCTATGATATTTAGTCCCTGGTTGCTAAGCCTGAAGTCACTTTTATACTGGACTGAAATTCAGAGACCTTGATTCTTGTCCTAGGTTGTTGTTTTCTAACTGGGAGGCACTGGGTGAGTCAATAGACTTAGATTCTTCAAAAAATGAGAATGCTGGGGCTAGATCACATCCACATTGGGTTTCAGCCTCAGGAGTCTGGGAATCTATGACAGGCTATATCACACTGCAGGAAGGGCACAGGCTTTGGAGTGACAGATGAGGGTTTGAACCCCCTTGTGCTGCTTACTGGCTGAGTAACCTTGGGTAAGTACCTGATATTCCTATATTTCAAGGTTGTTTTGAGGATTAAACAAGCCAATATGTTTGCTCATTCATTCATTCAATATATATTTGAGGGCCTACTATGTGCCAGTCACTTACTGGAGAATCAGTAACAAACAGCTCAAAATGGACAAAGCTGAGCCCTCATTAAGCTCATATTCTGGTGGAGGAGTTAGATAATAAACATAATAGATAAGTAAAATATATGTTAGAAGGTGATAAGTGCAGTAAAAAAATAAGGCAGAGTAAGGTATTTGTGGAGTGCTAGCAGTAAGGGAGTTGTGTGTGAAATTTAAATAAGGTGATTGGTGGGCTTCTTTGAGAAGGTGACATCTGAGCAACGTCTGATGGATAAGTAATGGGCTTTGTGAATATTCAGGGGAAGAGCTTTTCAGGCAGAGAGAACAGCCAGTGTGGCTGGAACAGAGCAAGGTGGGGGGCTGGGGAGAGGGTAGTAGGAGGTGAGGCCAGAGGTAATAGAAGGTCTGGTCCTGTAAGCCATTGGTTTTTCTTCTGAGAGACACAGAGAGCCATTGGAGGGTTCTGGGCAGACATGACATGAGCCAACTTTAGTTTTTACAGAATCACTCTGACTTTTGTGTTGAAAAGAGGCTGTGGAAGGGCAAGAGTGGAAACAAGGAGCCCAAATTTGCAATAATCCAAGTCAGAGATGATGGTGGCTTAGGCCAGGGTGATAGCAGTGAGGACGGCGAGAAGTGGTCAGATTCTGGACATACTATAAATAAGACTTCAAAAAAAAAAAGAAAGAATATGGGGCGGGAGAGACACCTCAAGGTTGACTTCAAGATTTTTGACTTGAGAAACTGGAATGACAGAGTTGCCATTAACTGAGATGGGGAAGTCCGTAGGGGGAGCGGGTTGTGCGGAACTCATTTTGGAGCACCTTGAGTTTCACATGTCTATTAAACAGTCAAGTAAGGATGTTGAGTAGGAAGTTGGACATATGAGTCTGGAGTTGAGCAGAGCTGTCTGGGTTAGAGATAGCAATCATACTTTGCACACAGGGTATGCTTAGTAAATGGTCACTCTCTTTTTTTCTTTAAATCAAAACCTAGGCATTACAGTATTTTTCTCCAGCAAACCTTATAACTGTGCTTAGATGGTGGCTACTCAGTGTTCCCATACCTCTTGTTTAAGTGGTGGGACCTACCAAGAATGTGAAGTAATTAGCTATTTTTATCTTTTTTCTTTTCCTTTTTAAAACTAGCACTGCCCATGGGGGATGTACCAATGGATGGTATCTCTGTTGCTGATGTTGGAGAGGTCATCTGCAGCATTTTTAATTTGCCAGAGAAGTTTGTAGGCAAGGCCCTGGGTCTCAGTGCAGAAGCACTAACGGTACAGCAATATGCTGATGTTTTGTCCAAGGGTTTGGGGAAAGAAGTCTGAGATGCAGAGGTGAGTTCTTAAGAGATATAAACGTGATCACAAATGGTCACAGCCCACTAACTTACAAATTCTGGGAGACTTTGGACAGATTTAGGCAGGGTTGAGCTTAGGCTGTGGGAAACAATTGAAGAGGATTCCTGTTCCAGGAATCTGTCTTCATCTGTTGGTGTATCTGAATTCCACCCTTATGACTTTATCGCTTTGGCTTCAGGTTAATCAGTTTATTAAAGTAAAATTCCTTTTGGGTGGAAAGAACTTAGACTCTGAAGACCGAGGTACAATGTTTCCGTATATGCTCTACCAACCCTCTCCTCCCAGGAGCTCATCACTGATCAGGCCAGTCTGCCAGAGCTGGTCTGCATGGGGCATGGCACTTAGCCTCTCTGAGCTGCCGCTTCCTCATTCATAAAGTGGGATGAAAGCATCTACCTTGGGACGTTTTCTGAAAATTAGAGAGGATATATTTAAGGGGGTTAGCTTAGTGTTTGGCACGTAGTACGTATACCTCAAGGACCTATTATGTACCTGGTGCTATCTTTTAAAGCGTTTACAACAGAGTTGGGGTGAAAACGGTAATTTTCACATGAAGTCACAGTGATCAGTCCAAAGCAGAACACTGTGGGTGCTTAATTGTGTTACCCACACTCTCTGCGCTATAGGTGGTCAGAGAGGGTAGGAGAAGGCTTCATGGAAGAAGTAGCCTTGAGGTGGTCCTTGAGGGTGGGCAAGACTGTGTATGGGTGGAAGGAGCGATAGAGCTGGCCTGGCTAAATTCTAGAAACAACAGGAATGAACCAGAGGCAGTCTGGGGAAGTAAGCATATCCTGGCTCTGCCCTTATCTATGTGGGGAATCTTGGCATTTACTTAACCTTTCCAGCCTCCCTTTATTCAGATGTTAAAAAGGTTATTATGGGACTTCCCTGGCAGTCCAGTGGTTAGGGGTCCTCGCTTCCACTGCAGGGGGCACAGGTTCGATCCCTGGTCGGGGAACTAAGGGCCCACAAGCCACGTGGTGTGGCCAAAAATTAAAAAAAAAAAGGCTATTACACCTGCCATAGGCTTGTTGTGAGGATGCAATGAGACCCACATGGGAGGGACCTGGCCCTGGGCCTGGCACTTAGTAAGCCTTCAATAACCGATCAGGGTGGAATGGCTACAAGAGGCCTTTTATAGAGAAGTGAGGGGAATGGATGATCCTGAGCACTCCCAGCCATTTCTCCAAGCAGGTGTTGATAAGAGGAAGGAGAGAGAACAGGGTTTCTGAGAAGGAAGTATGTGTTTGTGTCTGCCAGGCAGAGACACCATCGCAGCTGAAAGGAAGACCCATACCTTCCCTCAAGCTAGCAGGCATTAACTAGCACGGCTCTTTGTCTCTCTCTGCTGCTGCTGTCCCATCTGTGGAGGGGGAGGGTGGTTTGGATGACTACTAAGGCTCTACCCAGCACTGACATCTCTCCAGAGTAGAGAGAGTCCCTTTTTCCTTACAGGGTTCCAGCCTGCTTTTGTAAATTAAGATTTGTTGGAACACAGCCATACCTTTGTTTATGTATGTCTCTGGCTGGTTTCAGGATACAGTGGTAGAGCTGAGTAGCTGTGACAGAGACCATACGGCCGGAAGGCCTAAAATATTTATATCTAGCTCTTCAAGAAAAAGGTTGTTGACCCTTGCTCTAGAATGTTTCCTAGGGTTAGGGATAGAGGATTGGTTTTTGTTTTCTTCTGCAACTCTTGGGCCCTGAGTCTTGAGGGGGTATCTATATTCTCAGTTCACCTCAGGGCCGGGAGCTGTGAGGAGGCTGAGAGATCTTTTTTGGGGGAAAACTATTGTAGGTGTTAATCCAGCCATAAAGCCACATCTGGGGAGCTCCTAAGAAGGCACCACCCACTCAAAAGATGGACTTGATGAGAAGGTCTGCAAAGTCTCTTATACCTGGGTGCAAATTTACTTTTCAGTGATTGACCCTTCTCCCAGTGCCTTTGAATTCGGGTCTTCTATTCATTTTTGTCTGTGGAGTCTGAACTCTGTAAAGAAGAAGGGGAGGAAGGTGAAGAGTGTGGGCATATGGTGTGTATGCGTTCATTCTCAGAGGACAGGGTAGACATTGTTTGGGAAGGCTCAGGACTGTCTAAGCATCTTTCAGTCACATACCTGGTTTCTGACTGATTTTGGTACACCAAGCTATTTCACAATGCAGTAGAAACTTCTCTGGCACCCAGAGTTTTAGGGGATTAGAGGCTGGAAGTTCTACAGAATGGTTAATGCTGTTCTTAGTAACTAGTTTGACTTGAAGCCGCTGCCCACTAGTCTGGAGTGGGAAAATGCTTACAGGCTATGCTACTCGGGCGGAGGATGCATGTGGCCACAAGGTGGCGCCCCAGCCTTGGCAGTCTGACTTTTCCCCAGCCTGATCAGAAGGCTGTTTGCCTAATTATTTCAGTGACTACTCCCCTCTCCCCCAGAACAAACTCCCACCAGAAACTCTGATCTGGCTGAAACTGCCTGTCTAGCCCCAAAAGGACCACGGTTCTCTCAGAAAGTGAGACACAACAGAACACATCTGTTTCCTTCAAAAATCTGCAGAAAAGAATCCCTTATTTTACTGAGGGATATTAGTTACCAAAGTTACAGGATGAGAGAGTAACTCAAGGAGACAGACGTTTTAGAAGTCATCTTCCATGCTTTTCTTATAGCCTTCTATTTCCGAATTCACTAAAACTTAGATTTTTTTTCTGATTTCAAAAATTACAAATGCTTATTGAAGAAAATACACAAAATTATAAAAAAGAATATAAAAATCATATTGTTTAATCTATCAGAGATAGTAATTGTTAAGATTTACACATTTTCTTCTAGTCTTTTTCCAGTATATATGTAATAAAATTAAAATAACACGATATGTACAATTTTGTAACCAGCTTTTTCACTTGACATTATATTATGAGCATTTTCCTATTTTGTTAAACTTCTTCAAAAATATTAATTTTAGTAACTGAATAATATTTTTAGAGTAGATGTACCATAACTTATTTTACCATTCCTCTGTTTTTGGACCTACAGGTTGGTCTTGGTTTTTCATTATTATAAATGGCATATGACGATCATTGTTTTATATGAGTTTGCGTCTGTCACATTTTTCTAAGGCCAGGTGGAATAGCGAGATTAGAGTTTATCTCTGGGGGCTAAAGACAGATTATACTGGATCCAATAGTTAGAAATGGTCTTAGCAGGAATTCCCTGGCTGTCCAGTGGTTAGGCCGCTGCGCTTCCACTACAGGGGGCATGGGTGATCCCTTTGGGGAACTAAGATCCCGCATGCCACGTGGTGCAGCCAAAAAAAAAAAAAGAAAGAAAGAAATGGTCTTAGCTGATTGATTCAGGCAGCAGAAC
Source organism: Lipotes vexillifer (assembly GCF_000442215.2). NCBI lineage: Eukaryota > Metazoa > Chordata > Mammalia > Artiodactyla > Lipotidae > Lipotes > Lipotes vexillifer. Next base: position 625,284 of record NW_006777952.1, on the reverse strand, counting down.
TATTGATATTGATCTATTTAGTGTCAGAAGGGACTCAAGGGGTGGGTTTTGTGGAGCGTGATAGAAGGTGGGTGTGTGATGGGTAGCATTTGTTGTGTCTGGCCCTGGCTGAGGCTGGGATAGCTGAAGTCGAGATGCTCACTTCCAATCAAGGCAGGGAGTGGTGATGGAAGGGACATGGGTCAGGAGGGAAGGATGGAGAGCCCGGTGCTTTGATGCTGCATGCAGGGCCGGATGGGAAGATCTCAGAGGGCTGCTGAGGGAATCCCAGGAGAAAATGTATATGAAAGCTGGTCAGATGAAGGGGCTACAGATCCATAACACCTTATCCCAAGTGCTTGGGGTCAGAAACAATTCCACTTTCAGAATCTTTCAGCTTTTAGATAGGTTATATCTATGTATATTATGTAACATCAACATCAGGGGCTGGGGCAGGACCCTATAATCAAACACATCAATATCTCTGCAGACAAAGACATGACTATTTCCACTAAATGGGATAATTAAAGACCATAAATAACTTCCCATAAGTTCAGATCAGGTTTTGCCACCAAATCAGTTCAGAAAAGTCAGTATGTTGCCAAATTGCTTATGAAAAAACCTCCATGTTTCTTGGGACTTGGAGTTAGGCTAAAGAATTGTGGACCTGTATCATCATGAAAGTGAATAATTTCTTCTCAAACTGTTTTAAATGAGGGCAATGACATTTCCTGTTTCTTCTTTTCTTCTTTTTTTTTTTTACTTGTTCTTAAAAGATCACCCTGGAAGCTTACGAGAAGCTAGAATTTCCTGCAGCGAAGGAAATGGCCAATATGTGTCATTTCTATCAAACGAAGCCAGATTGTGATAGCAAGCTCACCCACCGACTGAACCCCAAAGTCAAAAGCTTCAGCCAGTTCATCTCAAAGAACCAGTCAGCCTTGAAGGGCATTTAAGTTGTTCACACAGGCCCCTGAGCAAACAAGGTCCTTCCTCCCAGATCTTGGTCCTCTTTAAAGCACAATATCTATGTTTACAGAACAGATAGGTTAGAATACAATGGTTTACACCCCCCAAGGCTTCCCCAGCGGGGAACACTGCAGAGCTGATCTGACACAGTAATCTGACCCACATATAACTTTCCAGCTACTTATAAGCATGGTACACCTGTTAGGTTAAATGAGAAGCCCGCAGCCTGTCACCTTTTGTAGCTCTCTCCCCAACAGCCCATTGCCTCAGAAGGCTCTGGCCTGAGGAACTTGGAGCCTCTTCCCTAACATGAATCAGTGGGGATGGGGTCACTCAGCTTTCTCCTGCATAAGTGATCCTGAGGCCTGTCTCTGGAACTGCCCTAGGCAACTCCTAGGACTTTTTCAAATGCATTGTCACATTCTCAGTGAAGTTTTAAGTGATTTTAATTTCTTAAAATAAAAATCTTTGTAGAGTTTTCTGGGGAACATGGTGTTCAATGAACTGCACGAGTGTTGGAAACTGAAATTCAGTTTTGCTTCAAAGTTAGAAGCTCATTTCTGATTCATTCATTAAATCATCATTCAATTACTCATCTTTTCATTCACCTACCCCTCATTTATCCATTTCACAAACTTTCTTTTTAGCATCTCTGCTTCTGTGTGTTTTCTTATTGGAGTGGTCCACTCTCCAAAGGCCGCCATGGCTCCTTTTCAGTTTGTGTTCGGCTTTGTGTCACGCCAGGGCAAGAGGGGCTATTGTGCTACTTAGCTACAAGTGAAGCCCAGAGGCTCTGCAGTGGGTAAAGACCAGGAGCTTGAGGCAGTGTCTGGGGAAAGGTAGGGAAGTGAAAAAAGAGAAGGTGATGGAAGGGCTCCCATAGTATCTTTGTATATCTCTGGCTTAGCATTTTCTACCCCATACTGTAATTGCCTTGTTTACTTATTTTCCTCTTGGCTGTGAGAAACTTGACCCCCTCTTTATCCCAGTGCCTGGCACATGATAGGCGATCAATAAATGTTGATTGACTAAATGAGTGAATAAAGTTATTGATCATACCGTTTCAAGAAAAGGGAAATAAACAGGTGCATGGGTCGGAGTGTGGTGAGAACCACCAACTGATACTGAAAGGGCAAGAGGCTGTCCACTTTCGGGAGAGGGGGTGAGTCCCTACTACTCTGGGGCAGGCAGCAGATGGGGCTGGCCGTGGCTGAGCAACGACAGGGTGGCAGAGCCTGTGTGAGAGGACACAGTGGCCTGGGACCTGGCTCAGAGGGGAGGCTCAGCAATGCCAAACATCAGCCTTTTTGTCTCTTAAGGAGTCAAGTGGTATTTGTTGAATGAATGATGTTGAGGTTATTGCAGACAAATTTGGTCCTTGAGGGGAAATTACTGTCAATTTGAGGACCACACTCCTTTCCAAAAGGCACTCTCCTTATCCCCCGACTAATCAACTCTATCTGGCTCAAGCTCTCAACCCTGGGAAACGGGTCTGGATAAATTTCTAAAATGGGAAAAGAAAAACAAAACCCTAAACTAAAAATAGGTGGTTTATTACTCTTCTGGGTGGGCCAGGCAGGAAGAATGGCTGCTGTTTCCTAAATAAACCTCAGCATCCCCTAAATGGGACTGCCTGTAGGCCTGCACATCCCCTGGCCCCCTTGTATGTTCACTGGGTGGCAGGTTGGTTCTTTCAGCCTTTGGGACAAGGCTGGGGTAGCCCTGGGACAGCCCCACTATTGTTCCTGGAAAGCACAAGAAACCCTTTCTGGGTTTAGAAGCAAACTTTACAGCAGCCCATCTGAAATGAGAGTGCATTTTAGGGGCCTAGTTTGCATCTCCATCTCACACAACCAATAAGGGGAAAAGAGCTGTTAAAGTTGGTCTAAAACATTTTAACATTTTTAAAGAAAAGACGAGGGACTCCACCACTGCCCTCTCTTTTCTCCCCCTACAATCTCCAGGCCTAGGGAGAAAAAAGCTACCCTTCCGAGTTGTTCAGAGTAGAGACTTGGGGACCCACAAGAAGCACAGCATGTGGAAATGGGCTGTGCACCACAGGGAATGCAATCACCCTCTGTGGTCCAGGGAATGGGCTGGGTGGGGGTGAGGGTGGAGGTGATGGAACAGAAGGGATGCAGAAGGAGGTATCTCTCTCTGATTCTAGAAATGTTCCTAGAAACGTTAGCTATGAAGTCAGAGGATGCTGAATTTGATTCCTGTCTGTGTCACTGACTAGTTGTGTGAATTTGGGCAAGTGTCTTGACTTCTCTGGATTTCAGTTTCCCCATCCTCACAAGGTGTGCTGGGAGGGCTATGAGAGTAAAAGTGTAAAAAGCACTTTGGACAGTCTTTAGCAGATAGAAAGTGCTCAATAAACAGTAGCTATAATTATTATTGAGAATAACTCCTGCCTTCACCTCCTTCGTATATCACCCTGAGTTCTGAGGTGCTCACAAGATGCTCTGGGTCTCCCCCTGACCTGCCACCCACCCGTGGCTTCCTGGAGGGCAGGTTCATCTCGGCCTCTGCTGGGGGTCTGGTCCCTGCCATCTCCCTTTGCCCACCACTAGATGGCAGGACGAGCCTAGCATCTAGCATGAGAAAGGGTCGCTGCAACCTCATCCACCGGGATTTCTCCAGAGGCCTTCTTTTTTTTTTTTTTTTTTTTTTTTTTTTCCATGCAAACAGATGAGTACAGTGCTTTGCGAAGGAGAGATTTTTTTTTTTTTTTTTTTTTTTTTTTTTTTTTTTGAGGCAAGGGATAACAACTTTATTCAGAAAGCCGGCAGACCGAGAAGATGGCAGACTAAAGTCTCCAAAAACACATCTTTCCAGGGGCCTTCTTTGGGAACAAGTCTCCAGGAGACAGTTATATGGTGCATATTACAGCCCTTCAGCCTTTCTTAGGCTCTCTCAGTCACCCTCCACGGTCATTTCAACAAACAAGTGCTGGGCACCTTTCCTGAGCCTGGCATTGTGGGATTAAGGGCCTTCTCTGTGCCTGATGTGGGATTAACAAAAGGAAAGGAAGAGCCAACGTATTATCCAGAGGCTCCAGCACTGGGACCACAAAGGGTCCCCTCAGGCCGAGGGTGAGTCTTCTATGGAAAGGGGGCCCCAGGCCCCCAGCCCAGGAGCACAGAGCTCCGCTTCGGACTGGTAGCGAGGGGGCGGAGCCTGGTGACGGAGCTCCTGCCACCGGCTTCTCCACCCGCCTCCTTTCTCCCGCCCAGGGGACCCTTCCGACTCTGATGTCCCACCAAACTGCACAAAGAGCAGAGACAATTCCCCAAAAGGAATTCGGGGCCTGCTGGGCCAAACACTATGCACTCTCCAAAGTAGCTGTTCCCCGGCAACCGAGCCAACTCCTGGACTCCTCGCAGAAGTGAACAGGAAGGCAAGAGCGTAAACTTTAAAACACCCCAGAATATAAGAGTATTTCTGAAGGGCTACTCAGCTAACTGTTGCAAGAGGACTAAAAACGTGCACACTCTTTAACTTGGCAGTACTTCTAGGAAGCTATTTTAAGTAAATAAACACAAATATTGATAAAAATAAAATTTCCAGGATTTTATATGGAAGTGTTGCTACTCATGAGAGTAAAAAAAATGGAAATAACCTAAATGTTCAGCATTAAAGGAATGGATAACTAAATTACTGAATCGTTTTAAAGTTCCCTTAAATTTTAAATTCTTTAAAACTAGAATTTGTAAGTAATTTTACTGAAAAAAGCTTATTATGTTTCAAGTGAAAAATGTTGGACGTAAAATAACGTTATATCTAGGTCAATTAAAATTGTGTAAAGTACACAAGTACATAGGAAAATATTGAGAGGAAAACCACCAAGATGTTAAAAGTGGTTTTCATTGAATGGTGAGATTTTGGTTGGCTTCTACTTTCTCCTTTGATGTTTCCCCTTTCCTCCAGGTTTCCATAATAAAAATATGTTAATTAGATATTGAAATTTTATGTAAAGAAGTTACTTTTAAAGTTTAACAAATACCACAGATGATCTTAACTCTTCTTCATGTTTTGGCAACTATAATAATTGTTATTTACTATGTGCCAGCCACTATGATGGGAGCTGTATGTATATACTTTCACTAAATCTTTGTACCAACACTCTAAACAAGATTATCTTCTTATTTGACAGATAAAGGAACATACTTAAGAGGGTTTAGGTAATTTGCCCAAAGTCACACTATTACTAGGTGGCAGAGCCAGGATTTAAATTCAAGTCTGTGTGTCTGCAAAGTCTGTGAGCTTTCCACCATATTAGAACTTTGATCAATGCAATTCTCAACTTATGAAAGGACTGGGTCATCAAATTCATTCAGAGTTCAGTTGTTTGGAATTTGGGACATATTTTTCTCTTAGAAACACTGTAGAAATGCTAACCTGCAACGTTGTGTAAAGATCAACCCTCCAACACTGGTGAAAATACATCTACTCATACGCTGTGAAGCTACAACTTTCAATAAGGTGTTTCTTGCTAACCCTTTCTCCCAGGTGTACACCCGAGAGAATATAGAAACTAATATCAGAGTGAGGACAAGGCAGTACTTGGGGAAGTCATGAAAAGGGTATCTCAAAAGTGGGCTTCCCTGCTGGCGCAGTGGTTGAGAGTCCGCCTGCCGATGCAGGGGACACGGGTTCGTGGCCCCGTCTGGGAGGATCCCACATGCCACAGAGCGGCTGGGCCCGTGAGCCATGGCCGCTGAGCCTGCGTGTCCGGAGCCTGTGCTCTGCAACGGGAGAGGCCACAACAGTGAGGGGCCCGCGTCCCGAAAAAAAAAAAAAAAAAAAGGGTATGTGGGCAGGGGATTCCCTGGCAATCCAGTGGTTAGGACACTGTGCTTCCACTGCAGGGGCACAGATTTGATCCCCGTTCAGGGAACTATATGATCCTGCATGGCACACGGCGTGGCCAAAAAAAAAAAAAAAAAGTGTATGTGTGCAGAAAGAGAAAGCAGAGTCAAGGTATAACCTGGGCAAAAGCTATGAGGTCTGAATGGCTGACTGTGTGAAGGCATCCAGGATAGGTTTGGTGGGCTTGAGTATGGAAGCCCAGCATGGAAACCTAGGGAGCCCCCAGGAGGTCTTGTGGGCATCAAATCCAAATGTTTCCAAGAGCCAGGCAGGTAAATTTATGAAGCAGCCGGATGTGCCACAATACAGGATGGTGGAAACCATGGCAGTGAGAGCCTGCATGACTCAAGTACAGGCATTAAGAATAGAATTTAGCAGAAACACAGTGCCACCGAACATCAGTTGCCTCAGCTGTTCCTAACATGATGGTTTTCTGACTTTAGTGTTTAACAGCTGAGTCTTCCCATTTTGTGGAAGGAGAGGTACAAGGTGAGGCTGTAAGGACAGCGGGTAGAGGGCTTGATCATGAGCGGAAGGGGCAAGAACAAGACTCCGGGGTCCCCTGCTTTGGCAATGGGGAAAATGAATGTCAGGAGAGGGCTGCGAGGGTCAGGGAGCTTCTTGGCAGCAGCTGGTCCTATTTGTGTGTCATTACAAATGAATCATTCCCTTATTGCTTCCAGCAAAAGTTTGGCCATGGGGGAAGAGAAAGAAGAAAGGAATCAACGTTTGTTGAGAGCCACACTGTTTCATAATCATCATCTCATTTAAGCCTTATTATCTCCCTGAAAAGTTGGTGTATGTGGCAAAGACTTGCTAGATGTTTAGCAAACCTGTCTCCTCATCTTCCTGGGCACATAGCTGGACCTCATTTCTAAGTGTTCTTTGTAATTCATTGCAGCCATGTGATACAGACTGTGATATAGACACTAGCCCGTGAGTGGAATGTGGGACATTTCTAGGCCCAGCAGAAAACTCTTCCACTTGCCACTGTCCTACATCATCTCCCTCCTACCTTTGGATTGACATCTACAAGCCTGGTGACCTTGAAAGCCATGTTTAGAAAATGGTGAAGTCGGACAAAGAAAGGACCCAGTCACCTATCTCCCCTCTTGGAGGAGAGCAGCCCACGGATCAGGAACATCTGTTCTAGACTTTATGCGCATCAGAAATAAACTTCCATAATGTTAGAGCCAGTTAACTCTGTGTGTGTGTTTATCACAGCTGCTAGCATTGCTTTAACCAATATGGCATTTTTATTTTTTTATTTTTTATTTTTTTCTAGGGGAAAGCGCAAACGCAGTCCCCCACTACCACAAATTATGCAGTCGAGTTTCCCACATTTGGGGAAATCGCAGGGGTCAGCACATCCGGAGTGTAATGGATAAGCCTCGCCCTGGGAAAACCACCTTCGTGATCATGGTATCTCCCCTGCCAGGTAAGTATCAATATGGCATTTTTAATGCCCGTTTTATAGAGAAGCAAACCTAAGCTCAGAGAAGTAATTTGCCCAAGGTCACACAACTGAAAATGAAAGAAATTGAACCCAGGTTTATCCAGTTCCCAAGCCCAGGCTCTTTTTATAACAACATATTGCTTCCAAGGGAACCGATAAACAGTGTAGTCCTAATTTGTGATTTCATATCTTATTTTAACCAGGCCGCCCACCCCAGAATCTGATGGGTGCCTCCAAAATGAAAGCAAGTGGGATGAAAGAGAATAATGAATGACTCACCAAGATCTTGTTCTAACATCAAGTTGCAGGCAGGGGAAAGGCACAGGCAGCTCCCAGGTCTTTCTCCTGAGAGCCAGGTGGGGCTGCTGGCAGAGCAGCGTGGGGCCTGACAATCCTGGGGAAGTTTTTCCATTCCCAGTAGCACTCTTGCTTGGTCCCCTTGTTCATTAACATCTGTGTCCCTCCAATTTGGGCTCTGGCTTGAACTCTGTGAACTGCTCAAAGAGGCTCTTGCTACCTCTTTGTTCAAACAGACAATGGTTGCACTGACAAAGAGGAAAATCAGATGCAGGTGAAAGTTTATTTTTAACATTTCCAAGGCCAAATGGGGATTTAACATGAAAATCAGAGCCCTCACTTCCGCCAGCTCTCTCCCAAAGTGGCTTGGGTGCTTTTGGCTGGCCGGGACTCCAACATGCTTGGATATTTTCCAAGCAAGTGCACCATTGATGAGGTAGACAGTTCAGTCTTTTCTGGGGCCTTCGTTTGGCCAGAAATAGACATTTGTTTGGAGATGGTGTTCAACTTGGGCTGACAGAATGTGATAAGCCTAGGAAGGAAGGCATGCTGCTCTGGCCACCCAAATATGTGAGGTTTCTTTACATTTTAGTCAAGTCAGGCTGAAGCCTGAAAAAATGTGTAATAAAGTGAAAATTCTTGGAAATCACTAGGTGTAAAGCTCCCTTGGGGACTTCCCTGGTGGCACAGTGGTTAAGAATCCGCCTGCCAATGCAGGGGACACAGGTTCGAGCCCTGGTCCTGGTCCCACATGCCTCGGAGCAACTAAGCCTGTGCACCACAACTACTGAGCCTGTGCTCTAGAGCTCACGAGCCACAACTACTGAAGCCCGTGAGCCACAACTACTGAAGCCCGTGAGCCACAGCTACTGACCCCGTGAGCCACAACTACTGAAGCCTGCACTCCTAGAGCCTGTGCTCCGCAACAAGAGAAGCCACTGCAATGAGAAGCCCGCGCACCACAATGAAGAGTAGTCCCCTCTCGCCGCAACTAGAGAAAGCCCACGTGCAGCAACAGAGACCCAATGCAGCCATAAATAAATATACTGAAAAAAAAGTCAGACCTTTGCCCTTCAGTGCCCCTCAAGAATGAGGAGCAATAGAAAGGAAAGGGGGGATTTTATTGCCAGAGCTTCTCCAGGTCTTTGCTCAAAAAAAAAAAGAAAAGAAAAGATCCCTTGGGAGTGGGCCCCTAGTTCATCCCTCCTCTGTGGATCCCCTAGAGGCCTGCAGATAGTAGAGGCTGGGAGGTTCCTGTGAGAAACATCAAGGACCACCAGGAGTAGGTCTTCAGGGAGCACCTACATGGAGCAAAGTACTTGACTATGTTACCTCCTCATCATATCATCTTGGGAGGTTAGAGTCATTATCAGCTGTGGTTTTTTTGTTTTTCTGTTTGTTTTGTTTTGTTTTTGCGGTATGCGGGCCTCTCACTGTTGTGGCCTCTCCCGTTGCGGAGCACAGGCTCAGTGGCCATGGCTCACGGGCCCAGCCGCTCTGCGGCATGTGGGATCTTCCCGGACCGGGGCACAAACCCGTGTCCCCTGCATCGGCAGGCGGACGCTCAACCACTGCGCCACCAGGGAAGCCCTGTCAGCTGTGTTTGATCAATGAGGGGACCAGCTCTATGAGGTAATGGGTCGGCCAGTAGTTACAGAGCACACCTAAGATTATTTGACTCCAGACTCACTCACCTTTGGTCAATTAATCTACAAGGAAGGAGGCAAGAACATACAATGACTGAAAAGACAGTCTCTTCAGCAAGTGGTGTTGGGAAAGCTGGACAGCTATGTGTAAATCAATGAAATTAGAACACACCCTCATACGATCTACAAAAATACACTCAAGATGGTTTAAAGACCAAAATACGAGACATGACACCATAAAACTCCTAGGAGAGAATATAGGTAAAACATTCCCTGACATAAATCTTAGCAATATTTTCTTAGATGGGTCTCCCAAGGCAAAAGAAATAAAAGTAAAAATAAACAAATGGGACCTACTCAAACTTAAAAGCTTTTGCATGGCAAAGGAAATCATTAACAAAACGAAAAGACAATGTACAGAATGGGAGAAAATATTTGCAAATGATGCAACCAACAAGGGGTTAATATCCAAAATATACAAATAGCTCATACACCTCAATATCAAAACAAAACAAACAACCCAATCAAAAAATTGGCAGAAAATTTAAATAGACATTTCTCCAAAGAAGACATACAGATGGCCAAGAGGCACATGAAAAGCTGCTCAACATCGCTAATTATTAGAGAAGTGCAAATCAAAACTACAATGAGCTATCACCTCACACCAATCAGAATGGCTATCATCAAACAGTGTACAAATAATAAATGCTGGAGAGGGTGTGGAGGAAAGGGAACCCTCCTACAACTACTGGTGGGAATGTAAATTGGTGCAGCCACTGTGGAGAACAGTGTGGAGGTTCCTTAAAAAAAATTTAAAAAGAATTACTGTATGATGCAGCAATCCCACTCCTGGGTATATAGCCAGAAAAAATGAAAACACTAATTCAAAAAGATACATGCATCCCCATGTTCATAACAGCACTATTTACAATAGCCAAGACATAAAAACAACCCACATCAACGGCTGATTGGCTTAAGAAGATATGGCATATGTATACAATGGAATGTTACTCAGCCATTAAAAAAAGAATGAAATATTTCCATTTGCAGCAACATGGATAGACTTAGAGGATATCACACTAAGTGAAGTAAGTCAGACAGAGAAAGACAAATATTATTTGATATCACTCATGTGGAATCTAAAAAATAATACAAATGAATCTATACACAAAACAGAAACAGACTCACAGCCATAGGAAGAAAACTTATGGTTACCAAAGGGGAAATGGAGGGAGTGGAGGGATAAATTAGGAGTATGGGATTAACATGTACAAACTACTATGCATAAAATAGGTAAGCGACGAGAATTTATTGTATAGCACAGGGAACTATAATCAATATATTATAATAACCTATAATGGAAAGTAATCCAAGTAATGGAAAGAAAAAAATTATTATAACTGAATCTCTTTGCTGTACACCTGAAACTAACACAATACTGTAAATCAACTACACTTCAATAAAAAAAAGATTATTTGACTCCAAAGTAGATTTTCCCCATTGTCCCATAGTGAGATGAGCATTAGTTTTCTTTTCCTTGATTTTTTACCTACCAGGGGGAGACAGAAACATGCAGAAATGGCTCTGTGCTTTCACTCTCTTGAGCCCCAGCAGCTGCAGTTTTCCTGCAGAAGTGAAGAAATGAGAAGTTGTGGGTTCACAGTAGCCATGACTGTAATAAAATGTTTCAAGAAAACAAAACAAAAATGAAATTGTTGATTCTTTTTGTGCTTCACTTTAAGCTAAGTAGGCTTTCTGATATGAAATGGCCTTCCTTTCTTATGTCATTCTTCCATTGGCAGGTCTTGGGCAAAGTACGGATTGAGGAAGAAAGGAAGAGGGGAGTAAGTGCTCCCCAACAGCTAAGAGCTGCCTTTCTGTTCTTAGGACACTTGGCGAATGTGCTGTCTTCTTGCTTGCATTTTGTTTATGTTTTCCTTTGTGAAGCAGGGAAAAGGTGGAGTGACCACCCAAGGGAAGGGAAGAGCAAGGATGGGCAGTGTAAGGAGGTAGGGTGGAGGTTAATGTCAGAGCAGGGCCACGGGTTGGCTGGAAAGCCAGCTCCATCAGGTGGATGGGGCTGTCTGAGGCAAAACTGACAGGCTGGGAATGACGTTACATCCGAGCGCCTTATTGCCATCTACCTGTTTCCTCTCTGCTCTAAGCCTCCTCTGACTGTCCATCCCGCCTGTCTCCTGGTGCTCACTCCTTTCCCAGGGAAGAGGCACTCATTGAGGGTTACCAAACGGGTTCTTCCCAAATTCCCATCTCCAGCCATTCCCTCTCACAATAGTACTGTATTACTCCATTTTCCTCACCAGCAACTTTTTTTTTTTTTTTTTTTTTGGCTGCCTCGGATCTTCGTTGCTGCGCACGGGCTCTCTCTAGTTGCGGTGAGCAGGGGCTACTCTTCATTGTGGTGTGCGGCTTCTCATTGCGGTGGGCTTCTCTTGTTGCAGAGCACGGGCTCTAGGCACGCAGGCTTCAGTAGCTGTGGTGCATGGGCTCAGTAGTTGTGGCTCGAGGGCTCTAGAGCGCAGGCTCAGTAGTTGTCGTGCAGGGGCTTAGTTGCTCCGCGGCATGTGGGATCTTCCCGGACCAGGGCTCGAACCGGCGTCTCCTGCATTGGCAGGTGGATTCTTAACCACTGCACCACCAGGGAAGTCCTCACCAGCAACTTTTATGAAGTTCAGCAAGGGCAAAGTCACTGCCAAATCTTCTCTTACAAGCCAGTTTCTCCTTTCTTTCTTCCCATTTCTGAAGGGCCGTTGCCAGTGTCCAGGAGTCCAGGATTGGGGTCAACATTGACCCTTCCTTTCCCATAAACTCCCATAGTCTGTCATTCACAAAGTCCTATCTGTCCTTTTCCCCACTTGCCTCTTGCATTTCTTACTCACTCTGCCTCCATCCTAAGACAGCATCTTGCATCTGACTCTTGCATCTGCCATTGGCTGGTCTCCCCTAGACCCTTTCCTCTTCAAACTATCATCCCACATTCATTTATTATCCACTCATCAGAAAAGTATTTATTGAGCACCCACCAAGTGCCAGACAATGTATTGGACACAAGATCTACCAGTGAGTAAGACAGATGTGGTCCCGTTGGGGAGGCAAGTAATTGTCAGGCAATTACAGTGCCTTGGGGTGAGTGCGGTGATAGACAGGTTGCTAGAGAAGTCCTCAGAGGGGCTCCTATTCCAGATGGGGAAAGGTGTCAGGGAGGCCTGCGCACTCCTGCCAGACTCATCCTCCTAAAACAACACTTTTTACCCTGTTTTAACTACAATTGGCCTCCTATTACTTTTGCTCCTTCAGGAGCATTTTGCATTGGGCTGAATATGTCCCCCCCAAATTCATATGTGGAAACCCTAACCCTCAATGTGATATTATTAGGGGGTGGGGCCTTTGGGAGGTGATTAGCTCATGAGGGTGGAGCCCTCAGGAATGGGATTATTGCCTTTGTAAAAGAGACCCCAGAAAGCTCTCTTGCCCTATTTCTGTTATGTGAGGACACAACGAGAAGAAGACAGCAGTCTGCAACCCAGAAGAGGGCTCTCACCAAAGCCTGACCCTGCTGGCACCCTGATCTCAGACTTCTAGCCTCCGGAACTGTGAGAAATAAATTTCTGTTGTTTATAAGCCATCCAGGCTATGGTACTTTGTTGTAGCAGCCTGAAAAAATAAGGTTCAAACTCTGCACCTTGAGATCCTAAGCCCTCCGTCTTCAGCCCAGCCTTATCCCCAGGACTCTCTGATGGCACAAGTAGTAACGGCAGCAATCATAACAGTAGCACAATAGCAAAACTTCATTATGATTATATACGCCTCAGGCCCTCTTCTGAGTGCTTCTCCCGTGTCCACTTTCACAGCGTTTTCCATGAGGGAGGCGCTATTACTATCACCACTTACAGATAAGGAAACTGAGGCATGGGCGGCCTAAATGGCAGAATCTGGGTTCACATCCCAGCGGTGTGGCTCCAGGCCTGACACACGACCACAACACCACTGCGTGTCAGTGTAAGTCTGTGGATCTTGGACTTTCTACCTCACGCCCTAAATGCTCCCTTGGGGCTTTCCCCCTGGTCCTCTCTCTCCTGGGAATGCCCTTCTCTTTCTTATCAAACCCCTTATCTTTTACAGAGCCTCCCTCTATGGAAAAAGAGCTGAGTCTCTACTCAGTTCTGTGTTCAAGTCCCTGCTCCCAGCTGTGAACCCCCTTCTTCTCCCTGACACTAGGTTCCCTCTCCTCTACAATGGGAATATTACTGTCCTCCTCCCAGGGCCTGTCTGAATATGACGTGAGAACACTGTATGTGAGTGTGCTTTGCAAACTCTAGAATCCTATGCAAACGTAAGGGAACTGACATCATTTTTCCCTCGTGTTTCCCAAAGTAAGAATATTTCTATGCAGCCTTTACTTCATTATAACAACATTTGCTTTTATATTCCCTTGGGCACATGACTTCATCTTTCTAAACCTCAGCTCTCTCATCTGTGAATGGGCATAATACCATCAGCCTTATTGGACTGACTGTGGGGATTAAATGCAATAGTGCTTTAAAAGGATTAGACACACAAGAATGTGCATTGCCTGTCTGTCTCCCAAACCTTGACTTTTCTCCAGCTGCTGGGGCTAAATGGTTTTTGTCTCTCACTAGAAGAAGGCCGTCCAAAATCGTGCCTTCTCTCTCCCTCTACTTTTTAATAAATGAAAGGCAGCTGTCTTCTTGGAGCTTCGGGTTTAATCAGCATCAACAGTGGAATATTTATTTACCAAAGAAGAATACTTTTCATGCTCCTTTTGACCATGTCGCCCACATGCACCGCCACCAGCTGCCCAAAGCCCGTTCTGAAGCAGCAGAGCGTTCTGCGAGCACAGCAGCGCTCTGTGACCCTCCGAGTGCTTGTTCAGCTGAAATTACTTGTGCCTGGCACAGACCTTCTCTTTTGATTTTGGCAGAACTTCAGGGAGTGAAAAAGCTGGGTTAGTGTTAGGGCTGGGTTTAGAATTTGAGACTCAACAGATATACTGTTAACACTTCTCCTCTCTGCTAACTTTACGAAGTTCGAGAAAAGCTTTCTGGGGAACGACACCAGTTTATTTGCCAAAAGCTGAGATGGGCCAAGGAAGATGTAGTCAGCATTTGGAATCTCCTTGCCTTAGAATCTAACAGCCAAGGAGGGAATAAGGATGCTGGGAAGCTGGGAGTGGGGGTCTGAGGGGGTAGGTGTGTAGAAAGGATTTGGGAGGACTCAGGATGCTGAACGGGCTTTGCTCCTTGTGATTCCACCCCCATGACATCTCTTAAACCATCCCTCCCTCTCCTTCTCTAGCACAGCCCCTGTCCTCGTCCTCGTCATCCTTACCAACAACAGCGATACTTTCTAAGACGCCTCCTTGTCCCTCTTGTTCACTCTAAACACGGCTGCCAGTTTCTAGTCCTCTGCTTAAAAACAGTCAAGCCCCCCCAGTGCTTATCAAACAAAAGCCTCACCTTTGGGTGAGTGCTCAAGGCCTCCCTCCTTCCCCCACGCAGGGCCCAAACCACCCCCTGTCCTCATCTCATCCCTCATCCTCCACAGAGCCTCTACCTACACCAGCCAGGTACATATGTGCTATCCCACCGACTTGCCAGTACCGTACCTTCCAGCTTTCCAGCCTTCCAGCCTTCCAGCCTTTTGCCTGGGCTGGCGCCTCTGCCTGGATGGCTCTACCCTAGTTCCCACCTTTGCCTGGATTCCCCCCTCAGCCTCCAGGACCCAGTTCAAAGACGCCTCCTTCTGCAAAGCCTTTCTCAGCTCCTCCAGGCAGAGCTGACGCCACCTCATCTCTGCTCCGTGGACCTGTGTACTGCACTTGTTCGTGTGTGCCACTAGGTGACCTTGGGACTGGACTAAGCCTTGTTTATGTCTCCCACACCCCCACCTAGTGCCTTGTTCAGTGTATGCTACTTTATTTGAATTTTTGAAAGCTGATGGGACAAACTCCCATGATGCCAGGGAGGAGCCAGAGCAGTGTACTGAGTTTTTGGCTGTGTCAGGCTCACAGATTCTGCCTGCCTTAATCTCCAGAGCAGTGCCGTTTACTGGGTAAATGCCTTCTCGTTTACCCTGGGTTACTGCTCACTGAGAATGTGTCTGCCTCCAAGACAGTGTCCCAGCTGGCAGGTACTCCAGCCCAGTTAAGCTCCTGGAACTGATCCCCATTATGTTGCAAACCCTGTGTCGGACTCTGGGCACACGCACATGACTGTGACTCTGTCCCTGCCATGGGGGTCCTCACAGATAGTGGGGGAGAGACACACACATAATTTCAAGACCAGGCAGAAGCTTGATGGGGCGCTCAGTCAAGCCTTGGAGCATCAGGATAGGCTTCTTAAAGGAGGTGATACCTGGACTGAACATTAAAGAATGTATAGGAGTTAGGCAAAGACTGTGAGTCTAAATAACACAGCCTCAAGCTACCATGAGCATTCAGGACTGCAGATTACTGGTAGGGTGGGGAAAGGGGTCAGATGAAGAAAGAGAGAGATATTGACAGAGAAGATGAAGGCATTTGAGCTGGATTTTGAAAGGTGAGAGTTTTGGATGCATAGAGATCTGAATAGGATAGAGGTTGGAGGACAATCTGGGCAGAGGAACAGCATGAGGAAAGGCATGGAACAGTGAAGCAACTTGCTTTAAGTGGTCAACTCCAAGAGGTTATCACTGGAAAAGATGAAAGCTCTAATTCGAAAAGATACATGCACCCCAATGTTCATAGCAGCACTATGAACGCTATTGTAATAGCCAAAACATGGAAGCAACCTAAGTGTCCATCGACAGATGAGTGGATAAAGAAGATGTGGTATATATATATATATATATATATATATAT
>NW_006777952.1:561966-608951 GCF_000442215.2 Lipotes vexillifer | reverse complement strand
GGGGGGGGGGGGGAGGGGATAAATTAGGAGTATGAGATTTACAGATGCACGCTACCATATATAAAATAAACAACAAGGATTTACTGTTACAGCACAGGGAACTATATTCAGTATCTTACAATGAACTAATTATAAGAAAAGAATTGAAAAAAAAGAATATATGTGTATAAACAAATCACTTTGCTGTGTACCTGAAACTAACACAATACTGTAAATCAATTATACTTTAATGAAAAAAAGAAAAGTGTCACTAGAGTATGGACCATGGGGTCATAGGGAGAGATGCGGCTGAAGAGAGAAAAGGGTCCAGGTCACAGAGGGTCTAAATGGTGAGACTTGTATATTCTGATCATCTCCTGCTAACAGTGGGATCTGCAGAAGTGGGACACAGGGGCCCTGGGGTTCAATCAGCTGTAATACCAACCAGCAAAACTGCAGCAGGTTCATCACTTGTGTTCTCATCTTCTCAATTACCATATTGGTATGATCAAGCTGACCCATCTCCTAGCAGCAAAGGCAGGAATTAAAGAAACCCAGGGCCCCACAGTGCTAAGATGCTGAGGACAAAGCTTGCTGTTCTGCTCTCTCGAGAATAGTCACCTAAACGTCCCTCCCCGAAGGAAGAGGCTGAGCTCTTCCTTCCAGGCTAGTGTGTTTTTAGAAAGTTAAGTTCTTCGGGTGTTGTGCATTTCAGATGGGTCATGGAGATGTTGGAAATTGAGAGGCCCTTAGCCTCTTGCAAACAGGCTGGGAGAGTCTTAGGTCAGAGCCCAAACGAGAGGGCTGTGAGATTGTTCATTGACATCCAAGAGAGATCAAGCTTGTTCCAATAATTCTCTCTGCTCTTAGCTCCAGGCTCTGCCTGAATGCAGGTCTGTTGGAAAGTGGGAATCCTGACAGGTTCTGGGAAACAACAGGAGTCTGGCTTAAATGGAAGAAACTACCTTTTTTTTAGGTGCATGGCAGTCCTGGGGTCCTTGAGCTCAGGTTTAACATTCGGCCCTCATGCAAAATATATAAGCAGCGCCTCTTGCTTAGCTGCAAAATAAACAGCTCTTGTGTAAAGCTCTGCATTTCAGGGTCTACTTTGGGTGGGAGTGGAGCAATGAGATGGGTGAAACTGGCCTCTATTGTTCCAACAGGAGCCTCCAAGTTGACCACGCAGTCATAACCCACACTGTAGCTTCCCTTGTGACTAAAACCTGTGCATTTCTGTTGATGACTCAGGAAGGGTCCTAGCCTTGCATTAGTACCTGCCCAGGGAAGGGAAAAAGGATCTTCTAGTTACTCTGAGCCTTGGGATTCTATTAGAAATGTCTTGTGAAGGCAGCTTCAAGCCCATCCAAGAAACTCTCTTTCAGTACCTGCTGTGTGTCTCGCACTAATACAGCTGCCAGGAACACAACTGCAGATAAGATCCAGTCTTTGCTCTCACACGATCTAATTGCAGCAGGAGGAGTGGGGAAGAGGATTTATCAGTTAGGACACTTTTGTTTGTAAGTGATGAAAATGCTGCTTCCATCTGACTTAAGCAAAGAGAAAGAGTAGGCACAACAGGGGCGAGGGGCTCAGGGTCCAGCTTTTCTCTTTCTGGGTTGACTCCCTTCTCAGACAGGCTGTACCCTTATGGTTGCAAGATGGTTCCTAGAAGCTACTGGGGCTACCTATCTGGCTCATGTCTAATGGGAAATAGAGGAAAATTTCCTTACCAGGATTCCTAGCAAAAGCCTCATAATGCATCACTGGCTATAAACAGGAAACATGCCCATTTCTCTACCCATTGAAGGTCAGGGAGAAGAGAAGGCGTGCTGATGAGCTTCTGTCTAGGTTACATGCTCCATTTTTGAGCCAAAGGTAGGACCCCAGCTGAAGCCATAGGCTTGCAAGTTGGAGAGGGGAATAGGGCTATGGTTACCTAGAGGGTGAATGGAAACTGGTGACAAAAAATGAGATACTCCAAGGTAGACTTAGATAATAGTTAGTGATCTGATTGGAATGAACAGCAACCCAAGGCAAATAAAGCAAAAAACAAAACCAAAAACAAACCTAATAATAAGTGGAAGGGTACTGGGGTAGGGGTCACAGGATCAAAGGAAGAGTTGAACAATAAATTTTCTAGAAGGAGAGCTCCTGGGTTCTGTGGAGATCTTTGTGAATGACTCCATGACATAGCTTGAGGCTGTGCTGGCTGTACTCACTGCTTTTGCCTGTCTAACTTTACATTACATTCTTTAATCTTCTACCCCCATGATTAGTCTATGCCAATCATAATATCCAAGTAGTAAGAGCAGAGTGATGGAAAAAACCCAGGATTTGGTGAAATTGTTCTGTGACTGGATCAGCCAGTCCTAGAGCTCACCTTATATTAGGTTATATGAGACAATTAATTTTTTTAATTTTGATATTTATTTTGTTCATGGTTTGAGTTCAATGTCTACTACTTTCAGCTAAAAGTGTCCAAATTAGTATAGGCTCAGACAAACACCTTTGGGACTCTGTATTCCATCTGGGTTTCTTTCCAATGCTGGCTGGCTATACTCCATTGTAGGAAGGCTCCACACATACATCTAAATGGTTCTATGTTTGAAAAATCATGGTGGAGGGTTCTGATTGGTCTGGCATGAGCAGCTGGTTTGCCCTTTGGACTAATTCTGTTCCCAGGGACATGATATAGTCTGAAGGGCACAGTTTGTGTGAATTGTCTCTAGTCTTGGATTAATCAGTCTGGGGTAGGGGTTGAGTTAGGAATAGAATAGGCAATGCTCCTGGGGGTAGGGATGCTATTACATCTGCATCTGCTCCTACAAGGTTTCTCAAAGTGTGGTCCCCAGACTAGCAGTATGCGTATCCCAGGGAAATTGTCAGAAATGCAAAGTCTTAGACTTCACACAGATCTCCTGAATCAGAAACTCTGGGGGTGAGGCCCAGCAATGACCACCAGGTGTTTTGAGGCACATACAAGTTTGAGAACTAGTGGGCCACAATCACACAATGACTAAAACCAAACACCATGGTGGTTCAAAGAAGAAACAATAATGTTTGATCAGAAGATGAGGAAAGCCTTAAGAAAAGAGGAGGTCTTTGAGATGAATCTTGAAGATTGGTTGAAATGAATATAAGTTCACAAATCATACTGTAATTACAATAAAGAATTTAAAAAATCCTTCACCCAAACAAATCAACTGTTTGCTTTTACCTATGGTCTTTTTCATTCTTGGTTCATGAGAAAGCATACATATTCTTTTTTTGTACTAACACAAAAATTTTCTATTTTTCTTTTCTCACTTAACAGTTTTATTCCTAGTACACGATGGTTTCTATTATATAAACATTTTGACCATTTACAATAGCTTTGAGGAAATGCATTTAAAAAAACTTTAGAAGTTATCCATGGATTCACCACCCTAACCCAATCATTATGATCATTTTCTTCTAGTATTTTTTCCTATGGAAATTGTTTATATAATTGGGATAATAGCAGATATATTTTATACATATATACTTTACATTATAGCACAAGCATTCATCTTCATTACTGAACAGTTTCATTAAGTACAAGAGGTCAACAAAGAAATTTATCATAACTTATTTAACCAATCTCCTGTTATTAGACATTTTGGTTCTTTCCAGTTTCTGCTGTGGTAAACATCTCTGCGTATGAAGCGCTTTCTCCTACATTTTGAGTTATTTCCTTGGAATAGATTTCCAGAAGTGGAATTATAGGATCACAGGATACAAACTCTTTTATGGTTCTTGATGCATTTTGCCAAATTTCTTTTAAAAGGTTTGTACCAATTTATACTGCCACCAGTAATGTGTAAGAGTGCCAGTTTCCCCACATCCTTGGCAGCTTTGGGCATTTTAATTAAAAAAAATTTTTTTTGCCAGTTTAATAGGGGAAGAACTTTACGTTATTTTAATTTGCATTTTTTAAAACTTTACCTAACATTACTTAATAAATGTTTCCCATGTTGCTTCAACGTTCTTAATAAGCTCTTTTATGGTTGCAAAGCCTTTTTATGGTTGAGATTTGATTACTGAATATAAGTGTAGGGCATTTCAGTTTAGTGACCACCAGGAGTCATAGCAGAGGGTCTGGAAATCTCCCACACAGGCTGTCAGGAGCTGAACTCATTGTTTTCAACACCCTCCTCCTTCTGGGCTTCCCATCTTAGTGAATAGCACCACCAGCCATCAGGTCATTCAAGCCAAAGCCTGAGTGTCATTTTTGACTTCTCTCTGTGTTATGGAACCAAACTTGGGTCTGCTCGCCCGTGCACAGTAAAGCCGATCTACTGACCCCGGGTTGTGGTAAAGGAAAGTGCAGCGTTTATTGCAGGGCACCAAGCCAGGAGTCCAGGGCAGCTAGTGCTCAAAACACTCAAACTCTCTGATGGGTTTTAGCAAAGCATTTTTAAAGGCAAGATGAGGGAGGGAAGTCCCAGGGTATGTGATCAGCTTGTGCACAATTCTCTGATTGGTAACAGGGCAATGTCACAGGGGTTAACATTATCAATCCTCAGGTTCCCATAGGCCTGGAAGCTAAGTGTTCATGGTTATCAAGTAGTTTACGTCTTCCTTTTGGTGGGAGTTTTCGCAGCTGTAAAACAACTCAGGAAATGTGTATCAGATACTATTATTTAGGTACTTCAGAGAAGAGCTAAAGAAGACAATATGGGGAGGGGTCTGCCCTGGGAAGGCCCCATGGGGTCCTGCTCAGTTACACCTGCCCTTCATCACCTACATTCAATCAATAACCAAGTCCCTAAATTACTCTTGAAACCCTACTGCTATTACCTGAGTTCAGGCCGTATCAACTCTTCCCGAAACGACTGCAGAAGCCTTCTAATCGGTCTCGTTTCCCTCTAAACCATGCTCCACATTGCAGGCAAAACTATCTTTCTTATACCCAAATATGACTCAAGTGTGTTAGCTTCCCATTACTTTTGGGATGAAATCTCCAGATTCCTTAGTCAATTTTGGAAGCCTGCCATGACCTGAACCCTGCACTATTCTTTCCCAGGTGGTACAATCAGAAGGTTGTGTACTTGTCTTTCCCCCTGAGGTGTACAGAGACCATGACCCAGACCTTTGAGGACCATAACCACATTCTCAAGTGGCTGACTGGGGCTGGGATTAAAAGATGGGGAGCAGTACCTGGTTCACATGAGCAGTCTTACTGACATGCCTTGTATCCGGCAACACTTGGATAGTGATTTACTCTGGAGCTCCTCAAAGTAGCTCCAAGACGTGTCCATGAAATATTTGTTACTGGTTCATGATGGGGTGAGTACAGGAATAGAAAGTAGGCATTTAGAAACTGTTATAGAAATCTGATAGACTAATTTTATGTTTAGCATCTAATAATAAAAAAGTTTGTATTTTGTGAGTCAAAAATTTCTCTTGTCTATTAATTGAATTTTATTGTATTTTAAAATTACTGGTCTACAATGTGCTGAATTGGAAATTTAAAAATAAAAGCCCTTTGACCACAGATAGTGTGACTCGAATTCTCTTGGAAAAGTTCAGTCTGAAACAATCTTCCCATGAGTTTGTAAATGCGTTTTCTGGAGTAAAGAGATATTTGAATTGCTGGGAAGAGTGTGTTTCAAAGATTGAAGAAAATTACAAAGAGAAAGAAATCACAACTTTATATCTTAACTTCATTATTTTTGTAGAGAAACTGGTTAAAATAGAAAGTTCTGGCTTCTACCATCAAGTCAAGATATAACAGTCCTGGATATACTGAACAGGATGGTAACTTGGAACACTTAAGAGGGGGAATTGGTTTCAAGCAATTCCTCATTTTCCTGGTCTGTAAGATGAGGGGGTGGGATGAAAAAAAACTTCCAATATTTCTTTCAGCTCTAAGACCATGTGCTTTCACAATTCTATGCTTGACTATTTAGTTTAAAACTTTGCTAATAAAGGTAACTGCTGCTATGTGACATGGAGTAACAAGAAGGCTTGAAAAAAGAAGCAGATGGGTAATTATTATTCAATCATCATTGTACTTTGTTCAAATTCAACAACTTTTCTTTAAATTTTATTTTTTAATTTTTTTATTTTTGCGGTACGCAGGCCTCTCACTGCTGTGGCCTCTCCCGTTGCGGAGCACAGGCTCTGGATGCGCAGGCTCAGCGGCCGTGGCTCACGGGCCCAGCCGCTCCGTGGCATGTGGGATCTTCCTGGACCGGGGCACGAACCCGTGTCCCCTGCATCAGCAGGCAGACTCTCAACCACTGCGCCACCAGGGAAGCCCTCAACAACTTTTTAATGGAAGAAACTGCCAAACCATGAATCATTTAACAGAGACCTGGGTTCTCTACCACTAACTAGCTGTGTGACTGAGGACAGGTGGCTTCACTTATTTGCGCCCTCTGCTTTGTAACGAGGAGACTGGACTGTTGCCAGCACCCCTAAAGTGTCAAGCAGCCCCCCAAGGGTACAGGGGAGAAGGGTAGGGAACAGAAGTAGCCAAGCAGGTTGGCTCCTTCTTGGGGTTTTCGCCACCCTCAGCCAGAACAGCTCCTGTTTTAGAGATCAGGTCTTTGTGTAAGACTTTGTTAGAAGAAATACTTCACTACTATAAAAAGTTTGGAAAAACAATCAGGCTATACGATTGTTAGTGTCCCTTTTAGCTTTATGTCTACCTAAAAGCATTGTACCATTTTGTGGCTGATGCCTGACTTGCAGTCCTAATATCTAAATGGAGGGATTGAAAAATGAAATGCATAGGAGACAGGTAAGCTATGTAAATGAAAGAAGGAGGCTGGGTGTCAGCCCAATAGGGAGCTGTGGGGACTATGGTGAACTAGAAAGTGCATACCTTGTCTGAAGGGAACCTTGGAAATTCAGCTCCTTCCCATTGTTGCCTGTGGGGATGTGGGCACCTCTCTAGGGCCTATGCATCCAATATGTAATCTGGGACCCGAATGTGACTCATCTGCCTCCAAACTGTGGCTCACTTGAATTTTCCTAGAATTTTTTTTATGCTAAAGAGTGGCACACATGAACTATCAGTCTGGTAGGCCTAATCATCTTCCCAATTGTTTGGCACCGTATTTGGCACATGGTAACCAGACTACAGATGTTAGCTATCATTATTATCAACATCATCATTATTACTTAATAATGATGTGGCAGACTTGGATCTGTTAGTAATTGCAATTGAATTCTAACATAATTATACAATTTTGTGCTATTCAAGTTTAATTCCTTTAAAAGCCATATCATAAAACTGGAGCATTTTGGAGAATTACTGACAAGAGGAAAAAGGAAATAAATGATGCCTCTCTATGAACTTGAGTCATGTCCAAGGTCTGTCCTACAGTACTCTGCCAAGCTTGGCCCTTCAGCCTCATCAAGGCTCACAGTGAAGTGTGTTGGCGTCCAGCACTACTGCACACTTAGATGTACGTGCTCTGTGTGTGTCTTAAAGTCAGGCCTATCCCAGTGATGATACAACCACAGTCACACTCAGATAGGTGCCCAGATCGCTGACGTCTTTCTCAGTCACATGATCACTGTAGCTTTAAAGAAGTTATCATCTCTACAGAAATAGGCCCCTTCCTTACTTTTAATCAGAAATGTCTTGGCTTGTTTATCAACTTATTTTTCCAGACAAGCTTGCTTGCTCATATGGGACATAAATGTCTAGAGCCTGATTTCAGATAGCACAGTGAAACCCCGCCCAGGAAATTGGGGTTCTATCATTAAAAAAAAAGTTGTAAAACAAAATATAAAAGAAAAACATTTTAAATGCTCAGTTCCACCAGCCTAACAAAATGATTGTCATTTCTCTGCCTTCTCTCTCATACACGTTTGTACATTGTTAAGTAAATTAGACAATCATGACTTTATTGAATTTGTTGGTGGCTGGTGAAGGGGTAGGTGGTTACAAAAACGACTAGGATATAGTTTTTACCCTCAAAGGGAGGGAGACAGAGAGGTAAAAAAGAATATTAAAATGGAATAAAGCAAGCAGGGGATGACAAGAGTGGGAGGTGGCTAAGGAAGAAAGAAGCGTAAAAGAGAAGGGCTCATTAACTCTGACTATGGGATAATCTATCTGAAAGTTTCCTAAACCATTTTGAAACCTGTTTTAGCTGAGGGTTTTTGATGCTGGAGTCTAGCTGGATCTGGAGGCTGGAGTTATATTAATTATTATATACAGTGCTGTGTTTTCCTTTTATTAAATTTTATATCAAGAAGTAAACCATTTCTCATGTTACTACAGAGCCTTTATCATTATTTTGTGTACTCTACTAAAACAGTCCCCTTACATTAGGTATGTATGTTATAACCAGTTTATCCCTAAGGTAAATAACAGTGACAATAATATGTAATAACGATACAAGTAACAGTGACAAACATCTTTATACATACAGTTTTTTCCTTCATTACAATTATTTCCTTAGGATAAATTCTGTGGAATTGAGAGCCTTGGTTTTAAAAATATAGTTATTATTTTGACTTGTGTCATATTGCCCAACTGTCTTCCAAGAGGTTTGTATACATTTGCATTGCTACTGGATTAAATGAAGTTTCAATGTTTCTGTAGACTTCTGAGAATTGGATTTTATACATTTTTGTTTTAGTTTTTGTGTCTCTGAAGACTAATAAAATAGAGGATCTTTTCAAACTGCTTGTTCATTACTTTTGTTGTTATTGTTGTGTTAATTGCCTATTTTTGTCTGTTCCCATTTGTCTAATGCGGTTGAGGTGATGTTCTTATATATATTTTACCCACTTTTATATAGTATAAAAAATAGCCCTTTGATAATCACTTTTACAAACAGTTATACTGGCCAGGTGTTTTCCTTTTTAAATCTTAGTTTAACTGAGTGTGTGCCAAATTCACCCTGAGCTTCTGTGTACTTTCTTTCTATCTCATTCTGGTACCTACCAGGTTGCGCTGCAATTACTGGTTTACATGTCTCTCTCTCCTATTAAACTGCGAGCTCCTTTCTATATGCCCAACACCTTAGATAGAATCTGTTACATAATATTTGCTCAAAATTGCTTGTTGAGGTTTGGAAGAAAAAGAATGTTTGAGTGAAAGAATTGAGGGAATGCTCCATAGCCCTTTTGAATTTGATACTGCCCTTTTGAATTTCTAGAACCAGAGGGAGTCCCGAGTTTTCCTCCTTCAGTCAGGAAGGCAGAAGGCAAACCTCTGGCTGACCCTTGGGGAGGCCTATCTGTGGGAGCGCGGGTCTCCCTCTCTCCCCTGGGGCCTCACCCAAGACTCAGGTCCTATGTGGAGAGTCCCTGGGGGTCTGGTTGGGGCGATGATTTCCTTTGGCGCCACTTTCTGGGCAAAAGGTTCCAGTGTTTGGATTTTATTAGCCAATAAAATTAAGGGAAAAATGCTGGAAAAAAAAAATCACAGCACACTGTTGTGACTCTTGTGAATGAATCACATAACTTGCAGCTCCACTATTAATGTCTAAATGGATTTTCTGTGCTCCAAGCCAAAACATGTTTCATAAAGTCACCCAGAGGTGGATGGTATCCCAGTTAATAAAAACAGTTGTGGGTGAAGGGTGCATGATCTGACGGAAGGGGAGGTGATTGATGCTAGGTTGCTGGGATTGTTACATTTAACTGTGATTTTATTTATTTTTAAAGAAAAATAAAACATTTTATTAAATAGTTGAACTTCAGTGTTATTATCAAACCCTAACTCAAAACAGGGAATTTATTGAGTGTTTGGAGATACAAATATGCAGATGGAATTTTATGAGGTGTCTTGAATAATTTTCCACATTGTATTATCAACCAGTTTAATCCAATCCTAGTTTGTGTCTAGTCAGGGTAGGGATATTCCTTTTTAATTTACATTTATTTGTCGGAGTAATATCCCTCCCAGAATTGAGGCACAGTCCTAGAAGTTTAGTCAATACTTGAAAACAAAAATAAACAGCTCTACAGATTCTGACAGCTGTAGATACCTTAGCTCAAAGAATTATTTCTGTGATCCTCTCCCTCCGCAATATTTTGTGATGATATATTTCAGAGTTTAATTTCTTTAGAGCCTCCATCATAGTCAGCCAGAGAAGAAAAGAAAGAATGGAAGTCACTGTACTGAAAGCTTAAAAAACCCAGGACTTTGATCTGAAAAAGGTAAATTTTCATTCCAAGAAATCTTCCCCATCCCAACAGAACTCATTAGCGGTGATCGGTTGGCTGGTGGCTGGTGGCTGGATATCACCTGAAATTGCAACCACCTCTTCCAACAACGCTATTTGTAACAATGGCTAGGAAATACATGGCATGGGTCACAGACTGCTTGGCCAAAGTAGTTAGATCCTATATGTAACAAATATCATTTTCCTTTTCTCACAGGTGTAGCACAGATACAATGTAGAAAAGTGATAAAATATGAAAAATAAATTCGATGTATATGTGGAAACATACCAAATGTGAACAGTGGGTTACTTCTGGGTCATGGAATTAGGAGTGATTTATTTATTGTTTGCTTGCTTGTATTTTTTTTGCTGCAATAAGCCTGCACTTTTTTTTTTTTTTTTTTTTTTTTTTTTTTTTTGTGTTACGCAGGCCTCTCACTGCTGTGGCCTCTCCCATTGCAGAGCACAGGCTCCGGATGTGCAGGCCCAGCAACCATGGCCCACGGGCCCAGCAACTCTGCGGCATGTGGGATCCTCCCGGACTGGGGCACGAACCCGTGTCCCCTGCATTGGCAGGCGGACTCTCAACCACTGCGCCACCAGGGAAGCCCAGCCTGCACTTTTTAATAGCAGGAAAAAAGGAGCTACTTTTCCCTTTATTTTATTTTAGGAAAATTTTAAACAAATATAAAAATAGCAAGACTAGATTAGTATACCTAGGCCATCACCTAGACCTGTGCACTGGGTTTCAGGCTTGCTTGGGACCCGTGAGCCCCTTTTTCCCTTCCTCTTTCTCCTTTTGGACTGGGAATATCCATCCCATGCCTGACCCTCCATTGTATTTTGGAAGGACATAACTTGTTTTCTGGTTTCACAGGTCCACAGATAGAGAGGAATTTTGCTCCAAGAGGTACCATATCCCAAGTCTCACCCATAAGTGATTTAGATGATGAAATTTTTGACTTTTTGAATTGATGATATTTAGATGAGATATTGGACTTAGATGCTGGAATGACTTATAACTTTTGGGGATGTTGGGATCAGGATATATTTTGTACATGGGACAGATGTGAATTTGGGGAGGCCAGAGGGCAGACTATATTGGATTGGCTAGCGTCTGTCGAAATTCATGTCTTTCCTGGAACCTCAGAATTTGACGTTATTTGGAAATAGGATTGTTGCAGATGTAGTTAAGATATAAGTTAAGGGACTTCCCTGGTGGCACAGTGGTTAAGAATCCTCCTCCCAAGGGAACACTCTTGCACTGCTGGTGGGAATGTAAATTGATACAGCCACTATGGAGAACAGTATGGAGGTTCCTTAAAAAACTACAAATAGAACTACCATACGACCCAGCAATCCCACTACTGGGCATATACCCTGAGAAAACCATAATTCAAAAAGAGTCATGTTTTGATAAAGGTGGCAGGAATGTACAGTGGAGAAAGGACAGCCTCTTCAATAAGTGGTGCTGGGAAAACTGGACAGGTACATGTAAAAGTATGAGATTAGATCACTCCCTAACACCATACACAAAAATAAGCTCAAAATGGATTAAAGACCTAAATGTAAGGCCAGAAACTATCAAACTCTTAGAGGAAAACATAGGCAGAACACTCTATGACATAAATCACAGCAAGATCCTTCTTGACCCATCTCCTAGAGTAATGGAGATAAAAACAAAAATAAACAAATGGGACCTAATGAAACTTCAAAGCTTTTGCACAGCAAAGGAAACCATAAACAAGACCAAAAGACAGCCCTCAGAATGGGAGAAAATATTTGCAAATGAATCAACTGACAAAGGATTAATCTCTAAAATTTACAGGCAGCTCATGCAGCTCAATAACAAAAAAATAAACAACCCAATCCAAAAATGGGCAGAAGACCTAAATAGACATTTCTCCAAAGAAGATATACAGACTGCCAACAAACACATGAAAGAATGCTCAACATCATTAATCATTAGAGAAATGCAAATCAAAACTACAATGAGATATCATCTCACACCAGTCAGAATGGCCATCATCAAAAAATCTAGAAACAATAAATGCTGGAGAGGGTGTGGAGAAAAGGGAACACTCTTGCATTGCTGGTGGGAATGTGAATTGGTTCAGCCACTATGGAGAACAGTATGGAGGTTCCTTAAAAAACTACAAATAGAACTATCATATGACCCAGCAATCCCACTACTGGGCATATACCCTGAGAAAACCATAATTCACAAAGAGTCATGTACCAAAATGTTCATTGCAGCCCTATTTACAATAGCCCGGAGATGGAAACAACCTAAGTGCCCATCATCGGATAAATGGATAAAGAAGATGTGGCACATATATACAATGGAATATACTCAGCCATAAAAAGAAACGAAATTCAGTTATTTGTAGTGAGGTGGATGGACCTAGAGTCTATCATACAGAGTGAAATAAGTCAGAAAGAGAAAGACAAATACCGTATGCTAACACATATATATGGAATCTAAGAAAAAAAAATGTCTTGAAGAACCTAGGGGTAAGACAGGAATAAAGACACAGACCTACTAGAGCATGGACTTGAGGATATGGGGAGGGGGAAGGGTAAGCTGTGACAAAGTGAGAGAGTGGCATGGACATATATACACTACCAAACGTAAGGTAGATAGCTAGTGGGAAGCAGCCGCATAGCACAGGGAGATCAGCTAGGTGGCTTGTGACCACCTAGAGGGATGGGATATGGAGGGTGGGAGGGAGATGAAAGAGAGAGGGGATATGGGGATATATGTATACATATAGCTCATTCACTTTGTTATAAAGCAGAAAATAACACACCATTGTAAACCAATTATACTCCAATGAAGATGTTAAAAAAAAAAAGAATCCTCCTGCCAATGCAGGCGACACGGGTTTGAGCCCTGGTCCGGAAAGATCCCACATGCCACAGAGCAACTAAGCCTGTGCGCCACAACTACTAAGCCTGTGCTCTAGAGCCCGAGTGCCACAACTACTGAAGCCTAGAGTTCGTACTCCACAAGAAATAGAAGCCACTGCAATGAGAAGCCCGCGCTGCACAACAAAGAGTAGCCCCCACTGGCTGCAACTAGAGAAAGCCTGTATGCAGCAACGAAAGACCCAACGCAGCCAAATAAATTAATAAATACATTTATTTTAAAAAAAAAAGATGTAAGTTAAGCTAAGCTCATGTAGGAGTAGGGTGGGCCCATAATCCAATATAACTGGTGTCCTTATAAGAAGAGAAGATACACAGAGAGAGACACACAGGGAAAAGGCCATGTGACAAAGGAGGCAGAGATTGGAGGTATGCGTCTAGAAGCCGAAGACCACCAAAGACGAGACACCAGAGGCAAGGAGAATGGGTTCTCCCCTCCAGCCTTTAAAGACAGCATGGCCCTGCCCATGCCTTGACTTCACACTTGCAGCATTCAGAACTGTGAGACAATAAATTTCTGTTGTTTTAAGCTATGCAATTTGTGGTACTTTGTTACAGCAGCTCCAATAAACGAATACAACTTGGATATGTGCTACTGTATCTTATGCACATTATAAAACATACATAGAAATAGATATTGAAAATGGGTAAAAATAAAAAAAACTAATATTTGAAAACAATTTTATCTTGTTTCCTGCATGCAAAATGTTTGAGAGCAATAAGACTGAATATTTGCTGTTTTAAAATTAACTTGTTTTGGAATATGTTCACATTTTCAGAAAAATTGCAAAGATAGTACAGCAAGCTCTCCAGAGCCCCTCCTGGTGTGGACCAGGTGGGTGGGAGAGCACAGTGCCTCCCAGATCAACAGGCAGCTTGACACCCCCCGAGCACTGACCTTGGAGTAGGAGACCAACGTGAACGTCTAACACAGCTGCCCACCATCTTCCTACCTCTGTTTCCTCATCTGAAAACAGGGATGATAATACCTCCCTCATAGAGTCGTTGTGCAGATGAAGTAAATCCTAGCTTATCCGGTGCTAAACGACCCTGGAGAAAGACATCTGACTATTTAAGGCACAGTTTCCTCCTCTGTAAAGTGGGGAGAGTCACCTTCCCTATAAGTTTATAAGGGCGAGCGAAGTTGTTTAACTCTAGGCCACCGGGTCTTGGTTCTTCCCGTTCTTTATCCCTCAGACATGTTTTCTAGGCTTTTCCTTAAACAGAGTACTTGGTTGCAGTGGCAAAAATGCCAAAAGGCAGATCAAATATCTACATGGTATGTTAGGATGCACCAGGAAAACTTGCTGTGAGACATACAGCTTGTGGCACTATTGACGTGTGTGCATGTCGGGGCAGGGGCGGGGGTGGGAGAGGGAGAATGGCGCCCCCTTAAGGACCTTCCAGTCTTGATATTCTTTGTACCTACCAAAATAAGCCAAATCCAGGCTTGATGCTTTTATGCTGGGAGTAGTCCTCAGCTCTGTCTGGAAAATTCCAGGAGGAGGCTTCCTCAGTATATATGTCTGAGAAGAGCTGATTTGTTCTAAAACGAGCAAATGCGTGGGCTGCTACGCACCACTGCTCCTCGGCACCGCCCCGCCCCCACTTCTGCCAGTGCCAGTCTTGCTTTCAGCTGAGGAACCTCTGCCACCCCCACTCCTTCCGCCCCCCCGCCCCCCGACTCCCTCAGGGGGAGGGGACACTCCCAGGGTCTGGACTTCAGCCCTTTTCTCCTCCTTTTTCCATGACGACTAAGATCACAGAACACTCATTTTAGAGCAGGTTGTTCTTAGATCGTTTAGTCAACGTTTCTCAATCCTGGTTATACTTTGGAGTCTCTTGGTGGAGCTTTTAAAGCATACACACTCCTGGGTCCCACCGTCGGAGATGCTGGGGAGAAGCCAAGGCATTGGCATTAAAAAAAAAAAAACTCCCCAGGTGATTCTAAAGTCCAGCCAGGATTGAGGACCAGCCCAGGGTTTCAGGCCACCTCTTGCTGAAAGCAGAGGTCTTGTCTCTCTTGTTTACCCCTGTATCCCCTAGCACACAAGTATGTGTTGAACAAATGATCAAACTTACTCCTTGGAGCCCTGGGCAGTCCCTTGGATGCCATGGCCGGTTGGGGAGATGAGGGCCAATTTACTGGGCTCCAGGCCCTCATTTTTATCTGTTAATCTTTTAATATATACTTCCAGGTAGGATATGGAAACTCGTCATTTACTATCAAGTCTGGTTGTTGTAGACAAAAAAAAAATGGAAAATTTCTCCTGATGTAGCAAGATGGCCTAAGAACAAGCGTTCTCATGATAAAACTCCAACATATGTTCATTAATAAGAATAATTTAAGTTTAAGAATAATTTAATTACACATTTATGGAGTTCAATACAACACTATAGCCATTTTTTCCTACTAGACTTTATTTTTTAGAACAGTTTTAGATTTACAGGAAAGTTGTTAAGACAGTACAGAGTTCCCACATACCCTGTACCCAGTTTCCCCCTACTATTAATTTTTTACATGAGTAAGGTATATTTATTATAATTAATGAACCACTGTTGATACATTATCATTAACTAAAGTTCATACTTTATTCAGATTTACTTAGTTTTTACCTAATGTCCTTTTTCTGTTTCATCCCATCCAGGACACACTACATTAGTTGTCACGTAGCCTTAACACTCTTCATGGTTGTGACAGTTTCTCAAATTTTCCTTCTTTTGAAGGCTTTGACCAGTTTTGAGGAATACGGGTCAGATTTTTATATGATTCCCCTCTATTGGAATTTGTCTGTTTTTCTCATGGTTAGGTTGGGGTTATGAGTTTGGGGGAGGAAAGCCACAGAGGTAAAGTGCCATTCTCATCACATCATATCAAGGGTATGTACTATCAACGTCACTTATCACTGTTGATGTTGACCGAGATCATCTGGCTGAAGCAGTGTTTGTTACATTCATCCACTGTATGGTTACTCTTTCCATCCCTGCCCTTTTCCTACTGTATTCTTTGGAAAAGAATTGCTATGTGCAGCCCACCCTCAAGGGATGGGTAGTTAGGTAACCTTGCTTGAGGGAGTGTTATCTACATAAATTATTTGGAATTCTTCTACTTGGAAGATTTCTCTCTCTTTTCTTTGTTCTTGCTTTCCTTCCTCCCTTCCTCCCTTTCTTTCTTCCTCTCTCCCTCCCTCCCTTCCTTTCTACTTATTCAATCATTTATTTATATCAATATGGACTCTGGATATATATTTTATACTTTAGGTTATAATCCAACACTTCTTTCTTTATTTATTTTACTCAAATTGTTCCAGCTTTGGCCATTGGGGGCTTTTCCTTTCGGCGCTGATAGGTGACCATCTTTTTTTTTAGTACTTCTTTACTCTCTGGCATAACAACATGCTACAGGCTCATCATGCATATTTCCTGCCAGATTGTAGCCATTTAAAGTGTATTTGAATTGTTCTTGTGTACTCCTTAATTTAGGGTTAATGTATATTTTTCTCAGAATAATTAAAAACTTTAAAAAGTATTACAGGGAGATTGGTTCAAGATGGCGGAGTAGAAGGATGTGTGTTCACTCCCTCTTGTGAGAGCAACGGAATCACAACTAAGTGCTGAACAATCATTGACAGGAAGACACTGGAACTCACCAAAAAAGATACCCCACATCCAAAGACAAAGGAGAAGCTGTAAAGAGACAGTAGGAGGGGCACAATCACAATAAAATCAAATCTCATAACTGCTGGGTGAGTGACTCACAAACTAGAGAAAATTATACCACAGAAGCCCACCCACGGGAGTGAAGGTTCTGAGCCCCATGTCAGACTTCCCAACCTGGGGGTCCGGCAACGGGAGGAGGAATTCCTAGAGAATCAGACTTTGAAGGCTAGCGGGATTTGATTGCAGGACTTCAACAGGACTGGGGGAAACAGAGACTCCACTCTTGGAGGGCACACGCAAAGTAGTGTGCACATCGGGACCCAGGGGAAGGAGCAGTGACCCCGTAGGAGACTGAACCAGACCTACCTGCTAGTGTTGGAGGATCTCCTGCAGAGGCGGGGGGTGGCTTTGGCTCACCATGGGGACAAGGACACTGGCAGCAGAGATTCTGGGAAGTACTCCCTGGCATGAGCCCTCCCACAGTCTGCCATTAGCCCCACCAAAGAGCTGTGTAGGCTCCAGTGTTGGGTTGCCTCAGGCCAAACAACCAACAGGGAGGGAACACAGCCCCACCCATCAGAAGACAAGTGGATTAAAGTTTTACTGAGCTCTGCCCACCAGAGCAACACCCAGCTCTACCCACCACCAGTCCCTCCCATCAGGAAGCTTGCACAAGCCTCTTAGATAGCTTCATCCACCAGAGGGCAGAGAGCAGAAGCAAGAAGAACTACAATTCTGCAGCCTGTGGAAGGAAAACCACATTCACAGAACGATAGACAAAATGAAAAGGCAGAGGACTTTGTACCAGATGAAGGAACAAGATTAAACCCCAGAAAAACAACTAAAGGAAGTGGAGAGATAGGCAACCTTCCAGAAAAATAATTCAGAATAATAATAGTGAAGATGATTCAGGACCTCAGAAAAAGAATGGAGGCAAAAATGGAGAAGATGCAAGAAATGTTTAACAAAAGCCTAGAAGAATTAAGGAAAAAACACCTAGAAGAATTAAAGAACAAACAAACAGAGATGAACAATACAATAACTGAAATGAAAAATACACTAGAAGGAATCAATAGCAGAATAACTGAGGGACAAGATCGGATAAGTGACCTGCAAGACAGAATGGTGGAATTCACTGCTGTGGAACAGAATAAAGAAAAAAGAATGAGAAGAAATGAAGACAGCCTAAGAGACCTCTGGGACAACATTAAATGCAACAATATTTGCATTATAGGGGTCCCAGAAGGAAAAGAGAGAGAAAGGACCCAAGAAAATATTTTAAGAGATTATAGTCGAAAACTTCCCTAACATGGGAAAGTAAATAGCCACCCAAGTCCAGGAAGCACAGAGAGTCCCAGGCAGGATAAACCCAAAGAGAAACATGCCAAGACACACAGTAATCAAATTGACAAAAATTAAAGACGAAGAAAAATTATTAAAAGCAGCAAGGGAAAACGACAAAAAAAATACAAGGCAACTCCCATAAGATTAACAGCTGATTTCTCACCAGAAACTCTACAAACCAGAAGGGAGTGGCACGATATATTTAAAGTGATGAAAGGGAAGAACCTACAACCAAGATGACTCTACCCAGCAAGGATCTCATTCAGATTCGATGGAGAAATCAAAAGCTTTACAGACAAGCAAAAGCTAAGAGCATTCAGCCCTACCAAACCATCTCTACAACAAATGCTAAAGGAGCTTCTCTAAGTGGGAGACACAAGAGAAGAAAAGGACCTACAAAAACAAACCCAAAACTATTAAGAAAATGGTAATAGGAACATACATATTGATAATTACCTTAAACATGAATGGATTAAATGCTCCGCCCAAAAGACACAGGCTCACTGAATGGATACAAAAACAAGACCCATATATATGCTGTCTACAAGAGACCCATTTCATACCTAGGGACACATACAGACTGAAAGTGAAGGGATGGAAAAAGCTATTCCATGCAAATGGAAATCAAAAGAAAGCTGGAGTAGCAATACTCATATGAGATAAAATAGACTTTAAAATAAAGAATGTTACAAGAGACAAGGAAGGACACTACATAATGATCAAGGGATCAATCCAAGAAGAAGATATAGCAATTATAAATATATATGCACCCAACATAGGAGCACCTCAAAACATAAGGCTAACAGCTAACAGCTAAAAAAGAGGAAATTGATGGTAACACAATAATAGTGGGGGACTTTAACATCTCACTTACACCAATGGACAGATCATCCAGACAGAAAATTAATAAGGAAACACAAGCTTTAAATGACACAGTAGACCAGACAGATTTTATTGATATTTATAGGCCATTCCATCCCAAAACAGCAGATTACACTTTCTTCTCAAGTGCACATGGATCATTCTCCAGAATAGATCACATCTTGGGTCACAAATGAAGCCTCAGTAAATTTAAGAAAATTGAAATCATATCAAGCATCTTTTCTGACCACAATGCTATGAGATTAGAAATGAATTACAGGGAAAAAAACGTAAAAAACACAAACACATGGAGGCTAAACAATATGCTACTAAATAACCAAGAGATCACTGAAGAAATCAAAGAGGAAATCAAAAAAAACCTAGAGACAAATGACAATGAAAACACAACGACCCAAAATCTATGGGAGGCAGCAAAAACTGTTCTAAGAGGGAAGTTTAGAGCAATACAATCCTACTGCAAGAAACAAGAAAAATCTCAAATAAACAATCTAACCTTACACCTAAAGGAACTAGAGAAAGAAGAACAAACAAAACCCAAACTTAGTAGAAGGAAAGAAATCATAAAATCAGAGCAGAAATAAATGAAATAGAAACAAAGAAAACAATAGCAAAGATGAATAAAGCTAAAAGCTGGTTCTCTGAGAAGATAAACAAAATTGATCAACCTTTAGCCAGACTCATCAAGAAAAAGAGGGAGAGGACTCAAATCAATAAAATTAGAAATGAAAAAGTTACAACAGACACTGCAGAAATACAAAGCATCCTAAGAGACTACTACAAGCAACTCTATGCCAATAAAATGGACAACCTGGAAGAAATGGACAAATGCTTAGAAAGGTATAACCTTCCAAGACTGAACCAGGAAGAAATAGAAAATATGAACAGACCAATCACAAGTAATGAAATTGAAACTGTGATTAAAGATCTTCCAACAAACAAAAGTCCAGGACCAGATGGCTTCACAGGTGAATTCTATCAGATATTTAGAGAAGAGCTAACACCCATCCTTCTCAAAGTCTTCCAAAAAATCTCAGAGGAAGGAACACTCCCAAATTCATTCTATGAGGCCACCATCACCCTGATACCAAAACCAGACAAAGGTACTACAGGAAAAGAAAATTTCAGACCGATATCATTGATGAATATAGATGCAAAAATCCCTTACAAAATACTAGCAAACAGAATCCAGCAACACGTTTAAAGGATCATACACCATGATCAAATGGGATTTATCCCAGTGGTGCAATGATTCTTCAATATATGCAAATCAATCAATGTGATACACCATAGTAACAAATTGAAGAATAAAAACCATATGATCATCTCAATAGATGCAGAAAAAACTTTTGACAAAATTCAATGCCCATTTATGGTAAAAACTCTCCAGAAAGTGGGCATAGAGGGAACCTACCTCAACATAATAAAGGCCATATATGACAAACCCACAGCAAACATCATTCTCAATGGTGAAAAACTGAAAGCATTTCCTCTAAGATCAGGAACAAGATAAGGATGTCCACTGTCACCACTATTATTCAACACAGTTTTGGAAGTCCTAGCCATGGCAATCAGGGAAGAAAAAGAAATAAAAGGAATACAAATAGGAAAAGAAGAAGTAAAGCTGTCACTCTTTGCAGGTGACATACTATACATAGATAATCCTAAAGATGCCACCAGAAAACTACTAGAGCTAATCAATGAATCTGGTAAACTGCAGGATACAAAATTAATGCACTGAAATCTCTTGCATTCCTATACACTAACAACGAAAGATCAGAAAGAGAAATTAAGGAAACAGTCCCATTTACCATTGCAACAGAAAGAATAAAATACCTAGGAATAAACCTACCTAGGGAGGTAAAAGACCTGTACTCGGAAAACTATAAGACACTGATGAAAGAAATCAAAGATGACAAACAGATGGAGAGATATACCCTGTTCTTGGATTGAAGGCTCAATATTGTGAAAATGACCATACTACCCAAAGCAATCTACAGCTTCAATGCAATCCCTATCAAATTACCAGTGGCTTATTTTACAGAACTAGAACAAAAAATCATAAAATTTGTATAGAGACACAAAAGACCCCGAATAGCCAAAACAGTCTTGAGGGAAAAAAACAGAGCTGGAGGAATCAGCCTCCATGACTTCAGAATATACTACAAAGCTACAGTAATCAAGACAATACAGTACTGGCACAAAAACAGAAATATAGATCGATGGAACAGGATAGAAAGCCCAGAGATAAACCCACACACCTATGGTCAACTAATCTATGACAAAGGAGGCAAGGATATACAATGGAGAAAAGACAGTCTCTTCAATAAGTGGTGCTGGGAAAACTGGACAGCTACATAGAAAAGAATGAAATTAGAACACTCCCTAACACCATACACAGAAATAAACTCAAAATGGATTAAAGACCTAAATGTAAGACTGGACACTATAAAACTCTTAGAGAAAAACATAGGAAGAACACTCTTTGACCTAAATCACAGCAAGATCTTTTTTGGTCCACCTCCAACAGTAATGGAAATAAAAACAAAAATAAACAAATGGGACCTAATGAAACTTAAAAGCTTTTGCACAGCAGGAAACTACAAACAAGCTGAAAAGACAACCCTCCGAATGGGAGAAAATATTTGCAAACGAATCAATGGACAAAGGATTAATCTCCAAAATATATAAACAGCTCATGAAGCTCAATATCAAAGAAACAAACAACCCAATCCAAAAATGGGCAGAAGACCTAAATAGACATTTCTCCAAAGAAGACATACAGATGGCCAAGAGACACATGAAAAGCTGCTCAACGTCACTAATTATTAGAGAAATGCAAATCAAAACTACAATGAGGTATCACCTCACACCAGTTAGAATGGGCATCATCAGAAAATCTACAAGCAACAAATGCTGGAGAGGATGTGGAGAAAAGGGAACCCTCTTGCACTGTTGGTGGGAATATAAATTGATACAGTCACTATGGAGAACAGTATGGAGGTTCCTTAAAAAACTAAAAATAGAATTACCATATGACCCAGCAATCCCACTACTGGGCATATACCCAGAGAAAACCATAATTCAAAAAGACACATGCACCCAAATGTTCATTGCAGCACTATTTACAATAGCCATGTCATGGAAGCAACCTAAATGCCCATCAACAGAATGGATAAAGAACATGTGGTACATATATACAATGGAATATTGCTCAGCCATAAGAAGGAACGAAATTGGGTCATTTGTAGAGACGTGGATGGATCTAGAGACTGTCATATACAGTGAAGTAAGTCAGAAAGAGAAAAACAAATATCGAATAGTAACATATATGTGGAACCTAGAAAAATGGTACAAATGAACTGCTTTGCAGGGCAGGAATAGACACAGATGTAGAGAACAAATGTATGGACAGCAAGGGGGGAAAGTGGCAGGGTTGGTGGTGAGGAACTGGGAGATTGGGATTGACATATATACACTAATATGTATAAAATAAATAAATAATAAGAACCTGCTGTATAAAAAATAAATAACATAAAATTCAAAGTTTAAAAAAAGTATTACAGAGGTATGTCAGGCAGTTACAGATTTTGTGATGTTGGTCAGCTTTTAAAATTTGTAACTTGTGATTTCTTTCCTTGGTTGATATAAATATAATGTTTATACCTAATTTGATATTCATAATTTTGCATATTTTTCTTTTTAAACATTCCCCTAATTATAAAAATTTTAGACCCTGGTGAGCCCATGGTGCCCCTTGACTGCATAAGCAAGCCAAGACACTTAGGAATGAAGTCTAGGTCTTCAACAGTCAGGGTCAAGAAAAAGAATGCCGAAATATGGACACGGGAAAAGCTGGCCAACCCATGGGCCTGGACAGCTGAGCCTTCCCTTAAACAGGTTGCTGACCACGGGCCTTTGTTAAGATAAGATCTCTGCTTTGCCAATAATGTAACTTCAGTTGTTGTAGTTGTTATTTTACTAAGCACATGGTACTAGTGATTCATTCAATAAACATTCAGTGACAACACTGCCTCTGTGTTAGGCATCTTGCTGGGCATAGCTGGAAATAATAAGTAAGACAAAGTCTTCAACTCCAAGGAACCTACACTGCAGAGAAAGTGATAAGTTAGGGAGGTACATGGAACATTACCAATGGAATGCAACAGGAGCTCTGGGGCCATAAAATTCTTCAGGAGAGACTTATTCTTTCTTGAGGGGTCAGGGAAGGCTTCATAGAAAAAGGGATATTTGAATTGGGTTTTGACATATAAGTAGAAGTATGCCAGGCAGAGGAAGGGTCATTTCTGGTAAGGGAGTAGGTGGCTGTATTAGTAAGACAGGGTTGTGAAAGGGCCTGCCAGGGACATCAGGACATCTAGGGGATTCAACGAGGCCAAAAATGTAATTGTGGTTCTTTCAGTATCCTTTCCTAGAGTAACAGTTCCTGTGCCAGATTCATCTTTGTAACTCTAGCATCTTGACAGTTTACAGTGAATAGTAGGTGCTCAAGAACAGTTGTTCAGTGAATAAAAGAAAACATGCAACACTTGTTCTAAATTGACTTCTTCAATTAAAGTGAATATTTGGCTATAACGATGTCCAGTATAGCATCATATATAATAATAAAAATCTCAAAAGAATCTAAATTTCCAGGCAAAGTGGATTGGTTAGACAAAGTGTGGTAATATTCATTAATATAATAGAATTCAAAGTAGCTAATAACAATAAAGTTATATTTGGTAATATGAAACAGTAGTTATAGTATATTATTGAGTGGGAAGAGGAGATTACAAAACAAAATAAACAACATGAGCCCAGTTTTGTAAATTATGTGTGTGTGTGTGTCTGTGTTTGTACACATGCATTCATGAATGTCTATATATGAAAAATTTGGAAGGATTTTTATAAATAAATTACAGATTATTTCAATTTTCTCATCCCCCCCCTAATTTCTCTATAATGCATATACATTAAATATGTAAAAAGAAAAATGTTTTTCGAAGACTCACATTTTGGCGAAACATGTTTATTGAAAAAACATAAAATAGTAACTGAAAGAGTTCCCTATTAAAATGCTGATACTGGGCTTCCCTGGTGGTGCAGTGGTTGAGAATCCGCCTGCTGATGCAGGGGACATGGGTTCATGCCCCGGTCCGGGAAGATCACACATGCCGCGGAGTGGCTGGGCCCGTGAGCCATGGCCGCTGAGCCTGCGCGTCCGGAGCCTGTGCTCCGCAACGGGAGAGGCCACAACAGTGACAGGCCCACGTACGGCAAAAAAAAAAAAATGCTGATACTTGTGCAGGCACGGGTGTATGCAGTGTAGCTATATTAATATTTTAAAACCTTATTGCCTCACATTGAATGGTCTTTTCCTATGCATCGTCTCATTTAATCTTCACTACATGCCTGGGTTAGAGGCCAGGATGGCATTATTGTGGGTGAGAAGGAGTAAGTGTTGCTAACCGATGTTCACAGCCTCAGTCTTACCTGTGTGCACACAGCTGGTAACTGGCTGAGCTGGAACACATCCATAAGCCTCTTGACTCCAGGGACCAGAGCATTTTTCTTTATTATTCTAGAGATTATCCTGGGAGAGGCAAAAAATAGCCATATTAGTAAACCAGGGCTTTTTCCTGATGTCATAGCCCTTAAAAATCATGCTGTAGAATATTTGATGATATGCAAACATTTCCATAAAAATTCTTAAGTGAAAAAAGCAAATTACAAAAGTATGATCCCATTTTAGTAAAAACCTAAAATGTTTGCCATAAACACATGAAAAAACTTGAACTAGGATATATTGTCAAGTGCAAAATGCTAGATGCAGTACATGTAATATGCTGCCTTTTACAGTAAGAAAGGTGTAAAATAAGAATTTATGCTTGTATTTGTATCTTCATTAGGGAACAACAGAAGGATACACAAACAGACCAAAAGTGTTTACCTAAGAGGGTGGGAGTGGGAGAGAAACATGATAGAGGGAGGAGGGGTGGAGACAGCACTTCTTAAGGAATATCTTTTTAATACCACTTTGAACTATTCAAAAACCTAAAATTTAAAAAATCTAGTAAACATACCAAAATGCATATTTTTGGGTGGTGGAGAAACATGTAATGTTTATTTTCTTCTCTTGGTACATCTGTATTTTCTCAGTGTTTTACAAGTGTAAGAAAAGGAGTTATTTTAAAACCATTTCTTCTAAACTTATTAAAGTCTTTGTACCCTTGATTGAAAAGAGGACTTGAATGAGATTTGTAAAGGATTTTGGGAAAAGGGCATTCTGTAGTATACTGTAAATGTGAATTCTTTTTTCACGTGAAACTGTTTATTACTTTAGTCGGCCAAGATACATTCTGGACCTGGTTTCCGTTGTAAGAAAAGCAGTAGTCCTCAGAACTCCTCCTAGAATTGCATTCAAAACATGGCTCCAGCTGAAAGATGAAATGCAGATTTCCCACTGAAGGCCAGTCCTCCCCACCCTCCACCCCTGCATGTTGATTCAGGTAATGCTTTAAAAAAAAATCCCTTACCACTTATTCTCAGGGAAATGGAAGAAGTCTAATCCAAAGATATTCCCTGAGATGTTAGCATTTTTGATTGATTGTGAATTTAATATATTTTTAACTCAATTCAAGTGCTTTTCTCTCAAGAGACTGCTCCTCTGTTTCTGGTCTGTGTTGCCTGAGTTGTAGGCAGTGATGTTTGGCTGGGTGTTTGTGGACACATTTTCTGGGCAAGACTATTTGAGAAATACTGACATTTCCCCTAGCTTTCTCCTTAGGCATCAACACAGTTTGTCTCCCCATCCCTGTTGGGGCTCCAGGCTCTTTCTTGGAAGATAAGAATCTGCTTTCGTCTTCACAGTCTCTCTCAGATTTTTTTCTTTCTCTCCTTCTCCAGACTTGTCTCTATTCCACAGCCTGGGTCTTTGCCCAGCCAGCTTCCGAACCATGCTGTCTTCCTAGGCACAGAGGCCTCTGCTTCAAATTTGGAGGGACCTCAGAGACCTTTTTAGTTTGCAAATCAGGAATTTCCTCTACCACATCTTTGCCGGAGAGTCCTCCAATGTCTCCTTAAACACCCCTAGTGACAGAGCTGACTACCTTTCAAATCAGTTGTCCATCCCATCGTTGGTGTCAGAAAGCTGTTTTGTAAGGAAGCTGAGAGCAAGCCTGTGGTTCTCTTGTTTGTTCTTTAGTTGATTTCTGACCTGGTCTGAGAGAAGGAGGATGGAGAAGAGAGGTTGTTGCCCAGCCTGACCAAAGGGAGCGGGTCCAAGACTGGCACTTGTCCACAAGGCGATGGGGGGCAGTGGGGTGTGGACCTGAAAAGAGCTCTGAATTTGGCCTCAGGAGACAAGGCTTCGTCCCAGCTCCATCTTTCAACTACTGACCTAGTTATCTTGGGCAAGTCATTTGTATTCTGAATCTAGTTTCTCTCATTTATAAAAGTGGAGTTGTAGAAATAATGATGTCAAGAGGTTAATGGGAGGATTGAATGAAATCATGCAGGTGAAAATGCTTTGTACCTAAAAAGAGTTTTACAAACAAGAGCACAGTTACCATCTAAGATGCTAGATGCCTAGCTTAGTGAATCTGTGAACCAGCCCAGCCCAAGGAGGTTACAAAGTGGAGGGTTTTGGGATTTACTCTGCCTATACCTGTGTGTCATTGGCAGAATCAGCTCATGGCCACTGTTGGCCTTCTCTGAGGGGCCAAGCACATGTGATGACAGAATTTGGGCAAGTCAAAGACTGAAGGATGTGAATTTCCATCAGGTATAAAATGCTCATTTTCAAGATGAATGAGAAGGATTGGTGACTTGCCCCGTCACATAGCTTAATAATGGTGGGCTGGACCTTGATTCCAGACGTCAGATTTCTAGGCACATCTCCTGGAAGTTTTCCTGACAGAAGAGCATTTGGTGTTTTGGACAGTGATCTTTTCATTGTTCAGGTCTTCCTGGCCACTGTATCAAGTTTAACATCTGTTCCTCATCCATTAAATGGCAGTAGCATCCCCTTGTCTTATGACAGTCAAAAAGGCTCCTACACATCTGCTATGGCTTTGAGGGGACAGTACCACCCCTGGTTGACAACT
Source organism: Lipotes vexillifer (assembly GCF_000442215.2). Lineage (NCBI taxonomy): Eukaryota > Metazoa > Chordata > Mammalia > Artiodactyla > Lipotidae > Lipotes > Lipotes vexillifer. The sequence continues at coordinate 581,902 of NW_006777952.1, read as the reverse complement.
TCAGTGATAGGTCCTATAAAACACTGAATTGGGGGTTAGAAAATGATGTTTGACATTAACTAACTCTGTAATCTAAAGAACTTCATGTCTCCAAGCCTTAGTTTCCTCATGTAAGAAATGAGGGAGTAGGCCTAGAGGCCCTCTGGAGTCTCCTGCATGCCTCTGTGCTCCTGGCCTCCCCTTAGCCTGCCTGTACCTGAAATGCCTCCATCAGTGAGCCTTGGTGGTTAGGTCTTAACAGCATGAGTGATTTGTGTTTGTATTTATATAAACCGTTCTGCATTCTACATGTATTCTACACGTATGGAATGTGTATTATTTTCACAGTCACAGTCATTTCCTCATTCTTTCTATTCTCTTTCATTTTTTCTCTTTCTCACCCTCTTGCTCTCTCTCCCCCATTCTTCATGCTGTCCCCTCCACTGACATCTTCCCATTGGTATTTAAGTATGCTCAAGTTTCTGTCATTCAAAAAACCAAAAAAAAACCCAAAAAACAACCCCCCAAAAAACCCCAACCTTTGACCAACTTCTCTCTTTCCTCATCACAATCAAAGCTGTTTAAGAATTACAAAAATAGTATAAAGAATTCCCACATACTCTTCACCCAGATTTCCCAAATGTTTGCATTTTATATTTGCTTCCTCTCTCTAATTTAATACAAATGCATACACATGTTTATATTTATAAATATTTTATTTTTCCCTTTCTTTCATTATGTCTGATTTCTTCTTATTTCCACTATTTTGCCAGTGTGTTTTCTAACACATGGATTTATTCTTATATATATTTTCTTGAACTGTTGCACATAGGATGCTCCTTTACCCTTAAATACTTAATTTTCTATAAATATAAGTACAATTATCAAAATAAGAAAATTAATATTAACATATTATTTAATCTGCAGACCTTATTCAGATTTACCCACTGTCCCAATAATGTCCTTTATAGCAAAGGAAAATTCTGGATCATGGTCATTCATCTGAAAAGCTTTTTAGGTAGATGTAGATCCACTTACTCATTTTTTACCTTTGTTGCTTATGCTTTTAGGGTCATATCCAAAACAGTCATTGTCAGGACCAATGTTAAGGCACTTCTCTATGTTTCCTTCTAGGAGTTTTAGGGTATCAGTCCTTATGTTTGTCTCTAATCCATTTTTTTTTTAACATCTTTATTGGGGTATAATTGCTTTACAATGGTGTGTTAGTTTCTGCTTTATAACAGAGTGAGTCAGTTATACATATATATATGTTCCCATATCTCTTCCCTCTTTGTCTCCCTCCCTCCCACCCTCCCTATCCCACCCCTCCAGACAGCCACAAAGAACCGAGCCGGTTTCCCTGTGCCATGCGGCTGCTTCCCACTGGCTATCTACCTTACGTTTGTTAGTATATATATGTCCATGTCTCTCTCTCGCCCTAACACACCTCACCCTTCCCCCTCCCCATATCCTCAAGTCTGTTCTCCAGTAGGTCTCTGTCTTTATTCCTGTTTTACCCCTAGGTTCTTCATAACATTTTTTTTTCTTAAATTCCATATATATGTGTTAGCATACGGTATTTGTCCTTCTCTTTCTGACTTACTTCACTCCGTATGTCATGCTTCTTTAGAAGTTTTGTTTGTTTGTTTTTTTGTTTAAATCGAACAGTTCCTCAGTTTTTTTTTTCTTTGTGTTTCATGACACTGACATTTTAAAAACTGTAGTGGTCAGGGGTTTTTGTTTGTTTGTTTGTTTTTGGTTTGGTTGTTTTTGTAGAAAATCCCTCAATTTAAGTTTGTCTGACGTTTCCTTATGATTTGAATAAGGTTATACTTCTTTGTGAGGAGTACCACAAAAGTGATGCTGTGTTTTCTCAGTGCATCATACCAAAAGGCACAGGATGTTGATTTGTCCTATTATCGGTGATATTAATGTTCATCACTTGGTGGTGTTAACAGGTTTTTCCACTATAAAGTTTCTACTTTTTCCATTGTAATTAGTAAGTATCTTTGGAAAGATACCCTGAGACTTTGCAAATATCCTGTTAGCCTCAAACTTTTCACATACTAATTTTAGCACCCACTGATGATTCTTAGCTTGAATTAATTATATTACCATAATGGTTGCCAAATGATGATTTTCTAATTCCTTCATTCCTTCTACATTTATTAGTGATTTAAATGCATGCTGTTTTACTTTTGTCAAATACCTTTTCAGTGTCTATCATATTATTTTTCCTCTTAGGTCTATTAATATAAATTATACTGATAGATTTGCTGGTATTGAATCATCCACGGGTTCACCAAGTAAAACTCACATAGGCTTTATTATTTTTTTTAAAATCAATTAATTAATTAATTAATTTTTGGCTGCATTGGGTCTTCGTTGCTGCACGTGGGCTCTCTCTAGCTGTGGTGAGCGGGGGCTACTCTTCGTTGCGGTCTGCAGGCTTCTCATTGTGGTGGCTTCTCTTGTTGTGGAGCACGGGCTCTAGACACATGGGCTTCAGTAGTTGCGGTATGTGAACTCAGCAGTTGTGGCACACAGGCTCTAGAGCACAGGCTCTAGTTGTGGTGCACGGGCTTAGCTGCTCTGTGGTGGCATGTGGGATCTTCCTGGACCAGGGCTCGAACCCGTGTCCCCTGCATTGGCAGGCGGATTCTTAACCACTGTGCCACCAGGGAAGTCCCAGGCTTTATTATTATTTTTAAAAACTGCTGCTGGGGGCTTCCCTGGTGGCACAGTGGTTGAGAATCTGCCTGCCAATGCAGGGGACACAGGTTCAAGCCCTGGTCTGGGAAGATCCCACATGCCACAGAGCAACTGGACCCGTGAGCCACAACTACTGAGCCTGCACGTCTGGAGCCTGTGTATCTGGAGCCTGTGTGTCTGGAGCCTGTGCTCCGCAACAAGAGAGTCCGCGACAGTAAGAGGCCTGCGCACCGTGATGAACAGTGGCCACAACTAGAGAAAGCCCTCGCACAGAAACGAAGACCCAATACAGCCAAAAATAATAAATAAATAAATTAAAAATTAAAAAAAAAAACCCAAAACTGCTGCTGGGTCTATTTGTTAATATTTTATTTATGATTTTTGCACCCATACTTATAAATTAGATTTATTTATATCTTTTGTGTATTCAGTTTGTTATTTATGTGTATCGATATTATATTCTTATTATGAAAAACATTTACAAGGTTTCTTTTTTTTTCCCTAAGCTGTGGAACAGTTTAAATAACATTGGCATTATCAACTCGAACGGCTGGTAAAAATTCCCTGTGAAATTCTGTGAGTGTGCTGCTTTTTGAGGGAGTAGCTCTCTGATAAATTTCTCACATCCTTTTCTGGAAATTGGTCTATTTTTATCTTATATCTGTTCTGGGGTTGATTTTAGAGAATTGTATTCTCCTAGAAATGTATTCATTTCATTCAGGTTTCCAAAGTTATCTGCATAGAATTAACAAATTAGTTTCATGATTTTTAAATTTTCTCTAATGCTTGGTTGATTTCTCCCTTGTCATTTCTTATTTTGTGAAGTTTCACTTTCTCATTGTATCAGTTTTGTTGTTGTTCTTTTTCTGCTGTAACAAATTACCACAAACATAGTGGCTTATTATCTTATATTTCAGTAGGTCAGAAGTCCAACTTGGGTGTCATCAGGCTAAAAATCAGGATGTCCACAAGGCTGTGTTCCTTTCTGGAGGCTCTAGGAGAGAAGCAGATTCTTTGCCTTTTCCAGTTTCTAGCGGCTGCCTGCATTCCTTGGCTTAGGGTCTCCTCTTTCCATCTTCAAGCCAGTAATGGCAGGACAAAGTCTCACATGTCTCTCTGACCCATCACCCATTGTTACCTCTCTCTCTGGCCTCAACCAGGAAAGGTTCTCTGATTTTAAGGACTCATGGCTTAGGTTGAATCCACCTGGATAACTCAGGAAACTCCCCCCATCCTCATGTCCTTCACCCCAATCACATCTGCAAAGTTCCTTTTGCCATGGAAGGTAACATATTCACAGGTTCTAGGGATCAGAGTGTGGACATCTTCGGGAGGTCATTCTATGTGCCATACACTTTTTTTCTTAATAAGATTGGTTAAATTTTAAGTGACTTTATTATTTTTTCTTTTATTCATTTCATCTTGATTTATTCTTATTTCTACTATTTTCAGTTTCCTAACACATTGGTTTATTCTTTCTACTTTTCTATTCTTTATTTTGTTGTTCTTTTTATAATTTTGGAGTCATATGCTTAAATTAATTTCTCTTCTATCTTCTCTATCAGTACAAATAAAGATATGGAATCTCCTCTGCACATTGCTTTAACTCTAGGTTCTGATATGTTGTTTTCATTATTATTGTTTCTAGATAGATTACACATTTAGTTGTTATTCTCCCTTAAGCCTAAGAAATGTTTAAGACAGAATTTTAACATTCTTTTTATTTTCTGAAGGTGGAAGTGTCTTTTTATTTTCTGATTTTCTTATTGTTACTGGTTTTATTATACATTGATCTGAGAATGCTTTCTTACAGCCTAACACTTAGTTGAGTTTTGTGAATGTTTCATGGGCCCTTGCGGGGGCTGGAGAAAGTATTCTTTTTTTTTCAGGGTACAGAGTTGAAATTTTATCTATCAGACTTCCTTACTAATAATTATGTATATATATGATCTTATCTATCATTGTTTATCCACTTGACCTGTCATCACTGAGAGAGGTAAATTTTCCTACTAATGTGTTTGTGTCTATTTCTTCTTGTATCTTTTATAATTTATGGTATGTAATGGTTGTTATATTACTTGGTGTATAGATTTTCATAACTATTATATCTTCATTGTGGATCTTCCTTATCTCATTCAATATGATATTTTTGATGTACAAAAGCTTTTAAGGTTTTATGTGGTCAAATTTTATCAATATTATCCACTATGGTTTCTGTGTTTTGGGTCATGCTTAAATAGGCTATCTTTACTCTCAGCTTTTAAAATTATTTAGTCATGCTTTCTTCCAGTAGTTTTGTGGTTTTGTTTTTTACATAAAATTTTTTTTAAATCATCTGGAATTTATTTTGATGTAAAGAGTAAGTTGGTGCCTCCCTTCACTCCCCAACCTTAGTCTTTTCAGATAGCTTATCAGATGTCTAAGCATCTTTACTGAATAATCAGTTTATAGGAAACATCTGTTTTTTCTGCCTCCTGCCCAGAGTCTTTTGACTCTTCTTTTAATAACAGGCCCTCGATTTTCCTCGGGGAGCCACCTTTCAGTCCATACGATTTGTTTGGAACTGACACTAGCTCCTGTTCCAGGGTGGGGTATATAAATCAACCTTGGTATCATTTCCCTGGCCATGGTTATTGGTTCAGGGCTGGGGCATGACCCAAGCAAAGACGATCAGAGTCAAGATGACTCAGCATTAAGACTTTTATTGGTATTATTTCAGAAGAGATAGTCTTTTACTGTTGGACTTGAAGCTGTAAAAGTGTAAGCCTGGGCTTTCAGGGACTACCACCATGTGTAGCCCAAGAATGAAACTAACCCAATGAAAAGCAGAGTCTGCGTGATGGAGACTAGGTACTGATGAAATTATCTGAGCCTCTGGATCCAGCTGTGTCTTACCCCTGGACTTGTCAGTGATCTGAGCCAATTTATACATATACAGCTGGAGTTTTCACTTGCTAACAGAAGACCCTCTAAATGAAAAAAAATCTGCTACCTTGAAATGTTTTTTATCATATATAAAATTCTGATATGAGCATATCCGTCTAATCTGTTCCATTGACCTATTTATCTGTTCTAAGGTTCATAAATTAGAGGAAATTTGTTTTCAGATAACTTTTGTTCAGTTAGCTCAATGTTTAAAAACATTTTGAATTTGAATGTTGCTGTGAGTGTTGGCTGGTAACTGTTTTTGGCTGCCCCCTTCTTCAGAGAATCATTCTTGACCAAATAGGAGGCCTCCCACCATGGAGGCTATGTCCCCTGGCCACCCCAGACACTGCTAATGACTGACTGGTGGGCGTGGCATAAAAAAAGGCCAATTCTCTTTTCTCAAAGTGAGACTGTGTTCTAGAGCATTCTTACTTAGCTTTCTCCCTTGTCCTTTCCTACTGCCTTTACTCCTCCTCTCCTGAGAATACTTTCCAATAAGTCACTTGGGCAGAATCCCAATCTCAGGCTCTACTTCTGGGGGACCTGACCTAAGAAAGAGGGAATTCTTTTCAGCTATCGTCAACACTCATTCCTATTCTCAACACTCACTAACTGGAAGGAGTAGCCTCTCTAACAACTGAAGCAATGCAGATTAAGGATGTTAGTTTTTAAAAATGTACCTGCAAAGTTTTCTGGATCTACTCATCTTTCAAGGCATACCAGAAAATCAACATTGGACAATGGCCAATGGGTATATTTATTTATTCAGGCAAGATTTTCAGAGGATGATAAAACAATTAGGCGAAATTTAGTTGAGGAATGGGCTGCTTAATAATTATGAGTAGGGAAAAAGTACTTTTTTGGCATCTCTGAGTTAACCAAGTGACCGAACTCAGCATCAGTTACATCAGGGCAAATTGACATCACGTGCCTCTTGAGGTGATGTGATAGGAAGCACACAATAACACATTAAGTAGCAGTCCTGCCAAAAATGTTTAACCTGAATGCAGTCATGAGAAATCATCAAATTCAGCTTGTGAGGCTTTCTACTAGACAATAGGCTCAGAAAATGTCCTTTCACTCAAGAGCCTGCACTTTCCACTTTTCATTGAAAAGTACATACATAGGTAGGAGGATAGATGAATTTAAATATTCACATGTGTTCATTATATTATTCTTACAGCTTTTCATAGACTTGAAATAAAAAAACAAATTTGCAAAGGAAATAAAGTATCTTTCATATAAGCGCACAAAAATGTATTCTATATAAAAATCTCACGTGCTTGCAAATTTGGTGTGCATCATTCGATTAAATAGTTAAAACCTATTTTGTCAAATCATATTGTGAAATGTGCATTACGATTATAGTCAACACTCATCTTATTTCAGCTTATAATAAGATTTTCCAGCTCCTATTAACAAAAAGTAAAATTATATGCTAGCTGCCAGACCAGTTAGTTTTGCAACATATATATCTTTCTTTTTAATTAAATACATGGGAAATTTAATCATAATGTCTAATGAAATAAATGGAGCTATTTTGGCTTTTTAATGCATTATTTTATTGCATTATCCCCAAAAGCTTTCCACTAGAGTTCAATATTCACACGAACACACATTTACTGAAGTGTGAAGTACACATTACTTGCCTTCAGTAATAGTCATCCCGTTAATAATAATTGATAACTTTAGCCACATATCACACTGGGTAATTAGAAGATAATGAATACTACCATTATCATCTTGTTTTTTTTTTTTTTTTTTTTTTGGGACGCCGTTTGCTAGTATTTTTTGAGGATTTTTGCATTTTTGTTCATCTGGAATATTGGTCTGTTTTGCGGTACGCAGGCCTCTCACTGTTGTGGCCTCTCCCGTTGCGGAGCACAGGCTCCGGACATGCAGGCTCAGTGGCCATGGCTTACAGGCCCAGCCGCTCCACGGCATGTGGGATCTTCCCGGACCCGGGCACGACCCCGTGTCCCCTGCATTGGCAGGCGGACTCCCAACCACTGCGCCACCAGGGAAGCCCTATCATCTTGTTTTGATAACTCCAATATGATTAATTATATTCGCTCTGCATCAGTTTGATCTTGACCTGACTGCTTTTAGTAATCTTTCTTACATTATGTGCTACAAAATATATTATTCCAAACTTTTATATTGTTCTTAAAATGTTTCCTAACACATTTATTTGATTTGAAAAATGACATCAGACTCTGACAAAAAGTAGTACATAGTCAGGTTTGGCTGATAGGTTTGAACATGAGGCCCAGCTTTGCCAGAGGTGTCCTAGTAAACATTTTTCAGAATGTTTAGTACTGAATGATCTAAATGGAACCTCTGAAGTTTTGATAAAATAGAGGTAAAGCATGCGATAAAACAAAAGCATTTAAACAAAAAATATTGAGTAATATGGCAGAGTATGAAGTGGCACCCATAATCCCTGTTTCCTAGGATTCCTGCCTGTGTGTCATCCTCCCCCGCCACCCCTCCCTTGAGTGGGTGTGGGACCTTGGGATTGCTTCTGACCAAGAGAATACAGCAAAGATGATGGGATTGAGTGATTGTGTTAATGTGATTGTGTTGGATGAGGTTGTAGCACCAGTTCTGTTAGGAGAGACTCTTTCCGTTGTGTTGAAGAAGCAAGTGGCCATGCTGGGAAGACCCGTGTGGCAAGGAGCTGAGGGTGGCCCCTAGCTGGCAGACAATGCTGCCAACAACCACGTGAATTTAGAAGTGGATCCTGTCCCCGTTGTGCCTCAGATGAGACTGCTGTCCCAGCTGACACCTTGATTGCAGCTGTGGGAGACCCGGAAGCAGAAGGGCCAGTTAAGTCACGCCTGGACTCCTGACCCGCAGAAATTGGGAGGAAATAAATGTGTGCTGTTTTAAGCCACTGTGTTTGTGGTAATAGTGTTGTGCACTAACAGATACCTAAAACAAATGGCAAAGATATGTTGAAATCCATATTTCAATATTTAAACGTTTGGAAACTATCAGATTAAGTACAAGTCCAGGTGAAAGAATTACAGACATAATGGACAGCAGTGATTCTCAAACTTGAGCATGCATCAGAAACACCTGGAGGTCTTGCTGGTAAAACACAGACCGCTGGTCCCGCCCCCAGAGTTTCTGATTCAGCAGGCCTGGGGTGGGACCTGAAACTTTGCATTTCTAACAAGTTGCCAGATGATGCTAATGCAGCTTGTCTGAAATCCACACTTTGAAAACCACTGATGTAGAGGCATTTGGTAGCTAAGTCTTGGTAAAACTTTTTTGGTATACTCATCAGAAATCGAGAAAATGATTAGATTCTAGTAACTGGTAACTTTTACTTTTGTAAGTTAAATTGTTGTCAATCGACCTAAGGAGCTGTTAGTTGATAGATCATTTAAAATAATTTCTGATGAAAGATCAGTATGTGAATTTTGGCATATAACTTGGAAAGACTTCCAAGAATGGAATGGCATTTCTATTAAAAAACACATACACACAACTCCTTCCAACTCCTTCCATTCCTAAGTACTTGTTTAAGTGAACAAGGTATATTGGTTGGGGTAGGTTAAACTGCTGTTACAAATGGACTCAAACATGGTTCAAACATCGCCAATGTTATTTCTTAATTGGCAGGCGTTCTGCATGTGGTGAATCAGAGACCCTGGATTCTCCAACTGGAGGAGAGGATGGAGGAAGTACACATGCTTTCTTAATAGCCCTAGCCCAGAAATAGCACACGTTATGGTCCCTCAGTGAGAACAAAGTGACATGACCACTGTAACTATCTGGGTCCAGTCAAGAGAGAAACCATGAAGTAATCTGAATAGGAAGAATTTATTAACTGTAACAGGAGATTTTTGGAATAACAAGAGATTGGCAGTTCAAAAGTAAAGAAATAGCAGATAAAGAACAGATACTACTCACAGAGCTGAGACAGGGTGCCCATGGAAGGGTCCCTTCTTCCCCACCCTCGGGGCTGAGTCACCCTTGTTGGAGAGGTATATCTGAGGGCCCTCAAAATCACACTCAGGTTCAATGATTTGTGAGAAGGACTCAAAGAACTCAGAAAACCTGTTGTACTCAGGGTTATGGTTTATGAGAGTGAAAGTATATAGATTAAAATCAGCAAGGAAAAAGGCACTAGGGCAGAGTCCAGGGGAGACCAGATACAAGCTTCCCCTTGTCCTCTCCCAGTGGACTCACGTGGACAGCATTTAATTCTCCCAGCAACGATGTGTGAAAACATTTATAAAGTACTGCCAATGAGGGAACCTCACCTGAGCCTTGCTGTCCAAGGCTTACTGCCCACGTGTGTGACCTTACTTACTCAGTCTCCAGCCCTTCCAGAGGTCAGTTGATACTGTGAGGTCCAAGGCCTCCCCTCACTCTCCACATAAATCACATTGTTAGCATAGACTGACAGCATGGCCCAAGGTCCTAGTTAAACGAAGTTCCCCTTCTCAAGCAGAATATTCCAAGGACTTAGAGGTTAATTCCCAGGAGCCAGGCAAAGGCCAAGCTTTTTTTGGAATGTGCAGGGTTTGGACAGTGTAGAACTGCAGTAGAGGTCATGGCTATGGCTCATTGAAAGGCAGAGGAATGTCTGGCTGGTGGAACTTGATGGAAATCCACTCTTTTGGATGCCAGAGAAAGCCGCTCAAGGCACTTTGCTACAAAACTGCCTGGGAGGGTATGATGCCAGGGGAGCTGTTCGTTGCTGGGTGCTGCTGGCTACTGCGCATTGCAGGAGCCCTCACAGGCACTGGAGAAGCTATGAGCATGGCAGGGGGCAGAGGCACTCTGCTACAAAATCACCCAATATAAGTGGTGCCAGAGAAAACTGCTGGAAGCTGACTGCTGTGCACTGCAGCAGCTGGACACTGGAGATGCTGTGGACACATCAGCAGTCTGCACACAGGATCTAGGAAGTAAACCCTCTCCTCCTTTAATGTCACACCAGTGCCCTCTACTGACAAAGCTTCAGTGCCAACTAGCAAAGGAAAGATGTTTAAAGGGCCCAGATCCATTTCACAGAGCAAACAAAAAGGACGAATTTGAGCTGAGAGGCAATAAATTGACAACCGGCACCGCCAACTACAAGGGATGCTGGGGAATGTAGTTCAGCCAGATATCTGGCTGCAATCTTATTACCAAGAGAGAAGAAGAAAAATGACTTTGGTGGACAGCTAGCGCTCTGCCACATGATACTTCTTAGCACTTACTTGAAATTGAAGATCAGGAATAGAATTGATGCTAAACCCTATCTCATTCTTGCAATAAACAAATGGAAAAAACAATAACACTCCCATTCTGATGAGATCATTGAGAGATTTATTTCTGATAAATTTTTACTTTTTCTGTTTCATAATTATCCATCAGATTTGGCTATATATTTATGTTGTCCTGATCAATTATGAACTCATAATTATAATAATCACTCAATACAGAAAAATATTTAACTTGTAAAGCCTTATCATCAAAGGAAATTATTTAAAATAATTTGTTGTGTACAAGTATGATAAGTAAGATATAAAAGCAGGATAAAGACTTCCAAGCATAAAAATATATTGGAATAAAATTTGGGGGGTGGGAACACATGGAAATATGGATTCAAGAATAAAAAGGAATGACAAAATTCTGTAAAGGAAGAGACTGTGTTTTTTGGTGATAGTTAATGGTGATAATTTAGTGATGGTGGTAATTACATTGCTGGTGTATATAGAATCCGTTGTTAAATTGGAATGATTATAGTTTAAAGTGTCATAATTTGCAATATATTGGAAATTATATACTTTTCAACTTTTAACAATGTGATGGAAAATATTAAATGTTAACTTAAAATAGTGCTAAAGGGTGCCTTGTTTTTCAAAATTCTTTTAGAGGGTATGTAAGCAAAAAATGTGAAAACTACTGATCTAATTCATCCGCCTTGGTACATGGTATGTAACAGGTGCTCAGTAAATAACATTTGAATAAAGAAAGACGGGATGGGAATGGTAAATAGATGTGTAAATGTAAATAATGCCCAGTATAGACAGAGGTTTTCAGAACCAGGTAGTCCCCTACTGATACAGGTACAAATTAATACAATCTTTTTGGTGGGTCTTTTGCAGGTCACATAAATAACCTTAAAATGTGCCTACACTTTGCCCAAACAATCTATCTTCTAGGAATTTATCCTCAAAGTCATATATGAATAAAGATGCATATTACTGTATTTACTTGTTCAATAGATATTTTCCAATCATCTACTCTGTGTTGGAGAGAAAGCACTAGCAAAATAGATATGGTCCTGCCTTCGTGGGATTTATAGTCTATTGGGGAAAACAGTCAACTAATCTTTCAAATAAGTGAATAATTCAGAATTATGAGACGTGCTACGAAAAAAAGATAGTGAGTGCTGAAAAAGTATACAATGGTAGAAAAGAACATATCTAGGAAGGTCAGGCAATTAAAATTATTCACTTAGGACTTCCCTGGTGGCACAGTGGTTAAGAATCTGCCTGCCAATGAAGGGGACACGGCTTCAAGCCCTGGTCCAGGAAGATCCCACCTGCCGCGGAGCAACTAAGCCCGTGCACCATGACTACTGAGCCTACACTCTAGAGTCCACAAACCACAACTACTGAGCCCACGTGCCACAACTACTGAAGCCCGTGCACCACAAGGAAGAGTGCGCAGGCTCGCCACAACTAGAGAAAGCCTGCGTGCAGCAAGGAAGACCCAATGCAACCAAAAATAAAAAATAGTAAATTAATTTTAAAAATGTTTTCACTTACTTGCTGGATTAGTAGATTGTCTTCACCTGCAGAGACCTCGGAATTGGGATTAAAGTGTGTGTGGAGGTTGAGCTGGTTGGAGGTTAGGAATGGACTTGGAGGCAGTGTAACATTTCAGGTCCAGGGAACAGTTTGTCTCAGGGTGGGAGCAACGTACAGTTGAGACACCAGAAGAAGGCCGGGGGCACTGGAACAAATAAGGGAGAGAATTGTGCAGGGTGAAGCTGAAGAGATAGGCAACGACTTGCCTTGTAAGGCCAAGTTAAGGATTTTGGTTTTATCCCAAGAAATGACTATATGTATTTTTTGGAGGAATAATTAATGTAAAATAAAATGCCTACCCAACCCTTGCTACCACTTTCTGATCTTTATCACCATAGTTCATTCTTTTTTTTATTGCTGAGTAGTATTCTGTTCTATGGTTACCACACCTTGTTTATCTGATCTCCTGTTGATGGACATTTGGGTTGTTTTGGTGGCTAGTGTGAATAAAGCTTATATAAATGTTCTTGCAGAGGTGTTTTTGTGAACACATGTTTATCTCCCTCATGCATAAATACTTAAAATTGAAACTGCTGGATCATAGAGTATATGTATTTACTTTGATAAGAAATTGCCAAACACTGGAGCACTGCCACACTGTGTCAGCCATGTGGCTTTCGAGGAGCCACTAAAACTTTCTGTGCCTAGACCTCCCCATCTGTAGAATGGGGTCAATACCACCTACCTCACAGGGTTGTTGTGAAGACTTAGAAGAACAACGTCAAATGGTTTTAATACTTTGGCGAGAGAGATGGCATAGATGAAACCAGTACTCCATGAGTTACACAAAAATGGACATTTGGTTCACTGCACCAGATACAGGAAATGTGTGTTCAGAAAAGCATTTTACCAACTCAAAATATTACTTATTTCTAGAAAAAAGAGAAATTGTCAAACAGTTTTCCAGAGTGGTTGTACTGTGTTATAGTCCCACAAGCATTGCATCCTTGCCAACATTTGGTGTTGTTAGTCTTTTTAAATTTTAGGTGTTCCGGTGGGTATCATTAAAATCTCAAGAAGGGGAATGACTTGGGCTTAAAAAAGAATCACTCTGACTACAATATGGAGAAGGGGTGGGAGTGGGATAAGAGTGGACGTGGTGAGACCTGTTAGGTGGTGACTGCAACAGTCCAGGTGAGAGATGTTGGCGAATTGGTTATGGCAGTGATGACGGCGATGGGTCTGAGAAATATTTAGATGGTAAAATTAATAGGAGTTGGCTGCTAATTAGAAGCACTAGGAAAAGCCCAAATTGTTATTTTTTGTTTATTTGATTTTGGGGGGATGAAGATCACTTGGCTTGGTTTTGGCTATATATTTGTGGTGCCTTAATCTCCAGTAAAGGGGACTGCTTAAATATGTCATATTACATACGTACTTTGGGATAGCATGCAGGCAGGTATTGTAGGAGAATATTTCATGATATGGAAAGATGTTCAAAATATATTGTTAAAAAATAAATTTCAAAACTACATACAATGTATAGTATAACCACATTTTCCATTTGAATAACAGTACAGAGAAAAGACATCTGAAATGAAGTAAAGTGTTAATTGTGATCTCCATGTTGAGTTTTCAGAGTAGTTTTAAATTTGGGCTATGTCTTTTTCTGTTTTTCTACAAAGAACATATGCTAATTGTGTAACATGAAAAAAAGTTATTTAAAAAACACTTAACATTTCAAAAAAAGAAATTTAAGAGCACAAAACAAGAAGAGAATCTCCTAGGGATGGGAAAGGTGTTGGTAACAGCATCCTCACCTCTTCTTTATCCTCAAGTGGCTCACCCTATACCTTCTGGGCGGGATACCTGGCCGGGATTCCTAAGCCTCTCTCAGATTTTGAGAATCTGAGAATGGAAGGGCTTAGTGAGAGAGACTGGGCTGAACTCAAACCCAGGATTTTGGAATCCATGGAGCTTTCTCTGATCCCTGTCCCCAGCTGAGAGTAAACGCAAACCTCCTTTGGATTCCAGTAGTATCAATCAGTTCTATCTATTACCTCTCTCACTCCATGGAAATGGCTTGTGTGAGTTACCCGTGACCTCCACTGTTGCCAACTCAGGGCCCATCCTCACCCTACTTGACACATCAGAAGCACGTGTTGATCTGTCTCCTGGAAGTATCCTCCTGGTTACCCCTACTTCACCAGACACTCTTTTGCAGTCTCCTCTGTTCTTCATCTCCCCCAACCTCTTAATCTTGGAGCATCTCAGGGCTTTCTTTTTTCTCCCTAGACCTATTCCCTTAGTGATCTCATCCAGTCTCAGCTTTAAGTACTCTCTTACATACTGATGACTCCTAATTTCTCTCTCCAGCCTGGATCTCTCCCCTAAACTCCAGACTTGTATATCCAAGTCGACATTACCATTTGGATTTCTAATAGGCATCTCAAAGTTATTTTGTCTAAAACACAGTGCCTCTTCTTCCCCTACTCCTACCCTCCATTTGTCTTCCTCAGGCTTTTCTATCTCAGTAAATGGCAACCTCATGCTTCCCTGTACTCAGGCCAAAAACCTTGGAGTCGGAACTGACTCCTTTCTTCCTCTCACTCTACAATCCAAAACCTATTGGCTCTACCTAAAAATATATCCAGAATATGACCTCCTCATGCCCTGGTCCAGACCACCATCTCACCCCACCCGGATTACTGCAATAGCCTACTCCTTGGTCTTGCTTCCTTCCTTACTCCCCTGCAATCGATTTCAACTCAGCAGCCAGTGATCCTTTAAAATATAAATCAGATCATGTCACTTCTCTGCTCAAGACCTCTAACAGCTGAACACTGACAGAGTAAATGCCAGAGACCTTAAAAACCTACAGGGCCCTAGATGATACGTCCCCAGTTACTTTTCTGACTTTCTCTCTTACTGTGCCCTGTCTCACTCCCTCTGACCCATTGTCACAGGCCTTGCTATTCCATAAATAGTCCAAGCATGTTCAAAGTCTTCCCTCTGGCTACATGCTTTTCCTTCAGATAACCACCTGGCTACTTCTGTATTTATTGTCAAGTCTTTGCTCAACTGTGAGGTCTTCCCTGACCTTCCTATTTAAAATTGCAACCCCCCTCCCCATCACTCATCATATCCCTTCCCTGCTTAACTTTTCTCTGTGGTACTTAACATCATCTAATGAATACTATCATTTATTTGTTTCATTTGTTTTTTTGCTCCCTTCCCCAGATGTAAAATCCTCAGCAAAGATTTATATCTATTTTTTCCCCTCCACTAATCCTAGAGCAGTACCTGGCATAGAACAGGCACTATTTATTGGGTGAGTAATACTCAGTATGCTATAATTTGTATTCTAGTTTCATGCAGACAAATGTTTCCCCCACTAGCCTGTGAGCTGTCTAAGGGGAGGGTGGGTTTCATTGCGAGGTCCCTCTCCCCACCCCCTGCGGAAATGTCTATCATGGTGTCTCACAAACAATAGATGTTTGATATTTGTTTGTTAATGGAATGATGGAAGCAAAGAATCACCCACCTTAAGTATGGAGACAAAGAAGCCAGGTCGTGCAGGAGAGCCTTGCTAGTGTTAAAGGTGGGCATAGCGAACACCATGATGTCTACTCCAGGTCTCCTGCCAGCAGTGCCCAGCACACTGATACCTGCTCTTCTTTTCTTCCTGGTAGGAAGTACATTGGAGTGTTAGCCTCCCTGGGGTTGATCCTCAACCAGTAGGGGAATGAATTGGTAGATAAATGCCCCAGCCTCCTTGGCCTCTGGTCAATGTGGTCAGACTAAGACAATGCCAGTAGTGTTGAAGTAGGAGCTGGAGAGTAGAGCATTTAAACATTTACAAGGTCAAGAACAGGGATTTATTTGAAAATCCCATCCTAAACCTTTATTTTCAGTATCCAGCAGTGTCTGGCATCTAGTAGGTGCTCTGTGGATGCTTAGGGAATCAACAAACATGCCTTTGATGGTGGGACTGAGCAATCTTCAGAGCTTGCTCAAAGGTGAGAATGATGTTAACTGTTAAATCTTCCTACACACTCACACACACACACACACACATGCACACACACACACACACACACACAAACACACACACACACACACGCCCTTTGAATTTCCAAAGAACTCCTTTCTCCTTTACCTCCTAAGAGATTTGGGAAGTAACAATTCATCAGTGCCCTCACTGATGTAGGAGGTTAGGCCAGGATGGCCCTCTGAGATCATCTAGTCAAATCCAATCAATCCCTGAACTGGGGCCAGAGCCCCAATCTTCCACCTCCCAGTGTCCAGTCCTCTTTCCACAGTAGCCACTGAGAACATTCCAAAAAAGTAATTTTGGAGGCTAACAGCCGTGAATATTTTCAGATTCAATTTCAGCAAAGTGTTACCATTTAAGAAAGTCTGCCAAAAAGATAATGCAGATGAAAATGTACTGTGTAAACTGTGAAGTGCTATCCAAACGTTAGCTATCTGAGGTCCACTGCCAAGGTCAACAAGGCCTGGGTGTAGAGCCAGCTCTTAAATTGGAGGAGCTAAGTAAAGGCTGGTAATTCAATGGGCCCCTTCCGAATGGGACACTGGTGTCTTTGCTGGGATCAGGACACAGTGGCTTGTCTGTGTGCCTCTTTCACCCCCATCCCGCTAAGTACAATACACTTGCGTTGAATAAGATCAATGCTTACATTGTATATGTGATAAAACTGATGATTTGCCAGCTTCTATTCCTTTTGCTTGTGTTTTAGAAGCCACACACTAAGCTCCAGCCACCTGTACCACCGGGCAACGGACTGTCTCTCCAAGGTTTCCAACTGTCTGGGTACGTGAGTGTTTTTCTCCCACATTAGTTTACATTTGTCCCAGCTGCACTACAATTTAGATTCTGCACATACTCTGGCTCTCAAAACCGCATTCTTTTGCCCTCACACTACTCCTTTGTCATCTAACAACTGAAAAAGCATTGTCTCCTTGACTTGGCTCGAGAAACGGGACCTCGATGAAGAGTAAACTTCACATTTTCTGGGCTTGCTTATCCTAGTGCCCAACAGGAGAAGGGAGGCCCAGTGTTTGGTGACCTCCTGCATTAGGTTAACGATCTGGATATGGGCCCAGGGGGATAATGAGCCCATGAATAATAGGGAGCTGATTGTCAAAGTCTTATCATGGTGAAGCTGAGTGGCAGAGCTTGCTTTGTCCTGGCTCCCTTGCCTTCTCCCCGAGCATCTCTTAATCTGTCGAAGCCAATGGGTTTATGTGGCAGACATTCATTCCTCACAAGCTTCCATTCAAGCGGCTGTGCACCAATTCAGGCTCAGATGTTTCTACACTTAGGGCTTGTAAAACAGTGAAAGAAATATAGCAGATAAATTCACAGAAAGCCTTCTGTTATAGGCTTGAAAAAAAGATCTACTTATTTCTCTACTGTAACAGGAGTCTTGAAAAGCCCAAATTAAGGTGCAGAAAAAGGGTGAAATGAGAACACTAAAAGGCCTAATACTGCAGAGAGCCCCGCAAACTTTTCCCAAGTGATATATATATTCCCGAAATCATGAGTTAAATTCATCTCACCTGCATTCTCTAATCAACGTTGTTTTAAGACTTGCCATGTCCTCCAAGGAGCACGGTGGCCTAAACAATGTTTGCCTGAGATATTCTCGGGAACTTGGAATCAGCTGTGTATCTAGTTGGAGCTGGGCTGGTTAAGACTGGACAGGAGCACGGACCCTCCAACTGGGCATGCGCGGTGTCCGCTGGGTGACCTTTCGACACAGGGCTGAAAACTCCACCCTCAGGATGTGCAGAGGCCTATAGTAGCCTATTGCAGAACCTCGATTCCCGCACCTTTTTCCAATCACCTTTCCCCGTGCTCCCCACGCCTCAGTCGGCCCTGACGCTTGATTCCTAAACCTATAAATACCCCTGCCCCTTGCCTTGTAGGAAGCAGTTTCCAGACTTGTTTTCTTGTTTCCTCTCTTCGCTACTTTCCTATTAAGCCCTCTTTCTGCTGCAAACCTCGGTGTCTCAGCATTTTGGCTTGCTGAGCATTAGAACGAACCTGGTTCAGTAACATGGTTCAAACTCATGAAGCAAAGGTTTTTACTGCTCTATGGCTGGACTACACAAACAGCCAAAGCCTTCCTAAGTTGTTGTTTTTGAGGGAACAACTATTAGTAAAATTTCTACTCCTTAAGGTCAAACCTCTTGGGGGGGAAAACTAGGGAATGGGTGGTCTTCTGTCTGGTTTTCCAAGAATCCATCTAAGGGGCTGAGCTGGATGTATCTTGGAACTCAAAGTCCTAGCCTAGTGAGTGATCTTTTCATGCAACCCAGGGCCCAGGCGTGAGCTATGCTTTAAAAAAAGTAGACTAAGGGCTTCCCTGGTGGTGCAGTGGTTGAGAGTCTGCCTGCCGATGCAGGGGACACGGGTTCGTGCCCCGGTCCGAGAAGATACCACTTGCCTCGGAGCGGCTGGGCCCGTGAGCCGTGGCTGCTGAGCCTGCGCGTCCGGAGCCTGTGCTCCTTAACGGGAGAGGCCACAAGCGTGAGAAGCCCGCGTACCGCAAAAAAAAAAAAAAGTTGACTGAAAGTTGGCAAGTAGGTGGGTTCAAGGAGAGGGGGTAGTGTCTACTCACCATTGGCTGCGAAACCCGCTCTGCTTTCTACTCCCCTACTCTCTTGGGTCAAATGTTTAGTCAGAGCTTAAGAGATGAGGCGATGGGGCAGTTGTACACAAACTATCACTTCCACAGTCCTAAGGCTAAACAGCTGAGAGGGGGAAAGAAAGATGCCAGGTGGCTTCTGCTTGCTTCAAGATTAGACCACTGAGGGCAAGAAAGAGGCGGGTTTCAGGCACTTAGTAAACTGAAAGCAAACTTCTTTATTGTACACAGTACAGAATATAACGCAGCTTGGCAGGATGCAAACGGCCCTGCGCAGGGGAAAGTATTTCAAATCAACTGGCAGGTTAAAGCCTTTCTGCACTGTAGACTTTCCACACTCTGGAAAGAAGCAAAAACAAGAACAAAGAAACAAAACCATCAGGGAGGTGCATGAATCCGATGGGAATGCAACGGTGATGCTGCCATCCTGTGTCCCGTGACAGCACAGGCCACGTGGCTACAGCAGGGGAGGGGAGCTCAGGCTACAGAGGATTCTTTTCAGTACTTGCTAAGACAGCATAAATCCATCAAAAAAAAAAACCCAACAAAACCCAAACCCGGATAAGTAAAGAAAGGAAAAAACAAATCCTATACAGCATTTACAACAAATTAACCTCTAGCCAGCTGGGGGTAAAATAGGCATCTATGTATAGACTATGTGTAGGTTAGAAAGCTATAAATACCGGTTTGGAAAGTCCTTTGATTAGAATACAATGCTAATTAAGGCCCAAGCTACAGGTTCAATACCTTTGTGGGCTAATTAGCTTCCAAGAGAGGAAAATCTTGTATTTCCATAGCTATAAAATGCACCCCTTGTCTCTGTGACCCTCTTCACAAAATGTGCTCCTGGTCACCAGGGGGACTGTTTGAGACTACAGAGCGGTT
>NW_006777952.1:547779-561947 GCF_000442215.2 Lipotes vexillifer | reverse complement strand
AGCGGTTCCATCAATAGAAAAACAACTCAAAGCACTGTCCTTCGCATATGAAGAGTAGCATAATCATTCGTTGTGTGCTAGGTGTCGGGAAGCACAGAATCCTATCAGCAGGCAGCAAGGTGCTACCACTTTCTAATTCTTTTTCCACTACTTTGAGCTTAACTTTCATATAGCTTTAGCTGAGTTATTTAAAACTTTCCCAATATAATACACAATCAGAGAAAATCTTTTTTAAAGTGGCAGGAAACTAAGATGCTAGTACTGCTTTACCTGTCAGTGTCGCACATAAGTCTCAAACCCTACTGAATCATATGCAGGGTTTAAAGTCCAAAAATTAAAGAAAAAGGAAAACAAAACAAACTAAAATGGAAATTGTCATCAGTCATGCCCAGGGAAGAATCCCTACCTAGGGTTTTGACCAGGTGACCAGGTTTCAAATGGACATGACATGTATTATGTACATATGCTTTCCAGAGAGGGCATGTGAGGGAACATGGGGGACTATACACATAGAATCTAAACGGTGTGTCCAGGCTGCCCTGCACACCTCAAAAATTTACAACTCAGGTGCAAATGTTCCATCAGGCTGTCTGGTGCAGAAAGCACAAAGCAGGCAATAAAAGAGGGCTTGTACTCGGCTAAGGGGACACCCCCAGCAAAGCCCCTTTCAAGCTGCAGCGTCTTCATAAGTTGGCACTGTCCTGTTTAAAGGGCGCAGTGCACAGTTACCAAAAGGTTTGTTTTTTTTGCTTTAAATACCAAAACTACAAAAATCAGTTTATAAACTGTTTTTCCAAAACAACCACCAAAACAAAACAATCCCCCGAATCAAAGCAAAACAAAATACTGTCAAAAGTGTTAATCACCCTTCTCCTAAAATTAAAGCCATCCACACACACAGCCATGTGACTGGGAAGAGAAAGGGGGCTTGCTCTACTTGGTGACCACACGGCCAGAAGGTTCCCAAGGGTAGCAATGGTTTATTATTTGAGAACCATGGAGTGGGTAACAGCTGTTTGTCCTTTTTCCCCTTCTTTCCAGACCAAGAGGAAACATTTCAGATTAAGCTGGAAGAGCTCTCTGAGTTTTAAGATATATTTGTAACCCTTCATGGTTTGAGCCTCCCCAACTTTGCCTACCTCCTCTTCTATGGGTTTGTGACATCTTTTTCAATAAATTGTGCAAATCAGAGCCCTTCTTCGTAAAGGCATTTAGTAGTCCATGATCAATGCAGATTGTCACACACTCTGTCCTGGTTTGTGGGTACTAACCTGAACAAGGTATTGCTTTGCATATATTGTCCATGGGAAGGAGACTCCATTTCAATTGCTTTCCCAGAAACCTTGTCAGGTTCAGAGCTGAGGCACCAGCCTTTTGGTGGTTTTCTGCCCCTCCCTGTTCCCACTCCCCCGCCAAGGTATCTGTCTTTAAGGGTGCCGATCCAGAGACAGCTTGGGTTCTCCAGATAATACTCAAAGGGCAAGCTTTGGGAACAGCCAGAAACACAAACAAAACCACTGCCCTCGTTTGCCTGAATGGGAACTGCTAGCTCTGGGGTTTGGCCGCTCAGCCGCTCGGAAACTTAGTAAGCAAAGCCTTCGGCATAGGGGAGGCTGCTGCAGCGGTCCACATCCAGGAGGTAAGCAGGGTTGTCTTCAAAGTGGGTCAGTGGCACGGTGTCCTCCTCGCTGAGGTGGCATTCAGACTCCGCTTTCAGGAACGGACGTTGGTTGTCGGGGAAGGCCATGGAGAAAAGGGCATCGGGGTCGCAGACAAACTTGTAGACATATCGTTCCCCAGCCACCTGAAGAGAGAAAACATACCTTATGAGGCCCAGCTGGAACAGGGCGTGGGCTGGGGCCAGGGCACCAAGGGAAGAATGAGATATTTGTAAGTCACCAAGCTCTCAGGGAGCCAGGGACCAAGAGGCTCATTGGTAGCTGATTATCCAAATCATTCAGATTTATTTTGATAAACTGTGGGAACCTGTTACCTGCCAAGTGTTTTGTTGACACCACAGCTTAGCAGTTGAAAAGAATATCTGAATTTCAAACTCATATTAGGTTCTTTTAAAAGAAAATCCTCACTGTGTTATACTCACAGCCTAGAAACAATGGTTATGCTGAGGTTGGTGCCTGATATTACAAGAAGATATAAGGATTGAAAGATGCAGGAGTCAGACCATGTGTTCAGTTCCCTCCAAAGTTTACAGTCTTCCCAGGACAGCTTTGCTCTGAAGGGCTAGGAATTCAGAGAGCTGTGTGGGAATTTTAAGTTTGTTCCAAAACCAAACAGAACTGTGTTTTGGCTTACCTGCAGTTTTACATTACTCATTCCATGGTTCTGCTACACTGAAGGAACTGATGACTACCTTTATATGAATTTTATGCATTATAATATTACAAGAACCAAATGGTCTTGATTAAGGGTGGCAGATGTATACAATCAATCATCTCTATTTGGGTTGTTAAATCTGTCCTTCCCCGGCCCAAGAGTCAGCTCACGTATGTGGAAGAGGGAAGTAGGAGGACATAGTGGCAATGATACCAGCTCATAAGCCAGGAGTGGATGGCTCCCAGCCTTAGCTCAGTCGCTAACAGGTCTCAACCTCTCAACCTCAATCTTCCCTTTCAAACACCGAGGGTATGGGACTACTGCTTTTCTAAGTCCCTCCCCAGATGGGCATGCTACCACTTCTCTTTTATTTAGTTCTCATTTACTCATGGGTCATGTAATAAATACAACAATGATCTCTTACACTGGATAGCACATTACTATTTCTAGAATGTTTTCACATATATTATTATTACCCTTTGAGATTAGATTAGGGACTATTATCTACATTTTTACTGGAAACAGGCTTTGGAAGGTTGACTTTCCTTAAAGCATAAATGCAGTGCTGGATCTGAGCCCCCCAACTCTCATTCCTGTGCCTTCCTGTACTTTTTGCCTGTTTTATTCTCAGAAAATTCTCTCCCACTTCCTTAGAAAACCTAGGAACAAGTTCCTAGGGACACCTCGTTGCCATTAGTTCAAGTTAACTGTGTCTTGATTACATTCCCTCAGACTGGATCTGGAGTTGGGAACAGCAAAGGAGTAATGGCCCTCCTTCCTGAGTTTAGGATTCTACCTGATAATGTTAAAACTAAAAGGGGAGAGAGTGTGTGTGAAGTATGAGGGGGAAAAGGCAGTGACTGATAATGGGTTCAGGGTTTCTTTTTAAGGTGATAAAATGTTCTAAAATTGATTGTGGTGACGGCTGCACTACTCTGTGCACATATTAAAACCCCACTGAATTTAACCCTTTAAAAAAGGGGGCAAGTTGGGTAGGGTGACCATCCATCCTAGAGTATCTATTCACTCTGTGACAAGCACTGAAGTCAAACCCTCATTTCTGCCCCAAAGGAGCTGATACTCCTGTGGCAGATACTGACAAGCCAGTAACTTACAATACCGACAGTAGGGGAAGTGATGGAGATGAGCCCAGGTGCTCTCAGAAGCAGAAGAGGGACCATGTAACTCAGCCTGAGAACTTCAGATTCTTGGAGTAAAGAGGTGATTTACTGAGAAAACAAGTAGGGGCTGGCCAGGCAATGAAGGCGTTAGGAGTGTTCTTAAGTAGGACGATAGTTTAATAGGTATTTTTTCATTTTATAGTACGCTTGATAACTTACATGAATGTGATATGTATTGTTCGGTAAACAAATATATTAAGAGAAAGATGGCTATGCTAGTGAAAGCAGCCAAGTACAAGTGAGGAAATGAGGGTTTAATGGTGCCTTGAGCCTGTATGAAGCATTAAAAAGTCTGGATCTTATCCAGAAGACCATCCATGAAAAGCTGTTTTAATATTTTTTAAGGAGATGAGAGGAATATGGGGTCATAGTACCACCTGCCTCTGAGAAAGATAAACCTGGCTTCAGCGTAGACAAGTTCTCAGCAGCAATGACCATATACTTCTGAGTGCATCTTGGCATCTATCATGTAGACTGCTTAAATGTGTAAATGCTAGAATCTGGGCAACAGTACAGTATAACATCTGATGGCTAAGAAAAACCAATCAAAGATTTTCCATTCTCATCTTCTGCCTATCCACAGGATTTTAAGATTGTGGATCTTCACCACCTATCGCAATAAGGATTTTGTATTGGCTTCCTCAAAATTACACTTCATCCTTTTTTTCTGCTACCTGCTACCAGGTGATTCTGCCATTTTGCAAACCTTGGGTTTTTAACTTGAGTTCCAGTTTCTAAGGTTCTAAAAGAGAAATAAGATTTTTTTTTTTACTGCCCTAACACTTTTGGGAGTATTAAACCAACATATTCGGAGGTCTCAGTGTTTCAACTAAAGACTTCGCCTAAGCTCTCATGGGAGCGGAGACCTTCAAGTCGATTCCCTCACTTGCTCCTTTATGGATATAACAGTTGGCCTAAATGTCTGGATGTTTTTGTAAGTAGAGACAGTTTAAAGCAGAGGAGCCTAATTTTCCTACAGTGTCTTCCATACACAGCCTTTGACTTTCACGTACCCAACAGCATTAAAGGTGCTCCTTATTATCTCATTTAACCGAAGTTTTTCCAGGACGTTTTTCCTATCACAGAATTACTTATGAGACTAACATTTCCTCCCAGTCATCACATACAGTTTTATTTCGGAAGCCCTTGACACTTTCTTTGAGAGTGGTCAGAGTGGTCTAAGCGTCTCTAGTAATCGCTCACCTTCTGCATGATGCCCTTTTCATAGTAATAGCGTAGAGATCGGCTGAGCTTGTCGTAGTTCATGGCTGGCCGGTTCTTCTGAATGCCCCAACGCCGAGCGACCTGAAGAGACAGGAAAGCAATGGAAACTCATTCCCTGGGCTTAGTGGTTTTCTCCCAATCCCAGGAGAGCCAGTTCTAGAACCTGACTGCTTTGGTCAGTGACCCATTTCTCTGACCTGGAAGGAAAAGCACTGAATTCCCTCAAGACCAAACATTCAGCAAAGGTGATGATTCAGTCAAACGCTAAGAGGTGAGACCTAGAGGTGGAAAAATCCTAGCACTTTAAGATTGCAGAGGGCTCGGCTAGCATCCCAGAGGAAGCAGGCTCTCTACTGTTTCTCCACATATGAATTATTGACCAATACCCATAGACCATTAGCATGTTGCCATTAAGTGCTATGGTTTCTGTAGCAGTCAATAAGGAATAATTAGAATGGTCATTCCTGAAACATTAGAAACACACTGGTGAGTTGCTAATGGGCCAGCAGAGCAAAAGTTCAATTCTAATAAGATTGGAGAAGGGCTGGTAGATGTTTACTTATAGCAGCTCATGGAGTAAAGGGGAATCGGATCATTTCAGCCTTCTGCCATCCAATCCGCTGCTCCCAGCAGACTTGCAGAATGGACATTAAAACATGTAGCACCATTATCCACTTAATGAAAAATTAACAGGGCTTCCCAAACAGTTCTGAAGTGCATTATACCCAACTTGGTCCACCTCTGAGGTGCAGTGATGGGGGGTTGTAATTGGAGGTTTGGGCAAAGAGACCTTATAGCAAGAAAGCTTCCTAGTGGAGTTCAGCAGCACAGCCAAGCAATTTCTGTTCTCAAGTATCTCAACATCCCAAATCCTACTTATAAGGATGACTGTCGAGGTAAGAGAAGAATAACCTTGGAAATATGAAGTCTTTAAATGTATGCAAACCAGGGATCATGTTTTGAACATTTTGGGTCAGTTTTAGAAACTTAAAAAACCAAAATAACTACATTCCTTTTTATTAAAAAAAAAAAGATGACAAACATGGAATGAGAAGTAGGGAGATTGCAAGTGGAAAAGGTGGATCATAAAACCACATTTCACTTGAAGTATTCTTTAAAAGTATTTGGGGCAGAATGAAAACAACATCTTCTGAATTCAGGATTCTAAGATGACCTTTAATAAATACCAAAAATAACCTGGTAAGTAAGGAAGAATGCATCTGTCCTAATTATATTACAATAATTCAATAGCCACGTTTCCACTCTGCCTTGCAAGACACTGTGTGAAAGTTAAATTTCCATTCGTTTGCTTTGTGCCCCACGGCACACACAATTATCCCTGGCTCTCTCCCTTTCTCCACATTGCACCCGTTCAACTCTTTGAAATGGCCCCAAAGACAAAATGAGCCAAAAATACATTCCCTGGTTAAAGGAGACAAACATTTTATTTTACTATTATTATTTTTGGCTGCACCAAGCAGCATGCAGGATCTTAGTTCCCCGACCAGGGATCAAATGGTGTCCCCTGCAGTGGAAGCGTGGAGTCTTAACTACTGGACCGCCAGGGAAATCCCGAGAAGATAAAACCAATTTTTAATCAATTTCTATTTTTAACCACTTTTTAACCAATTTCAATTTTTAACCAACTTCTATTTGTAACCAATTTCTATTTTTAAACCAATAGAAATAGGGGTAAGAAAGAACCTGTTAAATCAATACGTGTCCTTTTACCTGTTCAGAAGAAATGACACCATGAAACTGTACTTGAACTGCTGTCAGACACAAGCGATGCAGGAACCCTTAAAAGAAGCCCAGCCTCATCATTTTACTATAGTCAGTGGTGGAAAACAATTCGTGAATATTTTTCAACTTCAGCCGTGACCTCTCTTTGCTGTCACGTGCATATGCAGTAGCTTGCTGGAGAGAGGTTTTATATATGCACAGACTTCAAAGAAGCTCTGGTAGCCATAGTTACTGACTCATCCTCTTGGGCCAGGGCCCTCTGATTCAGTAGCCCTCACCAGGGCTGCTCCTTCTGCAGTAATCATGATGCAGCACAACTGCAGAGCAGCTGGGAATTAGGGCTGTCCCATTTCTGGGGGGAGGGGAGCAGGCAATAGCTTGCTACCAGCTCCTCCTTTCTTTCAGCTTTCACATTCGTTACTTTGATAGCATGCATCTTGAGGATGGAGGCCGAAGGAGTTTTAAAAACAAACAAGAAAACCTCACGTCTCTTCCTCCCTTTTTAAGAGAGAGCAGCCGCAGCACAGGGAGCGGCTCTTTCTAGCAGCCCGTCCTTTTAAACCTCCCCACGGCATCAGTTATCTGCCACATGTTCAACAAACAACCCTACCCCCCAAAATATTCATTAATGCAGATTCACAGTTAAAATGGCTCCAGATTAAAGCCGAGTCAGTCATAATTGAGAGGGTGCTAAGCTGGATGACAATCAAAAGACATTTGATTAGGAGGCCTGCCAAAAGCAGTTCCAAAACCACAATTTCCATGCACAGTGTAATGGATATTATGGATAATTACCCAGAGTGCACTACTCAGCCACACAGCTGCCTACAATTACGGTCCAAACAGCTTCCTCCTCCGCTTCACCCTTCAAGCTTCCCCCATGACAACTTCTTACAGCTTTTTTGAGGAGTTGGTATCTTCCTGACAGTAACAAGAGTAGGGCCCTCCAAGTTATACAAGGATTAGAGAGCGAAAATATTCAAATGCTGCATGTCCCGAGGCTAAAGTGCACATGTGGAACAGAGCTGATCCTGGGTTAAGAGAATGGAATATTCGGAGTTCATGGAATGCTCGGGGATTTCAAGGTGCGGCGGAAAGAATTACTTCCTGAAGAAACAAAGCTGTCCAACCAGCTGAGGGAGGCTCAAGGCCACCAGAGGCCTCCCCTGTGACTTGGCTGCTTGGCATTTATGTGAGCATTCTGGCTTAGTATAAGCTTCGTTATTAAGAAAGCCGGGGCCCTTTGCCATCTGTTCATCATTTTCTTTACCACTGGTAGGAGAGCAGCAGATTCAATAACAGCTTTACAAACGGTCATAACCAGGTTTACCTGCAGCTATACAGCCTGTGCTTAGGCCAGAGGCAGTGGCGATAAAGTAATAAAAGCTCCTGTTTGAAATGAGATAAATCAATAAGGGCTGCCCACATGACAGACTGACTTTCAAAAAGCCTTAGTGAGTCTGGGCGACATGCTTTCCTCAAGCCTCACATAAATCAGGCCACGTTATGAGGAAAAGAATGCAGGGCGGATGCTCTCCAGTGTGGCTGGAAGCCACAAACACAGCTCCACTTCTAAACACGACTTAGCCAAAAAAGACAC
Source organism: Lipotes vexillifer (assembly GCF_000442215.2). Lineage (NCBI taxonomy): Eukaryota > Metazoa > Chordata > Mammalia > Artiodactyla > Lipotidae > Lipotes > Lipotes vexillifer. Next base: position 553,865 of record NW_006777952.1, on the reverse strand, counting down.
CCTTAGAAAAACACAGCAGTACCAAACTCTGGCTTTGAAGGTAGACTGACTCTTAACAGAAACCATTTACAATACGAGGTGCTGACATATTTCTATTTTTTTGTGAATGATGCAAGATCGAGAACACCATACATATATCTTCTCTAACTGCCTTTAATGAAGCCTGCCTTCCTCTCCTATCAGTCAGGATTCTCCTTAAGTCTCCAATCCACACATTCTCCTTCGCTCATCTTAACTTTCAGGCTACTTTCTTCTTCCAAATCTCCTGCTGTTAACCCCCATACCCACCTGTCCCACTGGTGTGCTAAAGTGAGCCCTGGAATTGATGGAACAACATCTACAACTGCAGTCCCTGTTCAAACTCCTTCTGAGAGCATTGGTCCCACTCCCATCACACCCAACCCAAAGATACATTTTGCTCTGCTGGTTTAATATGTAACACCTAAGTATATGCTACCAAAAGAAGCATATGTCGGATTTTCAGGGAAGTTACTTCTTTTCTATTTATAATCTCTCTAGATTCTAAATCAAACAGAAATCAAATCAACCCCTTTGGGAATTCCCTGGCGGTCCAGGGGTTAGGATTCCGAGCTCTCCCTGCTAAGGGAACTACGATCCCATAAGCCGTGTGGCGTGGCCATAAAACCAAAACAAACAAACATAAAACAACCCCTTTTGAAATATGCCAAACTCAGAGCCTGATTTAATTTACTTTGCAATGGTCAGGAAAGGAGGAGTTCTATGATGTCCTCCCCTTTTGAAGAAATGGTATTGGTTCTGTCCATTGGCTTTTCTGTCAAGAGTCTGGGCAAACAGTAACAATGTTTCTTCTTTCTATTAACAAAATAATGAAGGTTTGTGTCCTCTCTCAACCACTGTGATACTACATTTAAAAAAAAATCTAACTTCCTAATATTGACCCATCTCTGATAGTTTTATTTCTCTAGGTTAGAGCCATTTGAAATACACAGTGGGGTAGTTGCAACCTATAATATACTACCAAAATGTCTTACAATCTGTTCATGTAACCTCTGGTATAGGCTATGACATATGAGGGTTGACACCAAAACAAGTTGGTATCACTGAAAGAAACACTTGAAAAAGACTTTCCAACAGAGAGAGCAGACCCTATTAGAATGTAAGTCTTCATGGCCTCCCTCCCCAGAGTTTGCAGAAGTGTTACTAATACATTTTATATATTCTGCAGTGGAGAACTCTGCCTGTCTGTGAATTGTAAGTTGTCCTATTAATAGAAAAGGCACTGCCAAGCCCATTGGCCAGGCTAGAATCTGAATGAGAAGGAAGAGCATATTTAACACCGTAAAAAGGCTCAATGGAGAACAGGAACAAACATCAACAAATCAAATCACCTGATCCCAGCTTCCAGCGCTTACCTCCTCCGGTTCTATCAGCTTGAACTCCATGCCTCGGCCTGTCCAGGCAATGAAGTGGGCATTAGCTGGGTCGTCAAGAAGGGTAACCAGGAACTGCCACAGCTGAAGGGAACCTCGCCTCTGGTAAGGGGGCCCCTCCCGATACATGGTGGGCTCTTGTTTGACTTTGCCTGTTTGAGACAAAGACACATATGTTGTACTTTAGTCTCAGGTTTCTCAGCTGACGTGGGCAAACACTAATTTGGCATCAAGACCGATGAACGTACTCTGACATCTTGAACCTTCCAGCTTCCCAACAAACTGGATGTGGCTACTTACCTTCCAGTCTCTCAGGAACAACACAGGTGTCGTCGAAGTACAACCGGGGATCCTTCTCATATGAAAAACCTGAAGAAGAATTTAGAAAGAACACGTTGCTTAACAAATTGTGTTCTCTGAAAACTCTGGATTTAAGGACTAAAACAGGATTCTACCATTTCAGGTCCTCAGCCCGATGAACTGCTCTATCTATGCCAGACTGAATTTTGGGGGGAACTTCAACTTCACCAGGACTTAGGTGTCCTGTTCTGATGCAATCACCTGCGCTTCAGTCAGAGCAGCATCAGTCCGTGCTATCAGAGCTGAGACTGCAGGGAGGCACTGAGTCGCCAGTACGTTCCTTCGCATCTTGCTTACGAGGTCTGCATGGGTCAGTGTGCCTGTGACTAAGCCTTTGTATCTGAAAAGACATCTCATCTATTTCAGTTGGCCTTACCGGGTGGATTTGGTTGATCTATATGTGGTCTAGCCGTTTTCCTTTTAGCAAATATTAATTTCAACCTTTCTTACTGCTTGTCTAGGCTGCCCACACACCTCATTCAGTCATGAAAAAGCTTGGAGGGCAGAGAACAATGCCAAATGAGTAAAGGCTTGGGCCTGTGGAGGATTGTGACAAGCAATAATTTCAAAAAGTTGGAGGTATTATCACCTCCAGACACTGTGGAAGGAATGTGAAGAGACTTTCTGTCAATAAAACTTATTCACTGTATAGACAAGAAAACAAAGGGGAACTGACTGGTCCAACAACACATGTAAGTGGAAATGAAAGGAAGGCGGGGCAAAAAGTGGAAGGGGTCAAGGAGGACGGCCTGGCATATCCTAAACCCACCAACCCTTAATATGCATTTAACGCTGACCACCAGGTCACCAGGCACCCTGACAAGGCCAGCGGCTCAAGCCAAAGCCAGTTAGTAGACAGGTGTGATGGGACCACACCCTTGCCTGTGGTCCAGCCTGTTTCGGGGGGGAGTGCTCCAGCGTACTCTCCCCTACTCGCACACTTCTCAAGAGGAAGCACCAGGAAGCTCCTGTCTGCTCAGTGGTACTCCCTGTGCTTGGTTCTCTGATCAGTTCGTCTGGCGTGGGGTCCAGGCATATGAGTGTCAGGTACGTGGTAGGGGGAGGGCAGAGGAGGCTGCTCTGCAGTGAAGGGCTAGCATTAGATTTTGAGAGGGATTTGCTCTTGACTTAAAATCCCTGGGTAAAGGTGCCAAGAAAGAATCTGTTCTTTTTCTTCACAATCAGCCCGGGTCAAGTTCTCCTTGGCAGGATCAGCACAATTTTAAAGAGCCCAGGGGTTGGGAAAACACTGCCTGACCTGGAGGAAACAGACTGTTTTAAGGTTCTGTATTATTCATTTTTGTTTCCTCAGCCCCAAGCATTATTTCTCTGCTTAACTACAAAGGAAGTATATTTTATTTAGTATTTAATCCAATAAATATTTATGCCAGGCACTGTGCTAGAAGGGGGTAGATAGAAGAATACAGACTCGGTGCTTGCTCTCGTGGAGCTTGCATCCCAACTGGTGGAGACAGACAACAAAGAAGGGAAGAAAGAGACATGGTGTAGTGTGGAGAGTGTGGGCCCTGGAGCCAGACTGATAGACCTAGGTTAACTGTGTGACCTTGAACAAGTTAATTAATTTCTCGTAAGTTAATTTCCTCATCTGAAGACTGGGGAAGATAATAATTCCCACCTTATAGGCTTGTGAGAATTTAATGAGTCGATACATATTCTGTTCCATTGACCGATTTATCTTTACAACAGAGAGCTAAGAATAGCTCCTGGTACATAAGTGTGCAATACATGATAATTATAAGAAATTAAGACAGTAAGTACTTGTACATTGTGATAAGTGCTATTAAGAGATTAACTGGATAATGTGAGAGCTTTTTCTTATATTCTGTCATGGATTCTAAATTCCTTTAGTAAAAGGACATATCCTGAATATCTTAGCCTCCTTATAGCACCTGGTACATAAGTGCTCAATAAATATTTGAATAAATATGAGGGAATCTATAGTTTCCATTAAAAGATTTAAGAATGCAATACTAACTTTTAAGTTCGGGATTCAGGGACTCCTAAAATTTATTTTCCAAGTTGGTACTAGGAAACTGACTTATGACAAACTATTATACTTTATATTAACAAGAATTACATAATCCATCATGCTTCATGCTTTTTGCCTTGGCTACCAGGAAGCTATGTATTTCCTGACTTTCCACATGGATTTTGCTATTCCAGTGATGTTTTAACAGCCTTATCATTATAAATAAACTACAAAGTTTACACACCTGTCAAAATTGCCATTTTATTTTTAGAGCTTTTCTTCCTCTAAGGTAAAGAAAATACATTCACAGTTCACAGTATATAGGGACAAAATGTAAATCTAGATTAAATTCTAGGTTTGGTTTTTCAAACTAATCAGATGAAGCCCTGCCCACGAGTATTGTTTTGGTGTGCTTTGTGGTTTCAAGTCATTGCCACGTGTGGTTCTCTAAAACATCTGGAAGATGCTGTTGGTTTAAGTGAAATTTAAGTCAGCTGAATTTGCACAGCAGTTACATCAGTTGTGGCCACAACCATCTAATCACTCAAATAAAGGTGGCAGGAAGGAAGAACCTGTTTGAGGGACAAAGTGGAAATGAAAGATTCAAAACAGTATGCAAAGATTCCAGGTGAATGCTAAGGCAGGATGGCTGTCTTAGTAATCACAGATGCCAATCAGAAACACTTGTCTCACTATTTCACGGGCATCTGTGGTCAAGCCCGTATAAGGAGGAGAGAAAAACCATGTCAGGGTAATTGAGAGCAATTAAGAATGCAGATCTCTTTGACACTAATTTCTTCAATGTGTATGGGGTCAGGGAAGAAGTGGGGGAAAAACACAAGCTCGCAGATATTCTGTGTGTAGTAAGCAGCCCGATGCCTTACTAAAAATATTTCCTTTAAGAGCATGCTCCTTTCTAAATGTTGTAATCATGCGAAGTGTTTTCCTCCCTCTCTTCCCTCACTCCCTTCTAGTTCGCCTGCTGCAGACATCAACTGCTGCTATAGAAACATTCGGGAACCTGGAAGAGAGCCCCACACAGCTGTGCCGATCATGGCCAGAGGTCCAGGAGACTGCCCTTCCTTCCCAGGGCTGGACACTCGGAATATCCCCGGGTGCCCGTGGCAGCCACACTGGGTCTCCCCTCTAACCAAGTCAGTGGGAGGCAGCCACCCATAGAGACCACTCTTGTGAACCAATCACTCACAATAACCAGCCACTGCTCCACAGTGCTATCTTACCGGCTCTTTCAACCTTTCTCTAAAACTCTAGAACTGTGGTTGTCACCCTGGGACACATGAGAATCACCCAGGAAGCTTTACAAACTACTAACACCTGAGTCCTACCTGAGAATTTCTGATTTAATTGTTCTGGGTGAAGGCTGGACACCAGAAGTTTTAACAGTTCCCCAGGGGATTCTAATGTGCAGCCAAAGCTGAGCCTCATGACTATGCAGTAGTAGTTCTCATGTTAGTGTGCATCACAATTGCCTGGAGGGCTTGTTGGAACACAGTGCTGGGCCCCTCCCCTGGAGACTCTGATTCAGCAGGTCTGGGGTGGGCCCTGAGAATCTGCTTTTCTAACAAGTCCCAGGTGAAGCTGACTGATGCTGTAGGTTTGGGGAATCACACTGCTCTAGGTATTTACGGAGAGATGTATAGGACAGAAAACAGGACATACTTCTGGGGAACGTGTTCTAAGAGAGAAATCCTTCCCTGTTTCAGCGTTCAAAAGAGAACTCTTGAAGGTACCATCTCAAGTCGTGACATAGTTCCTAAGTGCCAGTTTAGGTGACAGTGTTACCTACAGCTATATGTATACATAACCTCCTTGTATGGAAGGGTGGAAACCAGATGGTTCGTGTTTTCCTCTTAAAAGTTAGGGTCATTACCATGGAAAAGGATGGCAGCCCTCACAGGTCAAGAGCATGCCTCAAACCCTGTGTGCGAGATAACTGGCTGGGGATCACGATAAGTGAACTCTCGTGTTCACAAGCTAAGGAAGGTTTAAACTACGATCTCACATCTTAGCCCGGAAACTGTGCAACTTTAAGCTTCCTTGAATATTATTATTTTTTAAGGAGCTACTTACCTTCATGGCTGCTGGAGAAGTAGCCCCCTCTCATGTAGGACGACTGGCAGTTAGGCACTTCTGAAAGAGAAACAACACACATACTCCTGCCAATAGTCTCTGCAGCTGAATCAGCACAAAGGTCCAACCGCAGCACTGCAGGAAAGCCCCTAAACCTTCTCCTGCTCCAAGGTCATGTCTTTTTGGCCTTGTCTTGGAAAAGGGGTACCACTCTAGTAAGCAGCGTGGGAAAG